>NW_023596576.1:36260900-36380854 GCF_011947565.3 Pollicipes pollicipes
CAAACGACACGATTACAGGGTATTGCAGTCAGATAGGAAAAAGTCGAAGGGGAATGTCAGATCGGTAACATTTCAAGTAACAAAAAGTTGTTAACGGTTTTAAGCCAACTCGGAGAAAAATCAAAAAGCCAAAGGGATCTAAAACAAAAAATATGTTTCTAGGCTCTGCCACCTAGCATGAAGAAGAGTGTCTTCTACCGACACCTCGAAGCTGTATCTGCAACACACCCAGATGCCCCCTGGATCCCATGGGTTTTGCTATCTCGCAACTCTGTGTCCTCTTACCCAGGCCCATCCGCGCTCACTCAGTGAACGCGCGTGGCAGGAAGCCAGCCTTCGAGCCTTCACGATCGAACTATGCACAATATGCCCTGAGGCACTCAGGTGGCCTCTGCACGCCCTTGAAAATGTATATCGAGCCATTGGCTGGGACGGTCGCGAGCAACAGAAACGCCATGGATGGCGGCGGCGCACAGCGGCGGCGTCCGCCGCGAATCTCGTGCTTTCTTTCTTTAGACCTTGTGTTGGGCGTTCGTAGACCTCGTTCTTTCTTTAGACCTGGTTTTAGACGGACGTGTGCCTGGTTTCCAACGTCAGTTCCTGGTTCTCAATTCTCCTTAAAAAGGGACCTCAGATCCAGAATTAGGCTAATTCTTTCATACACCCCACTCCTGGTTCACGAATCCTATCGCTGTTCTTTGTTACAAAAATCGTGCTCTGCTTCCACAGGACCAAATAACAGACGTAGATGCAGGCATTGCTTTTGAAAGCTGTTCGAGCGGTCAGTATGCTAGTTATGTCCTGAATTTTTTGGTATTCAGATACACAAAAGGAACTACTACAATCTATATACGCAAGCGTCCATACGATATGGCCATCACCTAATTCAGCCACACCGTCAATGCGTTCACTAACTCTCTCACCTTCCCCCTCCCCCCATCCAGTTCACAAAATTTTGACACCACGCGAAAGATCCGTTCAATGGATAGCGGCGAAACCAGCGGTAGTACAGGGATGAGTGCCACATGGTGGTGCCGGCAATTTCGTATTCAGTGTCCAGGGGGTGTGTCATAATGTTCACAGATGGCCTTTAGTCTCAAACTCCAGTGATTGCGATTATCCAACTGTGCTATTTTCTGTGCATGTTGTGAGTGTCCATTTTACGCCTCATTTACAGTTGATTGTAGACATGGACTCGTACTGCCGTGATCCTGAATGGGAAGTGTACGAATGTTAAAAAACGACGCGTTGACGTGGGGAGGGGTACCGTTTGTTGGTGGCGATGACGCTAATCTTGCGATGTTGCAGAGATCTTATTGCCATCTCTGCCACTTAGCCGAATCCACTTTCCGTTAGGCGTGCGGTGAACCACAAAGGTACATAATCGGCAAAGCTGCCTGAGCCACGTGATAACCGGCGCGGCAGGAGCTGGCGGGGCCGGTTCAAATCGAGGAGTTAGCGGCAGCTCTGATCCAAAAGCTGGCGGGGCTGCTCGGTTTGAGGAGCTGACAGCGGTGGCTGCTCTGATTCGGGAGCTGACAGCGCTGGCTGCTATGGTTAAGGAGCTGGCGGCGCGGGCGGCTCTTGCTTCAGGAACTGGCAGCGGTGGCTGCTTGGTTGTGGAGCTGGCGGCGCAGGCGGCTCTGGTTGGGGAGGGGGCGATGGAGGCGACTGTGGTTGAGTGGCTGCTCTGCTTCAGGAGCTGACAGCGGTGGCTGCTATGAGCTGGCGGCGCGGGCGGCTCTGCTTCAGGAACTGACAGGGGTGGCTGCTTGGTTGAGGAGCTGGCGGCGCAGGCGGCTCTGGTTAAGGAGCTGGCGGCGGAGGCGACTATCACTGAGGAGCTGGCGGCGGCGACTCTGGTCGAACAGCCCATGGTGGTGGTGCTGGATGGGCAGTTTGCGGCGGCAACGCTGGCTCAGGAGTTTGCGACAGCAGGGAAGGCCAAGGTCGCACGCTCTCATCTAGTCTAATTCTTTGATATAAAGTCGCTAGTCCTTTCGCTAGCCAGCAGGGAATGACCTGTCATAAGGATGACCAGGTGCCGCAGAACACTTCGATATGCCAAAAAGCGAAGCCATTAGTAAAACGAAGTGTACATAGCCGCACTATTCAGGACGTCTCCGCCCTTCTTATTTGATGTTAGTCAGCTTTGCGATATCGCCTCACACCAAACTGTTTCCTTTTTGAGGACTGGTGCACTCGCTTTAATTTCGATGGCTTATCACCTCTCTCACTGATGCAACATTTTACGGGGGCATACAGCATTTGGTCCTCTATCTCCTCTTGCCTCAAGCTCGGTGAGTCACATGGTTTTACGGCAAACTGGGGCTGGTCAGCAACATTTGTGTCCAAACCAACTGTCTTCCATAGTGAGGGCTGCGACCGGAAATAGGATACTTTATCATGGGCGTAAGAACAGGGGCGAGGGGGGCGGATGGGCCATGGCATGGTGGTGGGGGGGGGGGGGGCCGCAGCAGTGTTAACTGCTCCCATACACTTTTGAGATTAAGGTTGTGTTTAGCTTACTTTTGCACCACATTTATGTATACATGCCGATTTACCTAGTTCACCAGCCATCTTCCTCAAGATGTGTCATCTTTTTCGTTTGCTTATTGACCACCTCTTAGTATCACAGCCGCAAGCCAAACCCACGCGGCCTATGGAGACTGCAACGCCGGGCGTTCAGCCTATTGTTGATGTGACTTGCGAGCGCGTATATTCAAAACCATATTGCGTAGTTTTTTATCAGTAATCAATTCTGACTGAACCTTGAAAATTTTAAGGCGAACATGGATTAGCCATGTTAATTCAAGCCCAGGACCCCACTTCATCTACAATCTTTGTTCAGGTATTCCTCAATATCTCCGGAGAAAACAGAAAGACACCGAACTGGAGCCTGTGTGACAATTATTGGACCTCCATTGGCGATCAGGGAGGTTCTTGCATCAATCAGGCTTCAATGGGGGGGAGGGGGGGGGGTGGTTCATCAATGTGCTGCGTGGTTCCAAATGGATCCAAATTCCAGATGGAGGACCAAATCCGGGGCCAACTGCGTGGTTCAGAAGGCCTCCCCTGTGAGGAAGGGAACAATGTGATGTGATATATCCTTCCGATGGCCACCGGATCGACCAGGAGACCCCACCCTGTGTCGCTACAATGACAGCCAGAAGACGCTTTGCGATGGGACGGCGTGGCCCTTCGGCTCTTGACCGGAACCGGTAATGTACCCTTGATGTTCTACTCGAGGGGCCCCTTGCGCGGAAGAAAATAAGGGGCCTCATTATTGCTGAATAGAGTTGAGGTCTCATTATTGCTGAATAGAGTAGGACGAAATGTTTTTTTTTTTTAACGAACAAGGCCACCCCATGTTTGCCTATCAACGCTCATTTTTCAGAATGGGCTGGTGAAAAAAGTGCATCGAAAAGTTTGAACATGCCCGCCCGCAACCTCAAAAGCAAGGGCAGCGATGGTCTGGGTTGCAGTCTCCGTAAAACCGAACGACTTCGGGTATTGCAAGTGCCATCAGACGGAGGGCGCCGTGTTAGTCTGTCTTCTGGACAAACTTATAGTTACAGAAACACGAAAATTAGGGAATCTGCCTCTACTCTTCCAGTTCCACCATCAAATTTCGGCACCACTTCGAGGTACTTTAAGGGCCAATCCGGTCTAGATCAGTCTAAAAATCGCACACGTAAAATATGCACCCAGACTGCCTTGTAGATGTAAGATTTGATGTTCTAAAGCGTTCAAATGTACTTCTTTCGGAAGCGTCATCATTTTCGTCCACCCGCTGGCCGCAGCTCAGTATTAGCTGTTGAGCGGACGCCGCGCGGCCTACGGAAACTGCAACGCCTGGAGTCGAGGTTTTCTAACGGTTGCGAGTACGCATGCTCAAAATTATGTCACATAACTTTTATTGCCAACCGATTCAAGTTTTTAAAGGTGAATTATCCGAACCGATATGATTTTCGTCCACCAGTGGGCCATGACGAAAAGTTAACCACTGAGTCTCTCTAAGTTCCTGAGGTACGCCCTGAGCTTGCCCCCCCCCCCTCCATTTTTTGAAACGTTCCTACGCCTTTATACTTAATGTCATGGTAAGTGTGCTTTAACGCGGGCACACCGATAGCACCCGAAGTCAAAATAAGCCATGAAGAAATAGGCAAACCAGGATCAGAAAACCAGTGTTGTGACAAACCAGGATCAGAAAACCAGCGTTGTTATCAAATTATCCATATTTCCTCTTCATATCATTTTTTCGGCACTGAATAGATTGCTAGATTATTGCTAGATAGGAAGCAGAGAGCAGTGCTCAATGGTAAAAAATCTCAGTGAGAGCGGGTAGAAAGTGGGGCTCCACAGGGGTCGGTGTTGGGCCCTTTGCTCTTTATTATTTTTGTGAATGGTATTGAGATAGAATTAGGGATTAAGGTGCTAAAATTTGCTGACGATGTTACACTGGTAGGGCTGTGGAATAATGCTGATCAGATGAACCAAACTCAACTCGACTTGAATAAACTAGTGACATGGTGTTCTCTGTGCCAGATGTCATGCAATTATGATAAATATAGGGTGATGCGCTTGGGTAGTTTCAGCAGTGAGGGTATTAGCTATAAAATGGGAGGCCGAGAGTTAGACCAGGTCAAGGAAGGAAAGGACATAAGGGTTATAATTTATAGGGATTTAAGGTTGAAAAACAATGTGGGGCTGCTAAGAGCAAGGCACTTTGGATGCTGGGACTTATAACCAGGAACGTCCATTACAAGAGTAGAAATGTTGTTGCAAGCTGAAGTTAGCTTATGTCAGGGCACACATAGAGCATTGTGTACACGTCTGGTCCCACGCTTTCAAAAAGATGTAGGTAGACTGGAAAGAGTACAGCGAAAAGCAACTAGGATGATAAATGTGATAAGCGACTGGAACATCTAGATTTAGGGCATTAGATTTGTATTCACTGAAATATCGCATAGGTAGGGGGGATCCCATAGATGTATGCAGGATTATGAAGGATATTGACAAGGTAGATCTACATGGAACACTGGAAATTAGACCGAGACATAGAGGAAACCAGTTTCACTTAGCAAAATGTAGGGGTAGAACTATTATCGCTGGGACGCTTTAGCACCATCTATGAAAGGACAGATGTCATTTAGTCAAAGAGTAGCGAACCATTGGAATGGGCTGACAAACGAAGTTGTGGGAAGTCCCACTATCAATGTTCAAAAATGGTTTGTGCAAGTTCTGTTGGTCGAGCGATCTCATTTATAGGTAAATTTGTGTAGGTCATGTGATAAGTTTTGAGAATGTGTACAAAACCTGAGGTAGGCCAATCTTGATGGGCCTTGTGGCTCTTTGGTGGCCGGATAACTTTATGTCTTTATGTATTTATTGCTTGTGATTGACACGAGCCTTGACTCTAACAGGAGTGCCAATCGACATTGCTGGCGGACAATTGCCTGTCGTCTGGCTGCATATCGTTTATTTTTATCTCTTTCACGCCGAATTCCCCGCAAGAACCTGCACTTACACCAGCCACCTGCCGCACGCGAGCGGATAATCGCGGACCCTCCCCACGGAGTGTCTGCCAGTCCTGCTGCCATCTATCAACGAGATTTCAAATCACACCGCGCGAAAACACTGTGCCACAGTACAAATTCGACCGCTTAACCCAATGACCACCATCAAGATGGTCATGGCCATCCTTATGTATTCACCACGAATCGTTCTATGCATATGGCTTTATGTTGGATTCAAGACAATGGGTTGCATGTTGGAACGACGATGTCGCCATGATAAAACACCGAACACGTAAGAATGGCGCACGGAGGCAGTGTCCTTGATGCCACATTAGCAAAATCGCAATATGAACGCCGCACGGCTACACAGCCGCCTGCCGCCAGCCGACGGGGGGGGGGGGGGGGGCAGAGCTGGCGGCAGGCGGCTCCAGCACGAGCCTTCATGATGTGGAAACGTCGTGCCAGATAAGGACAGCCAGCAAGAGGATAACTTTAAGGAGCTGGCCACCATCCAATGGACACATAGGCCAGACAAAATGCATCAACCTTTCGTCTTTGCAACTCAAACGTCACGTTGCCCTCCTTGGCGTCCATGAAGATATTTGGAGTTACCTCCCACCATGTCCAGCACTGGGAGAAGCACATCCAAATTTGTGAAAAAGTGCAATGTCATCTATATTGTTAACAGTTTCCCCACCATTTCACACCCGCAAACTCCTTATCGGAGCTGAAGTTTTCCCTTCATCTTGTACTGTCTAGGACGTGGCCACTGTTTGCTATCTCAGCTGAGTGCACGAGGTGGATTTTGCGGTCTGGGTCATCGTGTGGGCGCGGGTGCGGGATCACATATCTTCGGTCTTGGAGTCGCCGGGTTAACGCGGCATGAATGACCTTGTTACAAACCGCATTGGCCATTGACCGCATTGGCTCTGTCAGGGGCTCCTGGCCCTTTCGCCCAATGACTGCAATGCTCGTTGTGCTTGTGCAGTGTTTTCGAAGTGTGAAGCTCGTGTTAAGGAATTGCCCGAGCTTATAAAAGCCTGGTACCTTAAAACCAAACCAGCCTCATGCTTAAAAGCTATCAAGTCATATAATTCGCTTGTTCCTAATACAGGTGTTATTTTGCGAAAGACCTGCTAATGTTTTCAAACGGGCACAACATATAAAGGAGCTTTTTTAGTACATTTCACATTACGCAGGTCACTTCGAAATTGTCTGCATTTCCTGGGGTAAAGTATTTGCTAACTGCCGTCGACCTACCCAAGGCTTTGGACAGCGCTGATCATCGTTTGCTCCTAATAAAACTTCATTGGTACGGCGTGGACCCCGATTGGTTCAAAAGCTATTTGAGTGCTCGGACACAGGTGGTACGTGGAAGGCTGATGACCCTACCGGTAACCCACGGAGTAGTCTAGGGATCCAAAGTCGATTTACTAGTATTCACCCTATTTACAAACGACTTGTCCAGCCAACTATCACATGGCTGCCTCATCTCATAAGCAGATGACACTCGATTCCTGGACGACGCTCCTCCCAACGAGCAATCTCGGAGCACTAAGACATCGTCCGCAAATAGCAGTTTGCAAACTTCAGGCTTGTTTCAGAGGATGCGTATTGAAACGTCCAGAGTTCATAAAGTCCAGTGGTAAAAAAGTCCAGAATCGCAGCATCCAGCGTTCATAAGGTCCAGAAAACGTCCAAAACCCCTAATATAGGATAATCATAATGTCCAGTGTTCATAAAGTCCAGTGTTCATAACGTCCAGCGTGCGTGAGATCCACGGTTTGGGATACTATCCTACTTCCTCGTAGCCCTTCACCTAATGCTTCGGATGTTGCCCGACAGAGGGCTACGGAGTCGATTTTGCCCACCTCAGCCGACGAGTGACGTCATGCGGTGCAGTGCTGCCCAGTTAAACCACTGTGCATGGATACGGACAACGTTTTGTTTGAGCGCACGAACTTTGCCGCGTCAACGCTCTTGGCAGCAGACGCATTAAAGAATTCAAAACTTTGATCCCTGGCTCGTGCCACCGGAAATAGCTCGCTATTCGGCAGTAGCTGCACGGCAATCGTGGAAAGCACTTGTCGGGTTGCCTGCTGTTTGGTATTGTGGGCTATGGATAAAATTATCCGCGGTATTTGGCTTCGTTATTTACTGTATGTGCTGGTGATGTTTCTCTTTTTTTTGAAGGAACTGACAACCGATTTGTAAAGCTGACTGACTTGATGTCTGCTCCAGGTAGGCGCGCAGATAGATCTCCAGCTCTTGGCCTGCTAACCTATATTGTTAGCGATTTTATTTGACTGATTTACCGCCCTCCTCCAATTGCAAATTCTTTCACACGCCCCTGCAAACGGGACTTATTCTGAATTCTGCATGTCTTTACTCTCAAAGAGAGGGGCTGGGGGATGTCTCATCAGCTGAATCCGGATACTACTCCTTGGTGAGACACGTTCAATGGCCCAGCCTACCCGTTTCTTCGTGGTTTACCAAAATAAGTTGGTTGGCTGAGTGTTGAAAATTCGACGAAGGGTACCGTGATAATATGCCAACGAATTTATTTCTTTCAGAATTTGGCTCGGTTTCTCACAAATCTGCACGCTGCAGCCCAAGTTACGGCGGGGGTGAAACCCTGCAACTGAAAAGGGAACTACAATTCTGGTTGCAAGTAGATAGGAAGTAGAAAAGCAAACGTTGACTGTGAATGTATTCAGCTCCTCGCCAATCGCCACGCAAAATACACCTTCAAAAATACTTATGTCTCAAAAACGCTGCCACGCCAAATGCTCACATGCACCACATACGTTTTCGTAATTGACGGTGACAAGTTATTTAGGTGACTCTAGTTTTTATGTTGTTGATAGGTCAGAAGTCGAATTTTACAGCACACCGCACTTTGAAGCTTTATTTTATGTTAACGAGAACAAGCCCTGCAGTGACACGAACCCTAAATTGGCATGCATCTTGTTCAATTCTGAGTACTTTCTGTGGTGCAATCATCTTGCCGCCCGCCGCATGAGGCAGCCATAGATCGCCGTGGAGTGCTCATCACAAACTGCCGCTGCTCCGAAACCAGAAAATGTAGGAACACGTTCTGGTACGAAAACACGTGCCATCATCAGTGCCTAACATGGCGAGGGTTAAACGTCATGTTATTGCTGCGTTGGGTATCGGCAACGATTTTTCGTGAAACAATATTCCTCATTTTGCTACTAACTGAAGCCATGGCGGGCAAAACAAGAAAAAACATGCTTGCTTCGTTCCATAACTGCTTGCTCCTAGCTTGATCTCGCGCTGACCCCGTCCCAACAGACCAAGTCTCTCGCAACAAGTTGTGCTCTGTCTATGGGCTGGCGCCGATAGGCTCCGATGCTCGCGAAACTTTCCCAGTCCGAACAACGGGAACATCTCATTGACGCGTCAGACTGTTCGCACGCGCTTGGCGATTGGCAGGTTGGCGCGATTGAAAGTGGCGCGAACGACAAGATGATCGACCAAGGCAACCGATCGCTGTTATCGCTTAAGACGAACTGCAGTGAACGAATAAGACCGAAGGAAATATGACAAAGATACGGGTATGCAGTTCAAATATGATCATAATACTTTTCAACATGTTCAGCTCACGATGAGGAGTTGTAGAGGAGCGCCGTCTTGGACTGTTCATCACTGGAGCGCTGGAGCACGGCTGGTGGAAAAGCTTTCGCATCATCCGTCATCAGCTACGTCCTAACTAGGGGTCTAGACCTATTTTCCTCACCTCCTCGGGCCCAGGGTACTCCAAGCAAGCGGAAGCAACCCGGTATGAAAAACCCGATACCAATATGAAGGGGCCCTGAGCAACCGAGTGTACCCCGGCATTTGGGGTCCCGGCAGCAGCGGCGGAGAGGGAGAGCCCGCTTATCCCGAAGGTGCAGCGGTCGCCGCCGAGCCCGCGCCGCCGCCAGGCGCGTCCGCGCCAAGCCCGCCGGTGAGTCCCAGGGCGCAGCCGCGCCCAGGCTGGACACGGCCGCCAGGTGTCTAGGTTATTTATAATAGCCATGCTTGACTGTACGCATCACGTGATCATCAGTGGCATGCCAGGTTGACTGTGCCATCTGTTGACAAAAGAGGGAAATAGCGGCGGGACTCAAAGATGCTTCTGTAGTGTTATCTAGCGGCAGGAATCCGAACTAGCCTGGTTGCCATGAATGCTTGACGTTTTGAACACTGGACTTAACGACTCTGGACTTTGCGACTTTAGACTTCGCGTCCCTGGACCTTATGAACACCCCAATGGGCACGGAATTGGACGTTTTCTGGACGCTATGAACACTGGACGCTGTGGCCCTGAACTTTTTGATGACTCCCTGGAGCGGTCGCCAGCTGTGTAACGCGTAAGGCGATGTCGGCACTTCTGCAGAGGGAGCAAACCGATCCCAGCTGACGCGGAGGGAGCTACCGGCGTCATCGGAGCGAAGGGCCCACCGGTTCAGGTGCTGTAACCAAAGCGCGATAGGGGTAGAACCAAGCATTCGTCGTGGAGAATGAAGGCTGAAAGCTGAAAGATTTCGCGACATGAACACAACCCTTGATTTCGTATCGGTTATCCACACACGAGCTTGGGCAGTCAAACTGGAATCTGACGGACAGCGTGACGCGAAGGTGGCTTGCTGAGTGGAAAAACGAGAAATATGCATCCTTACAGTCGAAAATGGAGTGGGCGCAACGTCATTGAAGGGAAATTGGGATGCCCCTCCGCCCACCCACCACTTGCGGTGTTAACAAACATGTCAGTGCTACCAAGCAAGTTTTGTATTACGTCAAGCATGATCCACACCTTTACGTCACTCGTCCCAGACAAGATAATGTCCGTTAACCGTCAATGCGTACTCTGGCATCAAGCTGAAAGAATGCACACAAACATGGCAGGTTTTCGGTTCAGCGGCAACTGAACACAAACAGAGCATTTAAATGAGATGATCCACCTTTAAAGATATTGAGGTAAGCATGAGATAAGATAAAATCAGCTCACTTGTAACTAATGGTTTAGGGTAAATGGAAAATACCGCTCTCGAAAAACAATCAGTACTAATCAAATATGTTCATGAATACGGCAGTGTTTGAGTACGTAGAGAGGCGCGGATGTTTGCTGGTTTGCTGGTGCTTGCTGGGCCCGAATATTGTCCTGCGTTTGCGTTTTAGCCCTTTCTCGTGGTGTTTACATTCGTCCTGGACTTTGTATAACTTTCTTTCATTTATACATGGCGCTACTCCTACCTTCTTCGATCACAGCCTTCTTTCAATCATAACTGTTACCACTGCACAAATCCTCGCATCACGTAGCAAAAGAGTGATTTGTGTTCCAATCTTGCACTCACTACATCAAGGTGTTTGAATGCCACCTGCTTTCCATTGATGCCACGAATCGTGCTAGATGTGTGCCAGACGTGAATAATTATATTATCACATTCGTATTGACCTTGAGCACTGCACGGCCAACGAGGTCGTGTCATTTGCGTAATGTTTCGATGGCGTCGTGGATGTCTGATTGACTTCGGACTAGTCTGTCTAAAATAGTCTGCACTAGTTCGCGGACGTCAAGCTTATATCAAGATGACTTTAAGCATTCAAAAAGGCGTGGCCATAAACAGCATGGAGTGGTGAAAAATTAGGATGCATGTGTTCTCCACCCTTCCATTGAATACAGCCATACCAGCGCTTCCAAGCATATTTTGTTTTACGTCAAACACGATCCACATCTTTATGTTCGTCGTACCAACCAATCCCGGCAAGCTGTAAATACGTACCCTGGCATCAAGCTAAGACAGTGCACCAAACATGATAGGTTTCTGTTGTAACGGCATATGAACTCAAACAGAACACTTGGAAGCGAGTCAGAGATGAAAAGTCAGCATTTGATCGCAGGTGAGCAGGCTCAGAGCACTTACAAAATCATCGAAAGTTAAGGGAGGGGATACGGGTAAATAGAGCTGTTCGAGTAAGAAACGCCCTCCGGGCCGTACGTGCACTTGAACGTGACGGGAGTGCCGGAGGCAGCGTACGTCTGAGGGTAGACACCGAGGGCGGGTGCGTTGTACAGGCGGGCGTGCTCAGCCTTGGCGGCGGCCACCTCAGGGGTAACGCCGATCGGCAGAGCAATGCGTTTCTTGTGGTAGCCACTCCTGGTAGCAGCAGCGTCGGCGGGCGTCTTCACGTCGGTGACGGCAGCCGCCGGCAGGTTGGTGCCAGACACACGGTAGCGGGACTCGTCCACAATGTAGTCGACCGTTTGTTTCACACCATTGAAGTCCACGTAACTAAAGGAGCCGACAAAGGAAAGACGGGGATTTTGCCGTCGAACTTGGTACTGATGCCGTTGTCCTGGAGGCGGGCGCTGGCCGGGGCGCTGGCAGAGAAACCGTTATAGAGGGCAGCAGCGTATTTGGTATAGGGGGCGGCCAAGTTGGTCCAGTATCTGGCGGCTTCCGGTTGTACCGAGTAGGCCAGGCTGTTGTAGGGAGGGCGTAATGGGCAGCGACAACGGCCAGGACAGCGCACACTACCATCTGAAAAGGCCAAAATCAACTCAATATTTGTTGCTGAAAAGAGCTGGAAGAAGAGAAGCACGTCCAAAGAACGTTGCTGCTGAAAAAAATTTGTAGGCAAAGTTTGTCATATATTTCCCGAGTCATTGGTGCCAAGTGGAAATATTCGATCGCAATGCTTATAAAATATCTGTAAGACGAAAAGGCATTCCAGTTAAGTTAATATGTTTTTTTAACATCTTGGAGCTGATGCCACCCTGCGGACATATAAGGGTTGCGTTGCTGCAAAGAAGCAGTGACTTTGGAGAAACATTTTTGAACTCACAAATCACTTCCGTTAAGGCGACTGTATCACATTTGTACGGGACACTGAACTGAGATACCGATCGTCATGATCGTTTTCTGAAGTTAACAGGCACAGCCATGTCCAGTTTAAGACTTAAAATCCTCTTCTTCCTGAGATTGATGCATGTGAACTTGTAGAGCCTAGTAAATATCGGAACACCTATAGGAATTTTACCCAAGCATGTATGTCATCATAGTAGTCAGGTTAAAACCTCATTACATCAGCTATGTTGCACTTACGGTGAAGACATGGCCATTTAACCATTGGTGTATATGGTGATGCATGCAGAACAAAGGACAATGGATAACAGTGGGGAGGACTACACGAACCTGGGAGTCTATTCGCCAAGGCATATAGGGAGTCTATTCGCCAAGGCATAGCTCGCACAGGGACTCCTCTGCGCGGTATGTGCTAAGCCTTGGACGGGGGCCGCGTAAGCGGGATATTTGGCTTATTCATGGCTGGTGCGTGCAGCACGCCCTGAACTTGGGACTTGCAAAGTCCCATGGGGTCGTCTTGCCGCATCTACGCATACGGAAGTCCCTAGTCACTTGCTACTGAATGCTTAATTCATGGTGATTCTCTGCACTTTACAACCACGACCTGATTGGACGTCTGGTTTAACACTTCAAATTCTCTTGTTTCTGAGCTTCATCCACGTGAATTTATGCAGTCTAGTACCCATAAGAACGCCTACAAGACTTTGATCCCATGACGTGTGCCATCATAGTCACATCACGTGAAAACCTACTTAAGCGTTGTCATCCCGACGGGTACAGGATAAAGGGAAGAAGGGATATATCGGCAAATGTCTAGATCACGGACCGCTCTACGCCATAGGTAATACAGCTATTTGGACAATTGCTAGACGGGGCAGACAAAAGACAGAAAAAATAACCCAGGAATAGCGCCGTAATCAAAACCGCAACTGCAAAAACAAAAATACTACCACAAAAAAATGCAGCAATACCACGAGAAACAGCCAAATCACACGCACTTAACGTTCGTAGGTTCAGTTCACACTCATAGATCAACACTACCTCCTTGCGGCATGTCAAAGCACTACAAGGGAGTCCTGCCGTCCGCTACAGCGGCAACTCCGACGTGACAACACTCGCATTGACTCTAACGTCGTAAAAACGTTCCACGACACAACAAAGCGATGGTGTGATCAAAATCCTCCTATAGCGAAATTGTTATGTTCAGCAGGCATTTGCATTTAAAAGCATGCGAGATCGGAACACCGATAAGAATTTTACTTAGACATGTACGCCGTAATGGTAGTCATGTGAAAACCTCACCGCATTGACTTTGTTGTCTTATGTTGAAGATATGGTCTTTTAACCATCCGTGTTTGGGGTGATGCATGCAGAATAAAGGACAGTGGAAAACTGTGGGGCAAGACTGCCCGCGTCTGGGGGTCTATCCGCCGAGGCTTAGCCCGGGACCCCTCAGTGCGGTATTTCCTAGACGCTCGGACAGGTGCCGCATAAGGGGGCATCCGACCTGTTCATGACTGGCGCGTGCAGCCTGCCCCGGACCTAGAACTCGCAAAGCCTCAAAGGGCTGCCTTGCCGCATGTAACCTTAGAGAAGTCGCTTGCTAACTAATGATAAATTCATTATTATTCTCTGTAGATCACAACCATAACGCGTAGCGTATTAAGAGGGACGCAGGATAAAGGGAAGAAGGGATGCAACGGCGAATGTCGCGATCACGGACCGCTTTACGTAATAGGTAACACAGCCATTCGAGCACCTGCTAGGGGAGGCAAACATAATTCTGAGAAAAATAACCCACGAATAGTGCCGTAATCGCAACAGGAACTCCAAAAGCAACGATACCGTCACGAAAAAATGCCAACATACTAGGAGGAAAGGCCAAATCACACGCACATAACGCTAGTATGTTCCATTCACACCAATAGATCAACACTGTCGCCTTGTGGCCCGTCAAAGCACTACAAGTGAGTCTCGCCGTCCGCTACAGCGGCAACTCTGACGCGGCGACTCTCGCATTGGCTCTGTCGTCTCCAGCAGTCAGTTGCATTTAAGTTTTCAACAGTCAAATTCTCTCAGCAGTCAGTTGCATTTAAAAGCATACGAGCAATTGCTACCGAGCTTTGTATACCATGTATGTAGGTTGCCTTAATATCTTCAAGTGAGGAAAATTCCCTTCATGCTGCGGATTGAGACTGGATCTCCAGATGAAATGAAACAGCTCATTATGATGCATATCGTTAGCAAGCATCGCAAGCAGAGGACCCACCAGGACTTTTATCGCTGAACCCGCTGGGGTCCGTGATGCTCGTGGACCGGTACCGGCCAGCTTTATACCAGCTAGGGGCCGTCCTAAATGGGAGCCACGCCCTCGCCGACGGTAACACTCGCATGTTGCGGGGAGGTTAAGTCGACTACGTCACGGCGGTCGGTGATTACCCTCGTTTACCCGTCCTCCAAGGGCGGAGAAGAGCCCCATCCCCTCATGCAAACTGCTGGGTGATGAGCCTGTTGCTGGAAAGCTCTGCTGGCCGTGCTACAATGTTGTAGGTGCTTTAAGACAGTAGAATGCTATCGCCGGCGTGATACGAGCCGCCGGACGCTGATGGTTGCACACCGGGTTTTCCTTGCCGCGTCTAGCCATAGGGAAGTCATTTGCTGCTCAATGCTGCTAATATTACGTCAGTGGTTGTCTGGCCTGTATCTCAATGGGATCACCGGCCACGGTTCTTCTAGGCGCCAGACGCTGGCCTCGTCCGTCCCGCGTGTCATGTAAAATATATGCGGAATGTCCGGCTGGTTGAATTTGCGTGGAATATTTCAAGTTGTTTAGGCAAGAATGCAAATGTTTGTCATAAAACAATAGCCTATCAACCTCACCGCATTCTTAGTTTTGCACCAACGAGCCGCTCACAAAAAATCAGAACACTCTTCTCGTCTCGTCCTTGGCGAAAGGTGGGAAGAAGAGCAAAAGCTCACGCGCGTCGTTCATCCTACCCTATCAACATCCAGCCTTCTAAACATTTCAGTTCCAAAGGGAATTGTGCTGCCTTTGGAACTGAAGCAAGACAGTGTTTATGCAGAAATGGCCCACAACTGCCTAGCCATGCAGTCAGCATCTGACATTTCAAACAATGGCAGCACTCATTCTTTTCCGTTTATTCAGCAACACCTTGCATCACAGTGAGCTAGAATTGCTTTTGAACCAGGGTGGGAGTGAAAAATTGCATCGCAAACAGACCGTACAGAGGTGAAAAATTCAACCTACGAAAGTCTGAACTTTTGATTGAATCGGTTAGAGATGCTCCAGTAAACAAAGACATACATTTCAAGTTGGCATGGATGCAATATCAGAAGCATGACAAAAATGTTTGTTAACATCTTAGGTCATTGCAGTGAAACAGAATACATTAAAGAGTAGTAACTTCTTAGAAGTGTAATGAGCATCAAAAACTATGTCACATCTATGTTTCAGTGCTGCACTTTGCGTTTCACTTCCAAAGGACTTTTAACACAAAACAAAGCAAAGGAATTCAACACAAATGCAACAACACCAAATTCAACAAGCATAGAGCATTCAAACAAAAAAGGCTTGGACTCACGCACATCAGCACATCATCAAATTAAACACCACAGGCATGCCTCTGGCTTCTGTCAAGACAGAGTCAGAAAATACAAATATTATGTCACCCTTGCAAAATACCAATGCCTATTTCCATGAAAGTAACCTAACCAAGCCTGACCTACAGCAGCGTTACCTTTTCTCTCTCTGTCTAACCCATTTGTATCACAGTAGGATTTGTGAGTCACTGATTCTTGCAAATGGCATCCAGGTTCTGTGTAGCCTTGTTTATGCTTGGTGGTCTGAAGTGAGCTCAATTTTTGATGACGTCTTAAAACCTCTGAAAAGAAAATATGGGTTTGACATGTGTGGTTAGACAATATCAGGTAGGAGAAAAACATTCTCATTAAATAGAAGGAAAAGCAGTTAAAACTCCTCCTCATAGGGTGTTGCTTAGCATCAAAAAGTCGGCAATTCTAGGACACTGTTGCATCGTGCCTGCAACAAGAATGTCAGTCACCCACATGATCATTAGTATCAACCGCGACGATATGAAACATGCTTCGGTATTTACACCATGCCATTGACAGCACGTACCGCAATCTTGTTTGCTTTAAAGAGATTTAGTAAGGAAATGGTTACTCCATCCTTGCTAAAGGTTGTGGCATTTCGGAGATCACCGATTATAAGGAGACACACAAATGGGTGTAGGAACTGATGGAGGTGGACAGGCCCCACGTTTTAAGGTGAGGGGGAAGCAATGTTGCCTGTCCCACTCCCCAATTACCAGATCTAATTTGTGTTTATCTTACTTTTGTATTACCTTAACCATGCATGCCGCTTTGGCTAGTTCACCAGTGACATTCCTGAAATCCCACTGGAAACAACTGCTTCATGTTGTAAATGGTATAATCTTATTCTATCATTAACAATGAACGGAGATATTGAGGGGCAAACCCAAGGCTCCTTCAGTAGCAGACTCCATTCTGTCATTGTTATATATCACTGGTTCTTCTGTATGGCTGTTTAGTCCCCTTAGCACATGTTCATGGAGTACAAGATGGTATGATGCATCCTTCAAAGTGTCTCCGGATGGCCAAAGGGACACCCGTGTCGCCAGAATGGCGGCCAGAACACACCCGGCACTGGGACCGAGTGGCCCGTCAGCCCTGCACCGGCAACAGTAATGTGCCCCTAGTGTTCTTCTCACGGGACTCTTCGCCAGGAATGCGCAAAAGGTCTCAGAAATGATAAATTGAGTGGATCCAAATGAGGTTAGAAATGAAAAGGCCAACTCATATTCGCCTCATAGCGTTCATTCTTTCGCAGAATCGACCAGTGAAATAAATAACATAAAACAGTTTTAGACCCTGCGCGCTTGCAATCTAAGGTATAGGAACAGCAATGGCCGCGGATATAAGGCATGCTCCCCTGGCCGAATGCAGGGCATTAGCGCACTGCCCAAACGTATGTAGATAGGCAAACCAACTATCGGCACCAACTGAGTGAGACTCTCAATGATTCCGGACGTCGCCATGTCTGCGGACGCCGTAAGCATGAAAACACGAACGAGCTCCATCATGATAAATCAACAACGTTACGAATGTAGTTGTTGCCGATGGCCCTGTCTCCTCCCGCCGAACTTCTCAGAGATTTTCATACCAGATTAATAGAAGGCTGATACGTTCCTGCCCATCTACCTTCCTGGGGTTGCCATTATTTAGCTGTGTAAAGAGGGTGTAGTTATTTGCCTTTGCTTCCATTTTCTAACGGCAGTGACCTGTGTTGCATATCAGTATGATATCAGAACAAAAGAGAAATCCTAGGCGCAGGTCATAATGACTGGTGATTCAAGTGTTATGGTGCAGGCTGTTAGCGAGTTGCAATTATGTCTGAGACAGTGCTAGCATGGCATGGCACTACTGCAAGCATTAATGACTTTTTCAGATTAGGTACTTACCTCCAAAAAGAAATTGTGTAACCTGTATATATTCATTAACAATGGGGAAAATATGGTAGTTCTAGGCACATACGGCTTCCATAAGCATTTTTCAGACTCCAGATGCAGAAACCATTATTTTTGGCATCGAATAATTATGAGTCATGAATCCATAAGCAACTTCGCCGCGTAAAACAAGCGCTGATTCACTTCACTTTTCTTATACTTCATAAGTGGAATGTTCATCCTTGTAAGTTTTCAAAGCCCCTCAGGAAAGCTTTGTTTAAACTAAAAGTCCAAAAAATCGACCTTTGTCTTGAAGTCCCTAGCTTTTAAAAGGTACGTGGCATTTCGATCTTTGTGCCCGTTTTATATAACGTATATGCCACTGAAATATACTTACATTTAGACTTAAACAAATATGGTACATTATATGTGAAAAACAGTCTTTGGTATCGACGTAAAACCTCGGAACTAAATTGACAGCACCAGACAGCAGCCCGTACTTCATAACGACATCAGAAAAGAGAGACAAGATAGCGGCTGATCGACCCGAGATAATATACCCACTCAATACGCCTCGCTGTCCGGACATCGTGTAGCGGGCCATATTAACGGGAGTGCTGCGCGCTTGAGGCATAGTTCAAAAACATGCTGTGGTGAAACCTCAGGGCCAGTTCGTCTACTAAGAATACTGGGCAGTGCTACCACAGCATCATCAAGATGTAATGAGGCGGTTGCTTCCAATTATTGTCAAGCACAACTTGCGCTGTCAACATTTTGCCACTGCACTACACTGTTTCCTTTCTTGATAGCCACGAGTGCAGTCCTGCACGGCGAGCGCAGTTGTCGCGAGTACCGGCGTCATGACAACGGCAGATATATGGGGACCGTCGTTAGCTGTTGTGGACAAACGGTACCACTTTTGAGCTGCTGCAATATACCTTAGCGGAAAACACCAGTGGGCTGGTCACAACGAGATCTCGCGATTGGTACTAGCTTTCATGTTGTTGTCAAATAGTCGAATTTTCCAGAAAATCACACTCAGATTTTCATCATGGGTTCGAGACCATACCTCTAAGGGACACAAAACTGAAGCAGGCGTCATTTTTGTTCAATATTGAGTACAATGGTGTTGATTTTTATGTGTTTTGAGTATATATTTTTGATATATGATTGCTATTGCCGCAGTGCCGGCGCCCTGCGCGCGTTCCGTGGCATCGATGCCCGGAATACCGCCCGTTGCCCGCACAGGCCGTAGATCGCCCTGCAGCGTTCCTCCAAACCGCCACCGTTCCGAAACCAGAAATGCTAGAAACACGTTTCTCGTGTGAAAACACTGCACAATGGATGCACCATAGGCTACTGAAAGAAGGCATCCTAGAAAACCTTAGGAAGGTTGGATTACCTCCCCCATCCTATCAGGATGAGGGTTTAGACGATTAGCAACCGGAAGAGGAAAGTGAGACCTAAAAGGTGTAGCGTGTTCAGTTTTCATTCATCCGATTTTCAGTCAAGTACATTCCGCCCGTTGCAACCATTTTTAGGAATTAAACTGCATTTGTTTCCCGTCAATCAATAAGACTATGACGATACTAAGAAGAGAAGTGCTTTCAAGGAGTGAGTGTCCCCTCGCCTAATGTAAACAATACTCCCACAGTATACTGACAACATATATATATAATATATATATATATATATATATATATATATATATATATAAATCATTTGCTACCGAATATTGTTAATATGACGCCAGTGGTTGCCTGGCCTGTATCGCCACGGGATCCCCAGGCACAACCGTTGTGGGCGCCGGACGTTCGTCCCGGGTGTCATGTAAGACATCTGTGGGGTCTTATTAACATCTGCTGGTTGAATTTGCGTGGAATCGTTCAAGTTGGTTTTGAGCAGGAATGCAATTGTCTGTAGTACAGCAGCAGCCCATGAAGCTTGCGGTAAGAATACGTTTTCACCAACGAACAGCTCACGAATAGAATAAAAAACAAAATAGGATGCTGGCCTCCTCCGTTGCGTACGTCGTTGGGACTGTGTCATGTAAGGCGTATGTATGTTGTCTCATGGGTTTAATTGGCGTGGAATATTTCATATTAGTTTAGAGCAGGCATGCACATCCTTGCAACACAACAGAAGCTTATCAGTCACCGTTGACCATGTGATATAGTTCACCACTGACCATTCGTTTGGTACCGAGAAGAAGCTCACGAAAGCAGACCGCCGTCTCTATCCCTATCCCTTTTTCATCCACTTACTGCTGGTGATGCAGGTGTTGTCTCTGTAGCATTACACACCAGCTTTGCACAGCTCAATCTATCTACTCATGTCTGCAAGTCCATATGAAATGCTAATTCAAGGTGGCGGGTGAGCGCAAATGAAATACGTTTAAATGCTATCATAACTTTCAGCGCCTCTAATGACTTCATGGTACCACTGTGTATCCCTTCGCAACAACCAGCTTCATTAAGTCGACGATAATGTATGAAGGGGCTTGTTAGTGTTCTCACGCTTACAGCGTCCGCAGACATTAAGACATCTGCAGTCATTGAGTGCCCCACTCAGTTGGTGCCGATATTTGGTTTGCTCACCTGCACACATTCCATGCAAAGTTTACCACCCCTAACTACAAATTTGAGATGTTATTGACGTGGAACGTAGCTTTGTTCTACCTTAAACATGCATCCAATTTGCCTAGTTCACCATCGATCTTCCTCAAACCTACCGGACACAACTGCTTCATGTCGAAAAAGGCAGCATATCATCTTGTCATAAACGGCAGATGGAGGCATGAAGGGGTAAACCCAGGGCTCCTTTAGTACTAAAGACTTCATTCCGTCACTTTATATAGCCTTGATTCTTCTGCACGACTGCTTACAGTCCCCTTAGCGCGTGCTTACGGAGTGCAACTGTGAGAGCACACGCTTATCGCACGATGCATCCTTTTAACGTCGGTGACGTAATCCACCGGCAGGTGGGTGCCAGGCAAGCAGTAGCCGGACTCGTCTATAACGTAATCGACCGTCTGTTTCACACCATTGAGGTCCACGTAACTAAAATAGCCCACGATAGGAAAGACGGGGATTTTGCCGTCGAACTTGGTACTGAGGCCGTTGTCCTGGAGGCGGACGCCGGCCGCGGCACTGGCGGCGAAGCCGTTATAGACGGCAGCAGCGTATTTGGTGTGGGGGCGGCCAAGTTGGTCCAGTATCAGGCAGCCTCCGGTTGTACCGAGTAGGCTTGGCCGCTGTAGGGCAGGTCGTACTGGGCAGCCGAACCGGCCAGGACAGCGCTCACTTCCATCTGAAGAAGGACAAAGGCAGCCTAATATACGCTGTTTAAAAGAGCTGAAAGGAGAAAAACAATTCCATACGACGTTGCTGCTGAAAATATTTGGTAGAAAGTGCCTGCCATATATTTATCGAGCCGTTGGTGCCGAGTTGAATGATGAGATCGCAATGTTTATAAAACATGTTCAAGACAGGCAAGAATCATTGCAAGGCAAGGCATTTATGTTGACATGCTTTTTTAGCATCTTGGAGCTGATGTCACCCAGAGGACAGATAACAGTCTTGGTGTCTCATAAAACTAAAGGTTATGTGGTTCCGAAATGAAGGTACTATTGCACCTTTGGCGATAATATTTGGTGACTCTTCAGGACGTCTAAATCTCCTTGGGCCCAAGGGGGAAAGGAATGACTCCATGGCCCCTCCCCCTCTGGACCCGCCCCCGCTTTGTGGTGCTTCAGGAAGTGTGTGCCTCTGGAAAATAAAAGCTAAGATAACCCGTAATGAAACTTTTTGGTGCTCTCTCGTGGAACAGGCAGATCGAGAATTTTGCAAGGGTGAAAGGCACTGACATTGTGATGTCAATGGATTTTGAACGCTGTTTAAAACCGAAGCTTTGGGAAATTTGAATTGCCCATTTAGATAGAGGGGCTCTTTAAAGTAAAGGTTATGGTGCCGCGAAATTGAAGCCATGGTGCTCCAAACTAACCATTTCGGTGCCCCCTAGCCTAAGGGGCCAATCCAGGATTTCGTCAGGGAGGCACAACACTGCTGTATACCTCAAATTAGGAGGCACAACACTGCTGTATACCTCAAATTTGGTGCACTCAGAAAATGGTGGGTTTGGCCCGGTGATGGTGTACACGGATTTCAGTGCCAATCAAAAATAAATATTTGTGATCATCTGTGGTGCCCGTGAAATTTTGGGGCCTTTTGAAAATAAAGGTTAAGTGGATGTGAAATGAAGATTTTGCTGCCCCTTCACCATAATATTTGGTTGCCCCCTCACCTCAACAGACAGGGGGCATAGCCCCATCCAACCCCCCACCCCCTACCACTTTGGATCCGCCATTGGTCAAGGCCGGTTAACAAAACACACCTCATCGCGTCATCGCCTCAAAGCGTAGCCCGTTATTTTTTCCTAATTTGTCATTCGGCTCCTCGCGTAAGCCCCATTCATGTCACTTTGGTGTGGATCTGAATATATACAGTGTTGTGTTTATGACTGCAAACCCCAATTCTATGTTCCGAAAAGTGTTGTTTGTACATGCTATGTAGCTAGCGCCTCCTTCGCACGAAACATGTGTACTGGGCCACGCTGCCTCTAAACTCTCCCCACGCAGGCTCTAAGGGCATGTTTCCTGCAAGTCAACAGGTACCCACGAGCGGTTCAGGTAAGCACGCGAACAGGAACGCACGCTGTGTTGCTACATGCGGCCTGCTGCTAGACGCCTGTTGCATACTACATGGCTCATCCCGTTTCAAGAGCATTTGCAATAAACACTGCAAAGTGCTCTCTGCTGCCCTCGCCCCGGGCACACGGTGTTCCTACCTCCATTACCAAGGACGTAGCAAGACAATGAAACGAACTTCGCGTATTAAAAACTGTAGCTATCACATCCATAATATATATATATATATATATATATATATATATATATTTACCTGCATCGTGGTTGTATTTTCCCTGGCCTTATGCGAAGCCTGGTTCACTGACCTCTGACTTACGCGGTTACGGTCATGGGTTGCCTTGGTCGATCAGCTGATCGGCCAATGCGGCCAGTTCGCGCCATTTTCATTCTCGCCAGCCTGCCTGTTGTCAAGCTCGTGAAGTTCGGCGCGTGGATGAAAATGCTCTAATGGCATTCATAATTGGTCGCACGGCGACGTTTCCCGCTTGGAGTTTCTCAAGCGCAGTAGTCGTCTAGCACCGGACCTGAGACAGATCGCGACTTGTCGCGTGGGAGTGCTTTTCGGAGGCGGGCTCAGTGTGAGATGAAACAAGGGGCAAGTAGGTATGGAAGTAAGCAAACATTCTTGCCTCACATGGTGCAGTTGTCTACAAAATGAGGAGAATCTTTTCACGAAACATCATTGCCGACATCCATTGCAGCAATAAGATAATGTGTAAGACAACGAGAGTAGGTACTTACACATGCGTACGACATAACACATGCAAAAGGGATATCACCATCAACCACATATTTCGAAGCATTACACGATATGAGTTTACACATTCGCACTCTAATTCTGATGACACATATCTCCGTTGTATAACTCCGTTCACAACGAGGCATGCTTATTACGGAAAGGAGAACAAATGTGAGAAGAAATACAAATGCACGGTATGCTGTCATCTTAACCGAGATATGCATCAGAGAAAACCTGCCTCCCCCTGAAATGGCGGAAAAATCAAAGTAAATAACAGAATCTGCCGCCACCCTACTGCCTACCGGCCACGTATCCGCTAAATACCGACAATAACATGATGCTCTGACATCTGCATCGGTGTTCCTATATGCGATCGGCTGTTTGTCGCCTAACGCCTTCACTTTTGCATCTCCGGTTTCAAGAGCATTTGCATCATGCCCCACACACTGGGCCTGCCATGAGTGCACTGTGTACTCCTACATCCATGATCAAAGACTTAGCGAAACGATGAAATGAGCTGAAAATATTGAGATCTATTATGATCATATTCAAATTGCATACCCGTATCTTTGTCACATCTCCTTCAGTCTCATGCGTTCACTGCAGCTCGTCTTACGCGACAACAGCGATCGGTTGCCTTGGTCGATCATCTCATCGTTCGCGCCATTTTCATTCGCGGTAAGCTGCCTGTCGCCAAGCGCGTGCGAAGAGTCTGGCGCATACATGAAGATGTGCTCTGTCCATGGGCTGGCGCCGAAGGGTTCCGGTGCTCGCGAAACTTCCCCCGTCCGAACAACGAGAACATCTTCATCATCAGTCCATGGGCTGGCGCCGAAAGGTTTCGATGCTCGCGAAACTTTCCCCGTCCGAACAACGAAAGCCACTTATTGCGAGAGACTTGGTCTGTTGGGACGGGCTCAGTGTGAGGTCAAGCTAGGAGCAAGCAATTATGGAAGGAAGCAAGCATGGATTTTCCCTCTTTTGCCCGCTATGGCTTCAGTTATCAGCAAACTGAGGAATATTGTTTCACGAAAAGCTATTGCCGATACCCAACGCAGCAATAACATGACGTTTAACCGTCGCCATGATAGGCGCTGATTATGGCACGTGTTTTGATACCAAAACGTGTTCCTAAATTTTCTGGTTTCGGAGCAATGGCAGTTTGTGATGAGCACTGAACGGCGATCTATGGCTGCCTCATGCGGCGTGCGGGAAGAGAATTGCACCACAGAATGCACTCAGAATTGAACAAGACACACGCCAACTTAACACGTACCCGGATGGCCGGCTAGATACCCTTCGCTCGGCTGGGGGTGGGGGGGTCAATTTGACCCCCGCCGCCTCCCCATTGACATCTCGGGAACTTAGAAAGCTAGAGACACCAAATTTACAGGGTGTTTTGGCCTGTACGTGAAATCACGCAGGTAAAAGTTTGAGCTTCTTAGGACATGACCTTCTGGTCATATAAGGTCAACCAAGGTCAAATTACAGGCTGGTCTCTGAAGTGCCCCCAGAACCAAGGCAACCGTTTCTAAGCAAAAGCTCACAAGCCCATTTGAGGTTAGCGACCTTTTTTGACCCTTTAAAGGTCATAGTGACCAAAATGATACAAGACTTCTCTGAGTTTTGCATTTGAATAGGCAACAAAGATAACGCTAGGCAGATGTTTCTAAAACAAAATGTCGACCCTGGTCACCTTAGGTCAACGACCCGTTTTGACCTGTAAAAAGTCAATGGAAGAAGTAGGATGCGGTTCCTGCTGTCAATAAACTCGAAACTGGGACCACAAAGTATCGCTTACAGCAAGCCTTAGGGTAATAAATCAGGCTGGTTTTGACCTTCATACCCGACCTTAGGTCAACTTAATTTGCTCATTCAATAGTTGTAGTGCCTAAGAAAGCATCTCAGAGATGTATGGCTTCGTTAAGCACTCCGTTATTGCATCAGATGGGACGATTCCCGAGAAATTCCCTTGGCTGAAGCCATGGCCTGATTTTGACCTGCCATAGGTCAACGACCTTGCAAGGTATATCTAAATTTTGATGTCAAACGATCTGCTATTCAATTGTCTACGGCTATGCAACATTTGGCGCAGCTATGCCGCGTCGTTCGGCAACCATTCTGGAAAAACCTTCGCGGAGTGTCAGTTTGACCCGCACCCCACCCGAAAGCCTGTTAAGGTTCGTGTCACTGCAAGGCTTGTTCTCGTTAACATAAGATAAAGCTATAAAGTGCGGTTTTCTGTACAATTCGACCTTTGACCTGTCAACAGCATAACAACTAGTACCAATCGTGAGATCGTGTTCAGAACAATATACCGCTCTTCTCGGCAAGCTCAATCTTTATAAGCTTGGAAACGCCGGGGGAGGGTCGCATCAACCCCCCCCCCCCCCCCCATCAGTCCGAGGTATGCAAAACGGCGAATCAGGGCGATGGTTAAGACATACAGCGAGCATAGGTGCTAAACATGCGTACAACGCACATGCAGAAGGGATATTACTATCAGGCACATATTTCATGAGCGTAACATTACATGAATCCACACTTTTGCACTCGAATCTGTGGGTGCCAGAGCTCTCCCGTTATGCCACCTTGGTTATAATTTTGCCAGATATTTCGGAGGCTAAACAATCTTTACAAGAAACGGAAAATTGCATGATATGTTGTCATTTTCACCGAAAGAGTCATCTAAATAACTTGTCACCGTCCATCACGAAAACATGATGCAAGTTAGCACTTGGCGTTGCAGTGTTTTTGATACATAAGTATTTTTGAAAGTGTATTCGCATTGCCCTGCCATCAGACTGGTGTTAGCGAACGGGGACACGCACTGAAGCTAATTTTTGATAACAAATCCGATTGACTTAACCTACAACGGCCTTTTGTTTTGGCCGAAGCTGGACCACTACCTGGCGCGAAATCTGACACGTGACTTAACCGCATGTCCCGACTGAGCGGCCAGAGCGGGTCCACGAGTTTACCAGAGAGGGCTTCTTGGACTGCTAGACGCTGCTATGGTATTATCAGAATTTTTATTTGGCAATATTCTTGTTCTGATTCAGCATGATCATTCTTTGGACTTCACGGTGCCGAAAAGAGCTCCTTCCAAGAGGTTCCTGGACCCCTCGACCTTCTTCCACCCCGCCCCCCCCCCCCCCTTCAACAGCCAGACCCTAAAAGGGTTTTCAGCCAAGACTTGAGACCCCATGGATTTCTCGTTTGGAGCTGAAGGACCTTTCCGTCCCCTTTCAGATTGTCAATCGGTTACTATTACTACACATTATACATTGGTACCCTCTCTGACGCCGAGGGCCCTCTGACCGAAATGGTTGACTCTGGATCAACGCGGGGTCATTCACCGTTTCAAAAAGGTCCCAAGAGTAGCGGGTTGAATAAATAACACAGAGATCGCAGTTGGACGCATTTGGGCACTAGAAAAAGCGGACAGAGGGACGCTGTCTGGTACTGGTTCCTGGCTGACATGAGGCTCTTTCATTAAGGCGCCTGTCAAGAAGGAGGGCGGGGGCTCCGGTCCAGCACGAGCGAGATCCCGAGATGTCTGGCACGTCCGGATGTCCGGTCCGCCGGGATGTGTACCGCGGCGAACCGAGTGAAACCGAGTCGGAGGCCTCGGGCTCTGACGTGAAGACGGCGGCGTGTCCGACTGAGCAGGCAGGGTTTCGACCGCGGGCGGGCTGCCCCACGAACAGGCCTCGCGCGCGTGTGGCGGCGTTCGGTTCTTGGGCGGGGGACGGCGCGTGCGTGGATGTGTTCTTTTTATGGCGGCCGGGCTGTCTCGTCCGCCGGCCCGCCGCCGGCATGGCTGCTGACCAGATCGTCGAGCTGGACAGCCTCTGGGCTGATCTGTGTGTCCGAGCTCCGCGTCCAACCGATTGCACGTTATTGTTCCAACATATATACAGTGATTGAGCGGCAGCATTGTCTGCAAATTTGGTGGCGGCGGTTTGTTTGTCGGGACTGGCTGTAATACCGATTGGGGCTTTACCTCTCAACGGCTGCTATGGTTATTTCGAGACGGAACACCTCTGTTACGTAGTTGTCAGGCCTTAGGCACGTGGGATGGAGTAGTGGTGTGACCACGACTCAACCCCAGGATAGAAAAGTCCAGAGATGAGCACCCTAACCACTAACCACCATGCCACCATTGCCTCTCTGCGGCGCGAACTGCACCCGTCTCGATAAACTCCAGACTGGTGTTGCTGGATCCCAAATTTTATACTTAGGAGGTTTTGAACCGTAAAAAGAAGAAAGCGTGTCAAGATTGATGGAGTGGTTGGCGAATACAAGATCACGATTCTCCCAATTCATTCAGCTTATCTATCGCAAACCAGCTCAGTGACATACACTCGGCTCCGCTGTTCAGATGGTGAATCAACAGCGCCTTTAAGCGCGGCACGTGTGTAATGTTTTGTGTGACGTTTGGCAGGTATTTGAATACATTCACAGTCAACGCTTGCTTTTTTACTTCCTATTTACTTACAACCATTAGTGCGGTTCCGTATTGAGTTGCAAGGGTTTCACCCACCGCCGTAACTCGGGCTGCAGCCTGCAGAGTTGTGAAAAAATGAGCCATATTCGGAGAGAAACCAATTCCTTGGCATATCATCACCGCACTCCTCGTTGTATTTTCATCGCTCAGCCAACCAACTTATTTTGGTAGACCACGCCCGTTTAAAACGTGCTTAATCGAAGAAACGAGTAGGCTGGGCCATTGAACGAGTCTCACCAGGGAAGAGTATCCGGATTCAGCTGATGAGACAGCCCTCATCCCCTTTCTTTGAGAGCAAAGGCATGTAAAATTCCGAATCAGTCTCGTTTGCAGGAGCGTGTGAAAGAATTTGCAATTGGAGGAGGGAGGAGAATCAGTCAAATAACGTCACTAACAATACAGGTTAGCGTGCCAGGAGCTGGAGATTTATATGCGCGCCTACCTGGAGCAGACATCAAATCAGTCAGCCTTACACATCAGCCATCAATTCCTTCAAAAAATGAGAAACATCACAAGCACATACAGTAAAAAACGGAACCAAATACCGCGGGGAATCTTATCCATAGCCCACCATACCAAACAGAAGGCAACCCGACAAGTGCTTTCCACGATTACCGTGCAGGTTCTGCCGAGTAACCAGCTATTTCCGATGCCACGAGCCTGGGATCAAAGTTTTGAATTATTTAGTGCACCTGTTGCCGAGGGCATGCTGACGCGGCAAAGTTTGTGCGCTCAAACAAAACGTTGTCCATATCTACGCACAGTGGTTTAACTGGGCAGCACGGTAGCGCACGACATCACTCGTCGGCTGAAGCCGGCGAAATCGGCTCCGGTAGCCCTCTTTCGGGCAATATCCAAAGCATTAGGTGAAGGGCTACGTGGAAATGGGACAGCATCCCAAACCATGGATTCCACGATCGCTGGACATTATGAACACTGTGCTTTATGAACACTGGACTTCATGAGCACTGGCTTTTATAATTCTCCTTTGTCCAAGGGTTTTGGACGTTTTCTGGATCTTATAAACGCAAGATGCTGCGATTCTGGACTTTTTGACCGCGGGACTTTATGAACTCTGGACGTTTCAATACGCATCCGTTGAGCCACGCGAGGACCGGTGGTAACACTCAGAGGCTGCGAGGAGGCTTAGCCCGCTACGTCAAGGCGGTCGTTTGGTACCGAGAAGACCCTCGCTAACAACAGGCCGCTGTCTCTATCCCCATCCCTTTTTCATTCACTTACTGCTAGCGATACAGATGTTGTCTCTGTAGCATTACACACCAGTTCTGCACAGCTCAATCTATCTACTCATGTTTGCAAGTCGATATGGAATGCTAATTCAAGGTGGCGGGGTGGGCAAATGAAATGCGTGTAAATGCTATGACAACTTTCAACGCCTCTAAGTATTTCATGGGACCATTATGTGTATCCATCCGCAACAACTACCTTCATAAAGTCGAAGATAAAGCACTAAAAAGCTCGTTAATGTTTTCATGCTTACACCATCCGCAGACATAGGGACATCTGCAGTCCCTGAGTACCTCACTCAATTGGTGCCGATATTTGGTTTGCTTACCTGCACACATTTCACACAAAGTTTACCACCCCCCTTTCCAATTTTCAGAACTTATTGGCGTTGAACGTAGCATTGTTCTACCTTAAGCATGCATCCGATTTGCCTAGTTCACAAGCGATCTTCCTCAGACCTGCTGGACGCAACTGCCTCATGTCGTAAAAGGCAGCATATCATCCCGTCATAAACGGCGGATGGAAGTATTTAGGGGTAAACCCAAGGTTCCTTTGGTAGCAAAGACTTCATTCCGTCATCTTACATAGCCTTGATTCCTCTGCACGACTGCTTACAGTCCCCTTAGCACGTGCTTATGGAGTGCAACTGTGAAAGCACATGTTCATCGTATGATGCATCCTTTTTAAGTGTCCCAGGATCGGCCAAGGGACCCCCGTGTCGTCAGAACGGCAGCCGGGAACGCACTCTGTACTCGAACGAAATGGCTCTTCAGCCCTGGGCCGGTGATGATAATGTGTCCTCTAGTGTTCTACGTACGGGGCTCCTTGCCCTGAAGGCTAAAAGGTCGGAGAAGTGATAAATGTAGTGGATCAAAATGAGATAAAAAGGAAAATGGTCAACTCGTGATTGCCTGAGAACGTTATCTTTTTTTGCAGAATTTAAGGAGCTCAATTTAACTCGCAAAACATGGTATAAGGGTCAAAATGTCAAAGGGTTCCCTGTCAAAATGCAAGGCAATAGAACACTGCTTGAATGTATGCAGGTGGGTAAACCAAATATCTGCACCAACTGAGTGAGGCACCCAATGACTACAGATGTCGGCATGTCCACAGACGCTATAAGCGTGAAGCACTAACGAGCTCCCTCATGATTCATCGTCGACTTTGCGAAAGTAGTTGTTGCCGATGGCTGTACACGTTGGTACCTTGAAATCATTAGAGATCCTCAACTGTATGAATGTATTTCAATTCATGTCATTTGGTCACATCACTTAAAATAATTTCTAACGTTTTTGGGTAGCATACAAAAAAGCTACAAACCCACGCCAGCAGATGAAGGTAACAGGGACCAGACCGGAATTGAGTTTGGCTGACAAAATCTAAACACGGGAGTGGCAGTACAGCCTGAGGAGCATCCCAGACCAGCCACGATTGGTGCACTTAGATTTCAGCCCTATGGTGTTGCACAAAAAGAAACTGTATAATCGAGCCCACCACCCTCGCCGAACTTCTCAGAGGTTTTTAAAGCATATGCATAAAAGAGTGCTAGATTCTTGCATGTCTATCTCTCTGGGGCTGTCCTTATTTGAAAGGCGTAGTTTTTTATCTTCGTTTGCATTTTTCCATGCCAATTACCTATTTGTATAATAATAACCCAAATGCCACCCAAATGTGTCCTGTGTCCTGATGTTTTCTATATCAGCATGATATCAGAACAAAAGAGAAATTAAAGGCGCAGGGCATGATGGCTGGTGATTCAGTTGTTATGGTGCAGGCTGTCAACGAGTTGCAATCATACTCGAGGCAAAGTTAGCATGACATGGCACGATCGCAAACAGTTATGTCTGCTTCCAGGTTGTGGGATTTACAGCTATACTAAGTTCGAAAATGTTGTCAATTTAGCAGGAAACTGGTATATTGCCTAGAAATACAAAGTATCCCAATGGTATGTATTCATTATCAATGAGGTAAACATGGTATTTATGAGCACGTATGGTTTCTAACAGCATGTTTCCGGCTTCAACTTGAAGAAACAAATATTCTTGGCTTGAAATAACTGCGAGTGATAAATCCATAAAAAGTTTCGGGGTTCAAAACAAGCACTGATACATGATGTGAAATGTGTCCTGTTATAGTCCGCTCTCCGCTATAAATGTGTCCGCTCTCCATCCAAAACTCAAAATTTGAACACACTGGATATCGATTGTTTAAGGGTAATAAATGGATATTACTTTAGCTGGAAGAATGGCAGATGCAGCATATCTCTCAAGTTGTCATGGATGATACAAACTAGTAGGTAGTGCGCATGGTGTGATCATGAGTTCCTTTAAAACCATTTCCTTATAAAACAGTTACCTCTGATCGTTTAAATACATATGTTGCAACTATTGTTACCACACTGTTTATGTTGTACAGCTTATGTCAGCTAGCCAGAGTTGTACTATCTTTCCTTGTAAAAATATCAGCAATAACATTTTTGCGACTTGGTGGGAATGTTCCGTACCCGCTGTCGCTGTTGCTGGATAGTCTATTGTCACAGCCCCCGAATATCCCGCTCTCGCTACCACGGAAGAAGCCGCCGTAACTACCATGGGGAACTTCCCTCACGGCCACGGAGGTAGCCACTTGCTCTGCCGCGTGCAAAACTACTGGTTTTGAAAACTGGAGCGGTCGCAAGCTGTATAACGCATAAGGCGATGTCGGCACATCTGGCGGACAGCGTGACGCAAAGACGTCTTCCTGAGTGGAAAAACGAAAAATATGCATCCTTACGGTCGAAATTGGGGGGAACGCAACGTCATTGCAGGGAAATTGGGATGCCCCTCCGCCCACCCACCACTTGCGGTGTTACCAAACATGCCATTGCTGCCAAACATATTATGTGTTACGTCAAGCATGATCCACACCTTTATGTCCCTCGTCCCAATCAAAACGATGTCCGGTAACTGTCAATACGTACTCTGGTATCAAGCTGAGAGAATGCACCAAACACGACAGGTTTTCGCCTCAACGACAACTGAACACGAATGGAGCATTTAAATGGAATGTTCCACATTTAAAGATATTGAGGTGAGCATCAGATACGATAAAATCAGCTCACTTGTAACTAATGGTTTAGAGTTAAATGGAAAATTCTGCTCTCGACAATCAGCAATTATCAAATATATTCATGAATGCGGCAACGTTTAAGTTTATAGAGAGGTGCGGATGTTCCCTGTTGCGCGCTTGCTGAGCCGGAAGATTGTCCTGCGCTTGCGTTTTAGTGCTTTCTCGTGTTTTATATTCGTCCTGGACTTTGTATTACTTTCCTTCATTTATATATGGCGCTACCCCTACGCTCTTCGATCCCAGTCTTCTTTCAATCATAACTATTACCACTGCACAAATCCTCGTATCACGTAGCACAAAAGGGATTTGTGTTCGAAACTTGCACTCAACACCTTAAAATGGTTCAGGGCTAACTGCTTTCCGTTGATGCCACGAATCTGATGTATGCCAGACATGTATGCTGATGTATGCCAGACACAAATAATTTTATGATCATGTTCGTATTAACCTTAAGCACTGCACGGCCAACAAGGTGATGTCATTTGCGTGGTGTGTCGATGGCGTCGTGGATGTCTGATTGACTTGGAAATAGTCTGTCCAACAAGAGGACTTGAAGTCTTCAAAAAGGCGTGGCTATGAACTGCATGGAATGGTGAAAAATTAGGATGCATGTGTTCGCCACCCTTCCATTGAATACATCCATACCAGCGCTTCCAAGCATATTTTGTATTACGTCTAAGCAGATCTACACCTTCTCTCAAGAGAGCTGTACGATCTCAAGAGAGCTGTACGAGTAAGAAACGCCCTCCGGGCCGTACGTGCCCTGGAACGTGACGGGAGCGCCGGAGGCAGCGTTCGTCTGAGGGTAGACACCAAGAGCAGCTGCGTTGTACGGGCGGGCGTGTTCAGCATTGGCGGTGGACACCTCAGGGGTATCGCCGATCGGTAGAGGGCTGTTTACTTGCGGTAGCCGTTCTTGGTAGCAGCAGCGTCGGCGGGCGTCTTGACGCCGGGGACGGCAGCCGCCGGCAGGTTGGTGCCAGACACGCGGTAGCCGGACTCGTCCACAACATAGTCGACCGTCTGTTTTACACCATTGAGGTCCACGTAACTAAAGGAGCCCTCGATAGGAAAGACGGGGATTTTGCCGTCGAACTTGGTGCTGAAACCATCGTCCGGGAGGCGGACACCTGCCGGGGCGTTGGCAGCGATGTCCTTATAGATGGTAGTAGCGTATTTGACATAAGGGGCGGCTAAGTTGGTCCAGTATCTGGTCGCGTCCGGTTGCACCGAGTAGGCCAGGCCACTGTAGGGCAGGGCGTTCTGGGCAGCCGCAACGCCCAGGACAGCGCTCACTACCATCTGAAAAGGACAAGCCAACCAATATTTGTTGTTGGAAAGAGCAGGAAGGAAAGAAGCAATTTCAAAGAACATTGTTGCTGAAAATATGAAGTAGACAAAGCCTGTCATATTTTCCGAGCCATTGGCGCCCAGTGGAAAGATGAGATCACAAATATTCATAAAACAACCAAAAGACGAAAGGCATTCCAGTTATGTTAACATGTTTTTCAACATCTTGCAGCTGATGTCACCCGACGGACATATAACAGTTGCGTTTTGCAACGAAGCAGTGACTTTGGAGAAATGTTTTTGAATTTCTAAATCACTTTATTTAAAGGGATTGTACCAAATTTGTGTGGGGCTTTGAACTGAGATACCCATCTTCATGATCGTTCTCTGAAGTTTACAGGAACAGCCATGTCCGGTTTAAGACTTTGGATTCTCTTCTTTCTGAGCTTCATGCAAGTGAACTAGGAATTTTACGCAGGCATGTATGTCATCATAATAGCCAGGGGAAAACCTCCTGATATTGGATATTATGTACTTCTGGTGAAGACATGGCCATTTAAGGCATTCGTGTTTATGGTGATGCATGCAGAATAAAAGACAATGGATAACGGTGGGGCAAGACTACACGAACCTGGGCGTCTATTCGCCAGGGCTTCGCTTGCACAGGGACCCCTCTGCGCGTTATGTGCTAGGCGCTCGAGCGGGGGCCGCACAACGGGATATTTGGCTCATTCATGGCTGGTGCGTGCCGCCTGCCCTGAACTTCGGACTTGCAAAGTCCCATGGGGTCGCATTGCTGCATCTAACCATAGGGAAGTCACTAGTCACTTGCTACTGAATGCTTAATTCATGACGATTCTCTGCACTTGACCACTATGACCCTGTCTGGTTTAACACTTCAAATCCGTTTGTTTCTGAGCTTGACGCACGTGAACTTGTGCAGCCTAGTACCCATAACAACGCCTAGAGGAATTTGATCCAGAGAGGTATGTCATCATAGTCACGTCACGTGAAAACCTACTTTCACTGTCATCCCGACGAGTGCAGGATAAAGGGAAAAGGGATGCAGTGGGAAATGTCGCGATCACGGACGGCTTTACACCTAGGTAAATAGCTATTCGGGCAATTGCTAGATGTGTCAGACAAAAGAGAGAGAAAGTAACCCAGGAATAGGGCCGTAATACAAATTTCAACTGCAAAATCGAAAATACGATCACGAAAATTGCGACAATACCACGAGAAACGGCCAAATCGCATGCACACAACCCTCTTAGATTGTATTTGTATTCATAGATGAACGCTGCCACCGTGCGGTATGTCAAAGCACTACAAGTGAGTCTCGCCGTCCGCTACAGCTACAACTCTGACGTGGCAACTCTCGCAGTGACTCTGACGTCATAAAAACATTCCGTGATATAATGAACCGATGGTAGGATCAAAATCATACTCATCGCAAAATTGTTACATTCAGCAGACATTTGCTTTTAAAAGCATGAGAAAAATTACTAGTGAGCTTTGTATGTAGTGAGCATATATGGTTGTACATGTATATCATATAAAGTTGCCTTAATATCTCCAGGTGTGGAAAGTTCCTTCAAGCTGCTGATTGGGACTGGATCTCCTGATGAAATGAAACAGCTCATCGTGATGCACATCGGTAGCAAGCAACGCAAGCGGAGGACTTACCAGGAATTTCATGGCTGAACTCGCTGGGGTCTGTGATGCTTGTAGACCGGTGCCGGCCAGCTTTATACCGTCTGGAGGCCGTCCTAACTGTTGGACCACGCCCGGGGCCAGCGGCAACAGTCGCATGCTGGGGGAGGTTTAGTCGGCTGCGTCACGGCAGTCGGTGATAGCCCTCGTTTACCCGCCCCCCCCCCCCCCCCCCCCAAGGTCGGAGAAGAGCCCCATCCCCTGATGCAAATTACTGAGTGATGAGCCTGTTGCTGGAAAGCTCTGCTGGCAATGCTGCAATGTTGTAGATGCTTTTAAGATCGTAGAAGGCTAGCGCCGGCATAGTGCGAGCCGCCGGACGCTGTCGCAGATGGTCGCGTCCGGGTTTTCCTCGCCGTGTCTAGCCATAGGGAAGTCATTTGCTGCTGAATGCTCCCAATATGACGTCAGTGGTTGTCTGGCCGGTATCGCCACGGGATCCCCAGGCACGGTTGTTGCGGGCGCCGGACGCTGGCCTCGTCCGTCCCGGGCGTTATATAAAACATCTGTGGGGTGTCTGTGTGGTTGCAGTTGCGTGAAATACTTCAATTTAGTTTTGAGCAGGAAGACAGATGTCTGCAATACGGCAGCAGCCTATGCAGGTTACTGCAAGACTATCTTTGCACTAACGAACCGCTCACAACTAAAAAAGAAACAACAAAGTAGAACGCTGGCCTCGTCCGTCGCGTAAGTCGTTGGGGTTGTGTCATATATGTCATATGTATGTTGTGTCGTGGGCTCAATTGGCGTGGGATATCTCATATTAGTTTAGAGCAAGCATACACATATTTGCCACAAAACAGAAGCTTATCAAGGTCACCGTACCACGTGGTACCGTTAACCATTGACCATTCGTTTGGTACCGAGGAGACGCCTACAAAACCTCAGGTCTCCGTCTCCACCCCCATCCCTGTTACATCCACTTACTACTAGTGATACAGATGTTGTCTCTGTAGCATTACAGACCAGCTTTGCATAGTTCAATCCATCTACTCATGTCTGCAAGTCGATATGAAATGCTAATTCAAGGTGGCGGGGGAAGGCAAATGAAATGCGTTTAAATGATATGATAGCTTTCAGCGCCCCTAATTATTTCAAGGGACCACTATGTGCATCCATCCGCAACACCTACCCTCAAAAAGTCCACAATAAAGCACGAAAGAGCTAGTCAGTGTTTTCACGCTTACAGCCTCCGCAGATATCGGAACATTTGCAGACATTGAGTGCCTCACTTAGCTGGTGCTGATATTTGGTTAGCTCACCTGCATACATTCGACACAAAGCTTACCATTCCCACCCCCAATTTTCAGATATTGTTGGCGTTGAACTCACTTTTGTTTTACTTTAAACATGCATCCGATTTCCCCAGTCTAACAGCGATCTTCGTCATGCCTGCTGGATGCAACTGCTTCATGTAGTAAAAGGTAACATTTATCTTGCCATAAACGGCGAACGACGGTATTGAAGGGCAAACCCAAGGTTTCTTTAGTAGCAGAGACTTGATTCCGTCAATTTCCATGGCCTTTCCACTGCTTACAATCCCCCTCCCACACGTGCTTATGGAGTGCAGCTCCGAGAACACATGTGTATTGTATGATGCATCATTTTGAAGTGTCTCCGAATCGACCAAGGGGCCTCCGTGTCGCCAGAACGGCAGCCGGAATGCAATTTGCACTGGGACGAAATGGCCCTTCAGCCCTAGACCAGTAATAATAATGTGTCCCCTAGTGTTGTACTCACGGGGCTCCTTACCTTGAAGGCGTAAATGGTGGCAGAAATGATGAATGGAGTGGATCGAAATGAGGTAAAAATGAAAATGGTCCACTCATACTCGCCTGGGAACGTTGTTCGTTTGCAGAATGGACTTGTGAAAGAAGAAACACGAACAGCTTCAGACCCACAGCCCTCGTAATCTAAGGAGCAAGAACAACAATGACCGCTGATTAAGGGATGCTCACCTGTCCGAATGCAGGGCAATAGAACAGTGCTAGAATGTATGCAGGTGGGCAAGCCAAATATCTGCATCAACTGAGTGAGACACCCAATGACTACAGACTTCGGCATATGTGCGGACGTTTTTAGCGTGAAAACACGAATGAGCTCCCTCATGCTTCATCGTTGACTTTACGAAGGTAGTTCTCACGGATAGTAGTTCTCAGATGCACACAGTGTTCTCTTGAAATCATTAAAGGCGCTGAAATTTGCCACACTATTTCAAGGCATTTCGTTTGTTCATATCAGTTCAAATGAGTTGTTTGGCCTTTGGAACGCCCACAAGAACGATACAAACCCACACTTGCAGGTGAAGGTAGCGGGGGCCGGACTGGAATTGAGTTTGTCTAACAAAATCTGCGCAGGGGAGGGGGGCAGTACAGCCAGAGGGGGCATCTAAAACCAGCCTTGATTGGTGCACTTAGTTTTCAGCCCTATGGCGTTGCACAAAAGGAAACGGTCAAAAATGACCCAAACCCCTCCCGCTGAGTTTCTCAGAGGCTCTCATGTCAGATTGACAGGAATGTGGTGGGCTCCTGCCTATCTATCTCCCTGAGGCTTCTGTTATTTGAGAAAGGTGATGTCTTTGCCTTTATTTGCATTTTTCCATGCCAATGACCTACTTGTCATATCAGTTTGATATCAGAGCCAAAGAGAAATTACACGTCAGGTCGTGATACCTGGTGACTCAACTGTTATGGTGCAGGCTGTTGACGGGTTGTAATCATACTTGAGGTAAACTTGGCATGACATGGCACAACTGCAAACAGTTGTGACTTCTTTCAGATTGTGTGCTTACAATTATTCTGAGTGACAAAAAGGTGGATAGTTTAGACAGGAAACTGGTATACTTCCTCGAAAAACAAGGTATTCCAATTGTTTATATATATATATATATATATATATATATATGCATTACAAACGGGAAAATACAATATTTTTGGGCACATTTGGTTTCCACCAGCATTTGCACGCTCCAACCCGATGGGATCAATGTTCTTAGCATAGAATAATTGTGACTCATGCGTCCATAACTAAGTTTGTTTTTTAGAACAAACAATGATAAATGATATGAAACGCTTACCTTTTCATGCCGCTATCCATCCAAAGCTCTGTAATTCAACACATTCGATATCTATTGGTTTAGGGTGATGAGTAGATGTCATTTTAATAGTTACAACGGCAGATGCAGCATATCTCTTAAGTTGTCATGACTGGTAAAGTATCTGCTAGTTAGTGCACATGGTATGATCATTTCTTGCTTGAAAACCATTTTCTTATCCAAGAGTAACCTCTGTTAGTTTGAATGAATATGTTTCAAATGCTGTTACCACGCTGCTTATCCTGTACGACAGCTATCGCACAGCCACCTCAGCTGGCCAAAGTTGCATTATTTTTACGTTGTGAAAATATCAGCAAAAACATTTTGTTCCTATTGTTGTCGTCAAGAACAAGTTGTCATGGCTGGCAAAAGTATGTGCTAATTAGTGCACATGGTATGATCATTAATTGCTTGAAAACCATATTCTTATCCAAGAGTAACCTCTGTTAGTTTGAATGAATACGATACAAATGCTGTTGCCGCACTGTTTATGCTGTACAACAGCTATCGCACAGTCATCTCAACTGGCCAAAGTTGTACTATTTTTACGTTGTGAAAATATCAGCAAGAACATTTATTGCAGCTCGTTGGGCTGTATTATCGACATATCCTTGCCTGCCAGGCTGTAGTCCTGACATTGATGTCATGTGATGTGCACAGTAGTTACTTTCTTGATTATCTGTAACTGGAATGCAGTTGCATGCGAAAATGAATAAATTTGTAGCATCGCTATGAATAAGTCGCCAAAGCATTGTTAGTTCTATGGTGAAGATGGTGAGGCTGGGACAACAAGAGTGTTTGTCTTGCTTGGGATTATTTGTGCAATTTCTAGTTAACCCTGATATAACCATCGTGGTGCAACAGCATTCGCGCTGGCGAAAGTCCTTTGGCGTTATCAAATGAGCTCTTACCAGCCAGTCATAATGTTTAAGCTATTATCTCACAGGCTGGACATAGGGTAGTCAACCGACGTAGTACTTTGTGTAATGGCACGGGTCAGTATGACATTGTGTCATCGTGGTATTACCTCAGTGCTGTACCTCAGTACTGTGGCATGGCAGAATGTACAAGGATACGGTTCTTAAAAAGCACACAATAAGTGACATCACTTACTCAGCCTGTTTTGTGAATCCACAAAACACAGGAGACAAAAATGCAAACACGTCTTCTGCTTCTACAGCCATGCAACATGCTGCAGGCATCAGGCTGCTTCACTCAAAAATATTGTTCACACGAGACATAGCACATATATAACAAGAAAATATTACAATGGAACCGCAAACCTGCTGACCTTGCAAAAGGCTGCAGATAAGACAAGTGCATGTAGTCATGGTCAGATGGGCAAAATGCAAGGAAGTGATGAAGCTGCCAGTGCGCACAAGGCTCATGATAAGACATTGTTAATTGCTATCCAAGAAACCAACAGCAATGCTTTTCTACCTTTCTCAGCACCGATCATCTCGCACAAATTGCAGTTACTAAGATATTGATGGCTCACAAGCAATGCTAGCCTGTGTAAAAAAGTTCATAAAACAGTAGTATGTGCATCTATAATAATGCAGCACTATATTGTCAGAATTCTTAAGGGAAGGACAATTTTGCAGAGCCGTATCATGCGACCTTATACCAAACATGTCAATTGATGAGCTGCACTGACCTGCCCCTACTGCCAAAATGAATCCCTAATACAATGGCATGGAATTGAAAAATTACATTCTGTAATACCTCAATAGGTTCAAAATGTTGACAAGATCATAGTGAAGTAGTAAACTGCCTTTCAACACCCTGAGCATGGGTGCTAGTGTTTCGTTCAGTTTGCCAACATCACTACCTTGTCATGTCCAAACGCAAATCTAAAGATAGAAGCAGGCAGTAATATTTCACATTGTACTGGGAGTCACTAGGTTTAAAGAATACCAAGACAATGCTCTATCTCAGAAGTACAAACGCCGCACGCACACTCCCCATCCCATCAAGATGAATACAAGCCACTGGCACGCGCCACCAATCGTCACACCCTTTTCAGGCACCTGATCCACTCTAATGTCAAATCAGTGTGAGCCCACACCAGCACAACCCGCGGGACTATCAAATTGCAGGTTTAGTCGCAACATCCGCATATGTTTTCGGTTATTTCACTGCATTTCACGGTAAGACCACGTCAAAACAAAGTCCCAACGGGTGTTCATGGTACTACAACTCAAGAGGTTGCATTTGTCGGACAAAATTCGTTCTTTCAAGAGTTAAATTTCTTGTATGATGTCCGTTAAATACTTAGTAATATATATATATATATATATATATATATATATATATATATATATATATATATATATATATATATATATATGTGTGTATGTGTGTGTGCATGTGTGTGTGTGTGTGTGTGTGTGTGTGTGTGTGTGTGTGTGTGTGTGTGTGTGTGTGTGTGTGTGTGTGTGTGTGTGTGTGTGTGTGTGTGTGTGTGTGTGTGTGTGTGTGTGTGTGTGTGTGTGTGTGCGAGATTGCTTTAATATTGACCCCTAATTTACGACGCCTTGCTAGCCCATTAACCCTTGCAAGGTTCTTTGCTCCGGTGCACAGGGCACCAACCAAGCTGCCTGTAAGAAATACGCCAACAGAAGATTTTCGTCTTCTATTGGCGTATGCAGGAGAAAAAGGCAGATTTGCCGTCGCGTCTTCCTTTTTATAACATTCGGGAGAGTGTCGTTTTTTGGGTGCCGTACTTTTTTTGCAGACAGTGGCGCTCTTTATTATGAAAGTGACATGTGGCCTAGAAATGAGGAAAATGGCCCATTCACGAGTGTCGGACAACCCGAAAGTGCCCACGCTTACGATCGCGACACGCATTCAGCAGCGAAATCCTTCCAGTAGCCAATCACCTTCCACGAATTGTATCATACGTGCCGCATCATCGCTTTTGCGAATGTATGAGCAGCCATGCTGTTTTGAGCATGAACAGAAAACAGCCTGTAGTATGACCGCGATCGCATGACGTTTCTATGACGTCATGAATGCAAAGGTGACTTTGGAGTAGACTCCCAATAAACCTTATCGCACTTTTGCGGGCGTATAACTCAGGAACCAGAGGGTTTTGGGTCTAAAAGGGACACGACAGTGAATGGCATCAAAAGGTCCTCAAGATGGCTATTCCAGTTCAAAACCCCATGTAAAGGTGGAACATTTACTTCAAAGACAACTGAACACAAACAGAGCATTTGAATAGAATATTCCGCATTTCAAGATATTGAGGTGAGCATCAGGTGCGATGAAATCAGCTCACTTCTCAGTGATGGTTTAATTCTAAGAGGAAGAAACTGTTCTCGACCAGCAGTCAGTAATACGTAAATAAACATGTTCATGAAAACGTGGTTTGAGTACGTCGAGAGTAGAGGGTGTTTACTGGTGCTTGCTTACTGAGCCCGAATATCGTTCTGCGCTTGTATGTTAGCCCCTCTCGTGGTGTTCTACATTCGTCTCGGATTTTGTATTGTTCAATTGCATTGACGTATGCGGTTATGGCACTATTCTTAAGTTATTCGATCTCAGTCTTCTTTCAGTCATAACTTGTACCACTGCACAAATTCCTGTGTCATGTAGCACAAAAGTGGTCCGTGTTCGATACTTGCACTCAACACATTACAGTGGTTGAAGGTCAACTGCTGTCTGTTGATGCCAGAACCGTGCTGATGTATGCCAGACACGACTAATTTGATGATCGCTGGTATTGACCTTAAGCACTGCACGGGTAACGAGGTGCTGTCATTTGTATGATGTTTCTAAGGCGTCGTGAGTATCTGTTCGACCTCGAAATAGGCTGCACGAAATAGTCTGCAGAAGTTCGCGCACGTCAAGCTTAAAAACAAAAGGATTTTAAGTCTTAAACATGACGTGGCTGTGAACTGCATGGTATGGTGGAATGATGATCTCTGTTCATAATCTTATCTCAATACGGAAAACTCCCTTTTAGCTCCTAACTGGCAGTATTGTCTCTGTTTTATTGTCAACTCGAACACATGCCATTTTGCGTGTCAATAATGTTGGCGAATGAAGCCAAAAAATGTGAAACTTGCGCTTTGTATGAGCGAAAATGGAGGGGACTCAATCACATCAAAAGGAGAATTGGAATGCGTATATTCTCTCCATTTCCAGTACAGCATGGAATGGTGAAAAATTAGGATGCATGTGTTCGCCACCCTTTCATTGAATACAGCCATACCACCATTTCCGAGCATATTTTGTATTACGTCAAACACGATCAACATATTTACGCCCCTCGTTCCAACCAAGGCCGGTAAACTGTAACTGCGCACCCTGACAACAAGCTGAGACAATACACCAACCATGACAGGTTTCCGGTGTATATGCATATGAACACAAATAGAACGTTTGGAAGCAAGTCAGAGATGAAAAGTCAGCATTTGATCGCAGGTGAGTAGGCTCCGAGCACTTATTAAACCAGGCGAATGTAAGGGACCGGGTTCGGGTGGACAGTGCTGTACGTTTAAGAAGCGCCCTTTGGGCAGTACGTGCCCTGGAACCTGACAAGAGCGCCGGAGGCAGCGTACGTCTGAGGTTACACACGAAGAACGGCTGCATTGTACAGGCGGGAGTGCCCAGCATTGGCGGCGGCCACCTCAGGGGTATCGCCGATCGGCAGAGCGCTGTGTTACTTGCGGTAGCCACCCTTGGTAGCAGCACTGTCGGCGGGCGTCTTCACGTCGGTGACAGCAGCCGGCGGCAGGTTGGTGCCAGACACACGGAAGCCAGACTTGTCCACAGTGAAGTCGACCGTCTGTTTCACACCATTGGGGTCCACGTAACTAAACGAGCCCTCGATGGGAAAGACGGGGACTTTGCCGTCGAATATGGTGCTGAGGCCGTCGTGTTGGGGGCGTACACCGGCCGGGGCGTTGGCAGCGATGTCTTTATAGATGGCAGAGGCGTAATTGGTATAGGGGGCGGCCAAGTTGGTCCAGTATGTAGCGACGTCCGGTTGTACCGAGTAGGCCAGGCCGCCATAGAGCAGGGCGTATTGGGCAGCCGCAACGGCCAAGACAGCGAACACTACCATCTGAAAAAGTGTTAACTATAGGACGCTGCTGCTCAAAACATTTAGTAGAACGAGCCTGTCACCTATTTTACACGCCATTCGTGCCGAGCTGAAAGATGAGATCGCTATGTTAATAAAACCTCTGTAAGAGGAAAACGCATTTCGGCTATGCTAATACGTTTTTAAATATCTTGGGGCTGATTTTACCCGCGGACCGATGACGGTTCCGTTGTGGCAATGGAGCAGTGAATTTGGAAAGGATTTTTCAAATTCTAAATTACTTCCGGTAAAGGGATGGCTTCACATTTGTATGGGGTTTTGAACTGAGATGCCTATCTTCATATTCATTGTCTGAAGTTTACAGCCACAGCCATGTCTGATCTAAGGCTCAAAATCCCCTTGTTTCTGAGCTTGATGCACGTGGACTTGCAGAGCCTGGTAAAGATCGGAACACCGATAGGAATAGTACCCAGACATGCATGTCATCAAAGTAAAGTCATGTGAAGGTTTCATCGCATTGGCTGCGTTGCACTCATGGTTGAAATATGGCCATTTAAGTACCAGTGATTGAAGAAATAGTCAGATTGAGCCGCTAAGTGCATGTATCGATCTGGGTTTAGGCGGGATGGATGAGACCCCTTCCGGCCAATCGTGACCAATTCAGACTATAAGGGAAAATGTATGACGGTGGGGTAAGACTACACGCGCCTGGGGGTCCATCTACACGCGCCACAGATGATTTCATCACACAGATCATTGTGACCACACCCGCCTGGGGTCTGTCTACACGCGCCACGTCTGGGGGTCTATTTACACGCCTGGGGGTCTAACTACACGCGCCTGGGGGCCTATCCGCCGAGGCTTAGCCCGTAACCTGTCTGCACGGTATTTGCTAGGCGCTCGGACGGGAGCCGCACGAAGAGGGTATTCGGCCTATTCATGACTGGCGCATGCAGCCTGCCATGAACTTGGGACTTCCAAAGTCTCAAGGGTTTGCATGTCGCATCTACCCATAGGGAAGTCACTTGTTACCGAATGCTTAATTCTTGCTCATTCTCTGCAGTTTACAGCCTTAACAATGTTCGGTTTAACACTTCAAACCCTCTTGGCTCTGAGCTGGATGCACGTGAATTTGTGCAGACTAGTACTCATAGGAAAACCTAGAGAGATTAGATCCAGAGGCGTATGCCACCATGGCAATACCACGTTAAAAACTACATCCATTGGCGTCCCGAGGGGCGCAGGATAAAGGGAAGGAAGGATGCAATGGCGAATGTCGCGATCACGGACCGCTTTACGCCATAGGTAACACAGCTTTTCGGACACCCGCTAGAGGAGGCGGACATAATTCTGAGAAAAATGACTTAAAAATATCGCCGTATTTGAAGGTGCAACGGCAAAGGCAAAAATACTGTCACGAAAAAATTCAGCAATGCCACGAGAAAAGGCCAAAATCACACGCACATAACGCACGTAAGTTCAGTTCACACTCATAGATCAACAATGCCACCATGTGGCACGTCGAAGCATTACAAGTGTGTGTCGCCGTCCGCTACAGCGATTACTCTGACGTGCAACTCTCGCAGTCGCTGATTTCTTTTTTTAAGTTGAATAACGCAATGAAACGATGATGTGACCCGAATCATATTTTCTTACGGCGAAGTGACTATTTTCAGCAGTCATTCGCATTTAAAAGCATGCGAACAGCTACCAGCGAGCCTTGTGTATCACATCTGAAGCTTGCCTCAATATCTTTAAGTGCGGAACAGCTCTTTTGAGCTGCTAACTGAGATTGGATCTCCTGATGAAATGAAACAGCTCATCGTGACGCATATCGTTAGCAAGCATCGCAAGCGGAGCTCTCACCAGGATTTTAATGGCTGAACTCGCTGGGGTCTGTGAAGCTTGTGGACCGGTACCGGCCAGCTTTATACTGGTTGGAGGCCGTCCTAACTGGGAGTCACGCCCTCGCCGACGGTAACACTCGGATGTTGCGGGGGGTTTAGTCGACTGCGTCACGGCGGTCGGTGATGACCCTCGTTTACCCGTCCCCCTAGGTCGGAGAAGAGCCCCATCCTCTTACGCAAACCGCTGAGTGATGAGCTTGTTGATGGAAAGCTATGCTGGCCGTGCTAAAATGTTGTGGGTGCTTTAAGACCGTATAATGCTATCGCCGGCGTGGTACGATCCGCCGGACGCTGTCGCAGATGATCGCAACCCGGGCTTTCATTGCCGTGTTTGGCCATAAAGAAGTCATTTGCTGCCGAATGCTCCTAATATTACGTCCGTGGTCGTCCCGCCTGTCCCTCAATGGGATCACCGGCCACGGTTCTTCTGGGCGCCAGACGATGGCCTCGTCCGTCCCGTGCGTCATGTAAAATGTATGCGGGGTGTCCAGCTGGTTGAATTCGTGTGGAGTATTTCAAGTTTTTTCAGCAAGAATGCAAAGGATTGTAATAAAAGAACAGCCTATCAACCTCACCGTAGGCTTAGTTTTGCACCAACGAGCCGCCCACAAAAAGACAGAACACTCTTCTCGTCTCGTCGTTGGCGAAAGGTGGGAAGAAGAGCAAAGGCTCAGGCGCGTCGTTCATCCTACCTATCAACATCCAGCCTTCTAAACATTTCATTTCCAAAGGGAATTGTGCCGCCTTCGGGACTGAAGCAAGACAGCGTTCATGCAGAAGTGGTCAACAACCGCATAGCCATGCAGTCAGTATCTGACCTTTCAAACACTGGCAGCACTCATACTTTGCCTTGATTCAGCAACATCTTGCATCTCAGTGATCTAGAATTGCTTTTGAACCTGGGTGGGAGTGAAAAATGGCATCGCAAACAGACCGTACAGAGGTGAAAAGTTTAATTTGCAAAAGTTTAAACTTTGGATTGAATCGGTTAGAGATGCTTCAACAGGCAAAGACATACATTTCAAGTTGGCATGGATGCAATATCAGAAACATGACAAAAATGTTTGTCGACGTCTTAGGTCATTACAGTGAAACAGAACACATTAAAGCGTAGTAATTTCTTAGAAGTGTAATGAGCATCAACAACTATGTAACATCAATGTCTTGATGCTGCACTTCGCGCTTCATTTCCAAAGGATTTTTAACAGAATGCAAAGCAAAGGAATTCAAGAAAAAACAACAGCAACAAATTCAACAAGCATAAAGCATTCAAACAAAAAAGCCTTGGACTCCTGCACATCAGCACATCACCAAATTAAACACCACGGCCATATATCTGGCTTCTGTTAAGAAAGAGTCGGGAAATACAAATATCATGTCACTGTTTCTTGCAAAATACCAATGCTTATTTCCATGAAAGTAGCCTAACTAAGCCTGACCTACAGCACCCTTACCTTTTCTCATCCTGCCTAACCCATTTGTATCACAGTAGAATTTGTGAGACACTGATTCTCGTAAAATTCCTACTGCGTAGCCACGGATGTAGCCATGGGCGTCCAGGTTCTGTGTAGCCTCGTTTATGGTTGGTGGTCTCAAGGGAGCTCAGTTTTTATGACGCCTTAAAATTTCTGAAACGGAAATATGGGTTTGACATGTGTGGTTAGACAATATCAGGTAGGGGTGAAAAATTATCATTAAATTCAAGGAAAAGGAGTGAAAAACTCCTCCTCATAAGGTGCTGCTTAGCATCAAAAAGTGGACAATTCTAGGACACTGTTGCTTTGTGCCTGCGACAAGGTTGTCACTCACCCAAATGATCATTAATATCAACCGCGACGATACGAAACATGCTTCGGTATTTACCTGTGCCATTGACAGCACGTACCGCCATCTCGTTTGCCTTAAAAAGATTTAGTAAGTTACTGGTAATTCCATCTTTGCTAAAGGTTATGGCATTTCGGAAATCACCGACCATAAGGAGACTTACGTAAATGGGTGCAGGAACAGATGGAGGTGGACAGGCCCCACTTTTTAGGGTGAGGGAGAAGCAATGTTACCTGCCCCTCTCCCTAACTACAAGATCTAAGTTGTGTTTAGCTTATTTTTGTATTACCTTAACCATGCATGCCGATTTTGGCTTCTTCACCAGTTATATTCTTTAAATTGTACTGGGTGCAACTGCCTCATGTTGTAAATGGCATAATGTCCTCCTATCGTTAACGGTGACCAGAGATATTGAGGGGCAAACCCAAGGCTCCCTCAGTAGCAAAGGCTCCATTCTGTCATTGTTAAATATCATTGGTTTTTCTGCACAGCTGTTTACAGTCCTCTCAGCACATGTTCATGGAGTACAAGATGGTATGGTGCATCCCTCAAAGTGTCTCCGGATGGACAAAGGGACACCCGTGTCGCCAGAATGGCGGCCAGAACACACCTGGCACTGGGACCGAGTGGCCCGTCAGCCCTGCACCGGCAACGATAACGTGCATTGAATAATTATGAGTCATGAATCCATAAGCAACTTCTCTGCTTAAAACAAGCACTGATCCACTGCACTTTTCTTAAAACTTAACAAGTTACATGTTCATCCCTTTAAGTTTCGACGCGTATCAGGAAAGTTTTGTTCAAACTTAAAGTCCAAAAAATAGACCTTTGCATTGAAGTCGGCTTTTCCAGAAAATCACACACAGATTTCATCATGCCTACGAGACCACGCCTATAAGGGGCACAAAACTGAAGCAGGCGTGATTTTTATCCAATTTTGAGTACGATGGTGTTTAATTTTATGTGTTTTGAGTACATGTTTTTCATATATAACTCTGCGAAGGCAGCAGTGCCGCCCCCTGCGTGCGTTCCGCGGCATAGATGCCGCGGAATACCGCCCGTTGCCCGCGCAGGCCATAGATCGCTCTGCAGCGTTCCTCCAAACCGCCACTGCTCCAAAACCAGAAAAGCTAGAAACACGTTTCTCGTGTGAAAACACGCGCAATGGATGCACCATAGGCTACTGAAAGACAGTATCCTGGAAAACCTTAGGAAGGTTGGATTACCTCCCCCCCCCATCCTATCAGGGTGAGGGTTTAGACGATTCGCAACCGGAAGAGGAAAGCTAGACCTAAAAGGTGTAGCATGCCGATTTTACAGTCAATTTCTTTCCGCCCGTTGCAACCATTTTTAGGAAATAATTTGCATTTGTTCTTCTTAGTCAATCGGCCTATGATGATACTAAGCAGAGAAATGCTTTCAAGGATTTATTTCTTATTACTTTTGGTACTAAAAAAGTGAGTGATAGACCCCCTCGTGTGATGTACTCAATACTCCCGCAGTATACTGAGGGAATATATATATATATATATATATATATATATATATATATTAATACGCTAATGAATGTGTGTTGCGCGTGTATTTTGGCATACAACTTAAATATCTCCTAGTTTATGATCAAGGTATCCATGTAATACTAAAGAAATCTTACCAAAGAATGCATTGTTTGTATGAATCAAGACACCTGGTAACCACACATGTTGTGGCTTGCTTTTCATCAAAGACCAACTCAATCTTCGCAGTGGAAATTGCTTTCAAGCAATCAACCAGCCTACAATGTATGACAAAGATGTCAGCAAGATGTTAAGCCTGTATACATTCTAAATCTTGCACAAAATGGGACGGGTCTTATCCCCAACGTAAGGTTCTGTTTTACCTTGCATGCTCCAACATACGATTTACCATACAATTTAGACCACTTAGAACACACGCACGAAATTCCCAAAGCTTGAATGCAAAAATGTTCCTGAAGTTCACTTTTCAGGGCATTTTCAAATATTCACACTTCGAGATATCAGGCATATATTAGAAGGCACTGTGACTTGAAACAGCTGTAGGCTTCTGGTATCAGCTCTTTCTGAGTGACGAAGCATGGCAAAGATATTAATGGGATGTATCAATCACCCTGAATCCTACTCCAAAAGCAGCACTCTTGTTCCATTAATGGCACTTCCAGTCCGCAAGTGTAAGAAATGGAGTTAGCTAGATAAGACAGTAGTATTAGCCTCATTCCTCGGGAAAAAGGAGAACGGAGATATAGTTAGACTGATAAATTGGCAACAGGTCTTTTTCGAAGCAATAGTAGGAGTTATAGAGACACTTTTGATGTTGTTTCGAGAAAGACACATTGCCGAAATATCAACCTAACTATATCACCGTTCTCCTGGTTTTTCCGAGGAATAAGGCTAATACTACTGTCGTATCTACGTGACTAAAATCCCCCACTAATGCACTGAACAGCTTAGCCAGCTTCTACTCGTACCTCACGCAGTTCACCTGCCGAATGTTGCATTCAAATTTACCTACACCGACCAGCTCCTTGCAATCCATATTGCAAGACACGCACCGGCACACGAGCCCAAATGATTTACAGTGCTAAATGCCGCAAGTGAGCGTTTTAAGGCGCCACTCTGACAAGAGTGAAGTTACGCTCAAAGTTCATAAGTACAGTATTAGTTTTGAAATAACAATTTCTGGAGCACGCTGTTTTTATAAGAAAGAGATAAAAAGTTATAAGAATCCACGAATCACGTATGTTATTCTCCCAGTAAACAAAGCCGATGGACAAGTTCAGCTTGACGCTTATATGACGCCATGTGAGGCTCATATGGTGAGTCAACGTTTTCAGCGGGCGGTTAATATTTTGCTTTGAGGAGACTGCACAATAAGGACGGAGAGCATACTGGAAACTGAACTAAGATGATGTCTCAAAAAATTGGGAGACAGCGGAGTGTGCCTACAACTTGCTCACAATCTGTCTCTCCATACGACCGTGCTGAAAAGGTCCAAGTCACTAAAACATATGTTCCTCCTTCAGTGTTGTAGCACGCGGTTGTAATTACAATCGACATTTGCTTAAGTTTTCGAGTGCATTTGCGAGGAATATTATCCATTTATGTACGGTAGCACTGATGTATTGTATGATGTGTCTAAATGTATTTGAGTTGTCATTGTAGTAGGCGGCGTGACTTACTTGTAGTGCTTCTACGCGCCGCAAGATGGTGACGGTCATCTATGCATGTACATTTATGTTACGAGCTCCTTATACGTGTGACGTATAAGTCATCATTTAGAATGTTGTTGACGCTGACTGCCTTCGCCTGCCACAGACGCTCTGTGCGAAACTACGAGAGATTTGGAATACATCTCTCGGCCCCGTCGGAAGTCCCTCTTTCGTTCCTCATCAACGATGGTGGCAGCGGCGGTTGAGGGCACTTTTGCCCTTCAAGATGGACTCAAGCTTCTCCAGTTGCAATGTCATTGCTCTCTGGGGCGTCCGTTCATCCTGACGGTGCGTCACCCTCCATGTCAAGCGCTCAGCACGGGCGCTGACCCCTCTGGGATGTCATCGTCCACCAGCATCGTCCCAGTGTTCAGCTCTGAGCAGCATCACCTGCTCTGAATCCAACACATCAGCTACACGTGACCAGAACGGAGCCTGCCGACATCATGCGGCCGACCAGCTTGCGCCGTGTGTGGTTTACTCACACAATCTAGTGATTTTCCTCCGGCAGCGACAAGAAAATTATTGTGAATTTCATGAGCTCTCGCTTCTTTAACACCAATTCGATGACGGCGAAACCCAAAGAACAGTGTAAATTGCACTAGAACTTGTGATTTGCCCCCACCCAGCAGGGGGAAAACAGGAAAAAGTGTCCGGAACTCAAAAATGCTCTCCAAAATCTTGTACTCGCCAGATCCCCTGCAGTGTTTCATGCGCCGTATGCAGTGTAATTGTTCTGTACCGGCCGCTCCCTCTAAACTTCTAAGAGTTTGTTATCCTAATTAACCGCACATTTGTTATCCTAATTAACATATTGAGCTTTGCAAGATGTCATATTGATGTTCTAACATAGCATTGTCCACATAGGTATCAACATTCAACTACGTGGTATATCGTGGGTAACTCGCTGAATTTTATGCGCACATGTGTTCCGACCGGAGTGGCCGAAGAGGCCAAAGATGCCGACGACGGTCATGTCAGAGGTTAGTGAATCGTACAGCCGTGGGTCCCACGGCCTTGGCGGGCACTCGAGGCGATTCCGGCAATTGCCCTTTTTCTCTAACGTCAAGGGCTATTCAAGCCACCGTGACAGACAGTGTGTGTAATTAGTGCGATTGCTCTTGAGTGCGACGCCCGACGTCCGACAGTCGGACGTCTTTCGTTCGTTTTTCGCCGGCAGCGATCTCCCTTTCTTGTCATGACCGCCCTTGCAGTGGAGTTGTCTGTACAAAGTGTTGTAGTGGTGTTTTGCTCCCGACATCCATCTAAAGCGTACGTGTTCGGGTTGGTGGACGCCGTTACAGCGCCAAGACCACTACTGTTATGTCAGAACTGCACCGACATGTGGCCTGGCCCCAGTCACTTGGTGTCGGGTTGAGATCGTGTCGCACTCATCCCGTATTGGGTACTGAAATGTTACGCGTCGCAGGCTCATCCCCGCCTTTGATTTCAAAAAAGCCGTTCGTTTTTGACACCACATGCAGATGCTAAGCTGCTGTTCGCGATGTGCAGTGAAAACTCTTTCAGTATTTATACAAGCGGTATTACAGTGCTCTCGAGCATGGATGCGGCCATCTCCCTGGGATTAGACGGTCAAACTGGAATCCGGGGACAGCCTGATCCGAAAACGGTATCTTGAGTGGGAATAGGTGAAAATATGCAGTGTACGGGCAAAAATGTAGGAGACACAACCCCATCATGCAAAACTTAGGACGCGTTTCTTCAACCCTTCTCCGCACTCCCATCCCCACTCTACCCCACTCAAACCCTCCAGTAAATAAACTATGCCACTGCTGCCTAGTATATTTTGTATGGTGTCATAATGATCCACATCTTTATACCACTCGTTCCAGCCGACCTCGGTAAGCTATAAACACGCACCCTGGCATCACGCTGAGAGAATGCACCAAACACGACAGGTTTCTGGTGTAACGGCCAATGAACACAACCAGAACGTTTGGGAGCGAGTCAGGGACGCAGATTTTGCATTTGCTCGCAGGTGAGCAGCGCACAGAACGCATACCAAAACAGGCGAAGGTAAGGGAGGTGTTCGGGTGAAGAGACCTGTAGGAGTAAGATACGCCCTCCGGGCCGTGCGTGCCCTGGAACGTGACGGGAGCGTTCCAGGGCAGTGGACGCCGAGGGGGAGGTACTTGGCAGGACAGGTACTATGCCATTACCCAGAGCGGCCTCGTCTTACAGGCGGGCCTGCTCAGAGAGCGCCGCGCTACTTGCGGTAGCCGTCATCGCTTGTGGTCACCTCCGTGGGAGGATTCACAGCCAGGTTGGTGCCGGATATGCGGAAGCCAGATTCGTCCACAGCGAAATCGACCGTCTGGTTCACACCACGGAAGTCCAGATAGCTAAACGAGCCGACAACAGGAGTGAAGAGAAAGCTGGTGCCGTAATTGGCGTTTTGACGGTACGCTTGATGGTCGTCACCGCCCGGGGCGTAGCCAGGGATATTTCCCAAGAAACCACCAGCATACTTGGCGAAGGGGGCCAACAAATTCATCCAGTATTGGAGCGCGTCCTGCTGTCCCGGGTTCCTCGGCTCGCCAGCGGTGTGCGAGTCGTCGCCGGCAGCCGCAACGGCCAGGACAACGAACATGGCCACCTGAAACAGACAAACTGGACCTAATATTTGCTTTTAGAAATAAATGAAAGAAGAGAGAAATGCCATAGGACGTTGCTGCTGAAAATATATCGCCGAAAAAACCTGACGGATTTTTTTTTCAAGTCAGCGATGCCGACCTAAGCGAAAGAAATCGTTTTGTCATCTGCAAGATGGCAAGGAACGCACGAACAGATAACAGTGGCATTTATCTAATAAAAGAACGGATTTAGCGATATATCTTCGCAATTGAAAATTACTTCTGTTAAAGGTACTATTCCAAGTTTGTAAGTGGTTTTGAACTGAGCTACCCACTTCTTGGTACCCATCATATTCCCTGCTGTTCCAGCCACGCCCTTTTTAAGGCTCCGAATCATCTCGCTTCCGAACTTAATGCACATGGACTTGCGCCCCCCATCACCCACCGCCTATAGTACTTTTACCCGACATGTGCAAGTTCATAGAAAGTCACGCGAAACCCCCACCTAATTGACCGTGCTGTACCCATGACCAAGACAATGTGGCTGTTTAACCTTTCGTGTTTTCCAGTTATGCAGCGCCTAATGTCCAAACGATGAGAGACAACTGACTAGCACATTGCGCTGCTAGTTGTATGGCTCGACCACTTTGGTTACTTTGTTAATTGGGTAAGAGTCCTTTCGGCCAGTAAAGGTCATTTTAGGGCTGTGAGATGCAGAAGAATGGATATCAGTGGGGCAGGACCATATGCACCTGGGGACCCAAACTCCAACATTTGGCCCGTATACGAAACCTTTTACGGGCATGTCTGCCGCTCGGACGTGGCCCCCATCAGGGAAACTTCGACCCACTCGTGACTGGCGCGTGCAGCCTGTTCCCAGATAAAACAAAAACGAGGACCAACGACTAGATATGACAAACATGGAACTAAGTGTCGAATAACTTAAGAAATGTGCCGTAGCCAAAAAGGCAAGAGCAGGTAAGGAAGATTATATCACAGAAAATATCCAAGAAAACCAAGAGAAAAAGACAAAACCCGCACATAATGCTTGCTTATCAAGTTGCCGCATGTAGATCAGCAACGCCGCTTTGTGGCTCATACAGGTATCTCAAGTGAGTCACACAGTTCATTACAGCGACACCTCTGACACGGCAGATGTGACAGCGACTCTAGCGTCCTAAAAACGTCTCATGACTTAACCCAATGACAACGTTTTAAGGTCCACATACCATTGTCAGTGGAATTGTGATCTACAGCAGCCATTTGCGGTTAAAAGCATACGAACAGCTACAAGCGAGTTGTGTGTATCATGTCTGATACGTGGCTTAATGTATCCAACTGTGCAACAGTCCCTTAAGCTGCTGACTGGGACTGTTTCTCCCAATAAAATTAAACAGAATAATGTAATGCACCTCGTTAGCAAGCATCGCAAGAAGATGACTCACCAGGACTTTCATGGCTGAACTCGCTGGTTTCTGTGATGCCTGTGGTCATGGGCCGACCAGCTTTATATTGGCTGGAGCGGTGCTGACTGAAGCCACGCCTACGCTGCACGCAATGCTCACATATCATTGGAGGAGATGTTGCCGACTCGATCTTCGCGAACAGTGGCCATCATCAGTTATCGCCCCTCCCCCCTCCCCCGCGCCAAGGTCGGAGAAGGGCCTATCCCTTCATGTAAACCGCAGAGTAAGAAACCTGATGCAGTGGGAAAGCTCTTTGTGCAATGTTGCAGCATTAGGTTACTGTTGTGGATTCCTTCAACGGCAGCATCAAATTCGGGTCGTCGTGTGACGATCAGCCTGGCGTGGCCGCAGATAGCCATACCCAGGGGGGTTTCTCTTACCGCATCTGGTCGAAGGAACAGCCATTTGGCGCCGAATGCTCCCGATATGACGTCAGTGGTCGTCTGGCCTGTGTCGCCATGGGATCACCGGCGACGGTTCCTCTGGGCACCGGACGCTGACCTCGTGCATCCCGTGCTGTGTGTTGTGTTAGACTTATGTGGGGTGTCCAGCTGGTATGATTTTCGTGAAATATTTCGAATGAATTTTAAACAAACAGGTAAATGTTTGCACTACACCAGTATCTGGCCAGAATCACGGTTGACGTGATTTGACACCGAGGGGCCGCTCACAAAATCTATGAGCCAGCCAGAGCCACCCTTTCGATGGAACCCAGTGTATTGCGAATGCTGAGGAGCACGTTCGACGAGGGTGCATGCCATATCAGTAGTATCCACAGCGGGTGTGAAGCCTGTGAGACTGGCGTGGAGCTTGCGTGGTCGGTTTGGAGTTTGCCTGGTCGGTGAGGAGCCTGCATGGTCTGTGTGTGGCCCACGTCGTCTGTGTTCAGCCCGCGTGGTCGGTGTTCAGTCTGCGAGGCCGGAGTGGAGCCTGACTGAAATTTTTGAAGATCATAGAGCCTGAAAACGGTCATTATTATAGAGAGATCATTGCGTCATACCGCACAGACCCATCAGCAACAATATAATCGGTCAGACCGGCAGGTGAACACAACCGGGCGGTGCAAAGCCACACAGGAACCCAAAAGATCATACTCCGAAATGTGCCAAAGCTAACTGGCATAGTGGAAAACAGCAGCCTACTCTATGCTCACTGCATTCACATAGCATCACATTCTCACTAGGCTCAGTAGGCTCACATAAATTTAGCCCACAAAATTTCTTTAAGTTCATAGTTAATAGTTCATAGCTAGAATGGCATAGTTCATAGATAGATTCATACAGTAGATTACATAACAGCGTTCGAAATTTGCAGAACATTTCTGAAAATGCATTGATCCAACGTGTTGCGTATTAACACACTCTCGGGTGGGCGGGGTCAATTCCCCCACCCCCCTCTTCCCTGAGCGTTTTTCCAAAATGGTTGGCAAACGTCGTGGCATAGCCCCTCCAAATTTTGAATAGCTGTAGACAATTTAAAGCAGATCGTTCGAAATCAAAGATATAGGTGCACCTTGTAAGATTGCTCACCTGCAGCAGGTCAAATCTTCACCATGGAACCAGCGAAGGCAGTTTTTAAGAAATCGTTCAGTCTGATGCAGCGGCGGAATGCTGGACCAAGTCATACACCCTTGAGATAGATTTTGCCGGAACAACAACTGAATGAACAAATTCCATTGACCTAGAGTCAAGTACGAAGGTTAAACTAAGGTCAAAACCGACCTGCTTTGTTAATCTATAACCTGCTGTGTGGGTGTGGGTGTTGGTGCTCATTTAAAATTCATTGATAATAGGAACCACCTTAAAATCTTTCATGAACCTCTTAAGGCTCAGAATAGGTCACTGGCCTAAAATGGCCCCATGTTTTGTTTCTTGGAAACATACCGCCTAACGTAATCGTTGACGTTTTTTTTTCAAATGCAAAACTCAGCGCTGTCTTCCATGATCTTGGCCACCATGACCTGAAAAAGGTCCAACAAAGCATTCGATCTTAAATGAGCACCAGTGACTTTTTGGTTAGAACAGGTATCTAGGTTCGGGGGCGCTTTGTACACCAATATTGTGATGTCTTCGTCCAGCGGTTCGGCTCAACTCAGTCAGCGTGTAGCGACGCGGAGATCTGTATTGGACCCAGTCCAGTGGCGTTCTGTCCCTGCCATCCCAGGCAGGCATGACATAACATTGAGTTCGGGTGAACTACCACTCATAAGTCAGCTTGCATACACGCACCTATCACGCGTCCCGTACGGTCCGCCGCGGGACGGCGGTCAGCGCCCCCGGCGGTAGGTTCCACCGGCCGCATTCCACCGCGCGGCCGAAGACACTTCGAGACATGGCAGGGACAGCATGTTGCGCCACCGGACTGGCTGGGCGTGCTCACATACCCCCCCCCCCCCCCGCCCTTCGGGACTGCTGGAGGAGCAGTTCTTAGATGCCATAGCCCAGGTGGCTTGGTGTCCTTCTTTGACGAATGCTCCGTCGCAGAGCTGATGGCGGCGGGAGCTGAAATCGTACTCGACGGTGAGGCGCTGGGGCCTTTCCTTCTGATGCCGAGGTAGTCGTCGGTCCGTGTGATGGCGCTTGAGGGGACTGAAGTGACGGACGAAGGAAGCGCCTGTTTCTCCAGGAGACTGTGCCGGTTGGTGTCTTGGTCAGGTAATCTCTGTGGTACCCGACGCTCACGATGGTGCCTACCTTGTCCTAGCGTTTGCTAATCGAATCTTGCCGCCTTACGTGGGTCCCGACCTTAAGTGGCGTCAGTGCATATACGGAATCATTGTAGTGCTGTTGTGCACGGCGGAGAGACGCTGCTGCCCTGGAGTCACATTCCTCTGCTTGCTCCAGCCACTCAGCAGCGAAGGTGCTGTGATGAGCGGGAACACAGGAGCCGATGGCATGGCTAAAGTCCACTTGAGCCGGAGAACGTCCTTCGGCTCGAGGCGTGTTTCGCAGTTTCAGGAGTCCTTGGCGAAAGTCGTCGTTGTCGGTAGAGCCATCAGTCACCGTCTTGGAGCCCACGTGCTTCATGGCCCTCACTACCGCCTCCGCATGTCCATTGGATTGTGGGTAATACGGAGTCGACATGACATGCAGTACTCCCCAACGCTTCAGGCAGTTGGTGACCTCGCGGCTCTTGTGCTGAGGTCCTCCATCTGTCCTGAGTCTGACGGGGACTCCAAGACTGACGAAGACGTCCTCGGAGGGCTCTGATGATTTGACGACTTGTTGTGTCATCCCGTGGGAGTTGATAGACAACTAGCCAGCCAGACAGTCTATCCACGTAGACGAAGAAGTCTCTGCCCGCGTGAGAGAAGATGTCGGAAGAGACATCTTCAAAGATCCTCGATGGCGACGGGTCGGTGGCCATCGATCCCTGGGGCAGACTTGGACGGAGCTCTTGGCAGGGACTGCAGTTGCCCACAGTGTTGGCGATGTCGCTGTTCACGCCGGGCCACCAGACAGTTTGGCGTGCTCGTCGTTTGGTGCGCTCGATCCCCTGGTAAGCGTCGTGAAGTGCTTTCACGGTGACCTTCCGGGAACCACGCGGAATGAGGATGCAGCCTTTCAGAACTAGGCCGTCATGGGACGAAAGTTCGTGGCGAACGTTCCAAAATGGGAGTCAGGAACGTGGTAGCATCTCATTGGAAGATGGGAAACCATGGGATACAGGAACCAGAAGTTGCTGGCAGGTTTCATCGGCTTGTGCTGTCCTCTTGAGATCAACCGAATCGTGGGTCTGGGAGATGTGCTGGCGCTTGTTGGGTCAAGACCTTACTGATGGTGACGATGCACGAGCGATGGACATGGTGGTCTACAGACTGGACGAACTGGTTGTCCTCAGGCGTCGGTTCTTCAGCAGGAGCACGTGACGGTGCATCGGGGATGGCATGGTCTTTGCCTTTTTGCCAGATGGCTGTGAAGTTGTAGAGACTGGTCTTCTCCCTTACACGTTGGATACGTGGGTTTTCGACGACATCCAGAGTGTAATCGTTCAATATCGGTATCGAGGGCCGGTGGTCGATGATGACTGAAGTGCTGCAGGCCCTGCAAAAAGATGCGGCACTTCTTCAGGTGTCAGAGAGAAACCTGGACCTACATTGGACTAGGTGCCAGTTATCACCGTGCTGTCGTAGCAGGACGTATCCGAGCCCTTTCAGACGGAGCAGCGTCGGTCTGAAAAACCGTCGGAAGATGCGGATCGTAATGAGCCAGTACAGGCGGTGACGCCAGAACCTTCTTGACGTCGTTGAAGGCTGTTTGGTGATCCGGTGTCCACACGAAAGCGTTGCCAGGTTTCAGTAAACCACGAAGTGCGTCTGCAGCGGATGATATATCGGTGGAGAAGCCCCCGAACTGCTGAACGAGGCCCATGAATACTTAAGCCTTGACCGAGTTGATCTCCTTCCCGGCTGAAGATATACTGCAGCCACAGAAGAAGACTTCTTCCTGTGCGCACCAGAACTTTTTCCCGTTGATCGTGATGCCATGTTGGCGGCATTGTGTGAGAACAGCTCGTAAACAGTCTGCGTGGTCTTCGATTGCCTCATTGTAAACAAGTATGTCGTCCACCACCTTGACGATGTGGTCCAGATCCTGGAGAGCCTGATCTCCACTTCGGCAGTACTCGTCCCCTGTTGAGACCAGGCCCATGGGCGCTCGGAGGAACCTTAAGCGCCCCCAGGGGATGATGAACGCTCGCGGTGTTGGCTGCTTTCTTGAAGAGGGAGCTGTCAGTATCCTGACTTGGCATCCAGCGTGGAGAACATCTTCGCGTTCACGGGGATACCAGAGACGGCGTCTCTTGGAGTATAGAGTGGGTGCAGAGGCCTTTTTACAACCTTGTTGAGGTTGGTGAGGCCAACTCATATACGCACTCCTCCATCAGACTTTGTGCCCAGCGCCAGTGGATGGCACCAATCTGGTGGCTCGTCACCCAAGGAGGCGATGATGCCCTGCCAAACCATTTCTTCCAGCTGGCTCTTCACGTCTCTCGATGCGCACGGCACAGGGCGGGCAACGCGTACTGCGAAGGGTTTGACATCTTCTGTGACGTGAATGACCAATGACCAATGGTGGGCCTGCCATCGGCTTAAGAGATGCATTGCTGTCATCAGATGTGAAGACGTCGGCGAACTCCTTGAGAATGCCACTGCGGAGCTGCTTCCGCTGTTGTTGTTGATCGGTGTTCTTCACTGAGCGTATTGGCGACACGAAGTGACTGCTTGCGTTCCAGGTCTGAAAGTCATCAGCGGGCTGTGGATAGTGGTCTGGGAAGATGCCAGGTCACTGTGATCAAGTTCCACGAGTTCCACAACCAACTGAATGATGCATTGTTGGACAGAAAATGTATGAGACCAATGGTGACAGATGATCATTCGAACGAAGCTTAGTTAAAAAGATAAACTGATCAATGTCTGACAGTTTCAGCTTTTGGCGCTCTGCTTGAATTCTCGCTGACTTTAACATGGAACCCGACGACCTGAATAATTTCGGCCCTTTTGATTGTTTTGAAGGCGCCACAAGTGAGTACCAACTCAGATAACGAGGCTATTTCTTGATGTTTCGCGGAGCATCAAAAAGGGCAGATCCCGGATATAGGGTAGTTGTTGCTATGGTGACCACCCGTTGAGTCCGTGAACTTCGTCAGCGATCGCCTCAGTGTGCCTGTCAGCGGTGGAACGGCTGCGATCGGCGCCACGCCGTGATCACGTCCCACTGGTGTCCGCAATGCATCCCCGCGTGTCGCTCGCTGGTTGAGAGGGACAGGTGGCACCACCTTCAGCACAGGGGGTATGCTGATGAGAATGGACATGGCGGCCTGAGAACAAAACTGGTGCTGTTGCCGGGAAACTTGGCGTCCTGGTGACCGGCCTTGCAGCATGTCTCTCACCGCTTCTAAGCCAGCTCCGCAGCTGAAAAGTATTGCGACCCGGGCGCGCCAGACCCAAACGTGCGGCTGCAGCCGCGGGGTCGGTGCCTGTCGGGTGGTATCCGTGCCAGCAGTGCTCGAGAGCCATGGCGAGATCCGCGGCGCACGGCTGCTGTGGCTGGCGCCGACCTCCGAGAACTATGCATGTCAACGCCAGATTATGACTTTCACAAATAAGGGGCGCATTTGGGATCCAGCAGTGCAATGTGCTGGATCAGCGGAGACCATTGAATCGCTATTTTGGTCCGGTGTGCGCTCTCCTGCGATTAATTCCGACTCACATTGCTTGACGTTTGGGATGGGGAGGAGGGGCGGGGGGAGGGGTGCAAGAAGCCAGTGTCCAGCTCACCACCCCCGAGTGCTGCGGCGGTTTGTAGTCGCTGTCGGGGTCCCGCTCGGCCTGCCAAAGAGGAATTTAATGGGCGAAAACGATGTGCATTGACAAAGCTTAGCTGAGATTTGTCCATTGTCGTAATTTTGGGAAGTTGTGAGGATTCAGATTTCCAAGATGATACAAAGATTTATTGTTAGAAGATCATGTGAAATGTTAAATGGCTGTTAGAGACAACATTTATCTGAACTGGAAATTGCCCACGAGTGACTACAGGAGGTGTGTGCATGTGTGCTAAGTCGTCTGGCATGGCAAGACACAGCTCTCAGAAATGTGTAACATGTTGTGAAGCGCGAGACCAAATGCTAGTGCGTCATTCGCCCGGTAACGCTATTTAGCGATGGTTCCTATCGGACGAGGGAAGTGTGAGGCAGAACATTGACATTTAAAAGGCGATGTGTGGTGGTGGAGTTTGTCGTTCACTGTCAGTTTTACCTCATGCAATCCTGGTATGTCTTTCGACGAATGTCAACTGATCGGTACGTAACATTTGCATAGATCAAAACAGATAGATGCTAAGTGAATGTTCGCCATGCTGTGAGTCCGCGTGCTTGAGAGTCCGAGACGGCTCATGCTGCTTGTTGTATGTAAATGCCACCACTTGCGGATTTGACTTACGATAAACTTTAATAGAAACAATTTTGCTAAGCCAAAGATATCGAGGGCTTAGTTAATGTATAATAATATATAATAATATCGAAGGCTTAGTCAGGAATATCTATATATTTATGGAATATCTATCTACGTGGAATATTTGTTCATGTGAAAATACCGTACGCGGCGGACGTCTGGAGGTCACGGTTTTTAATGCCCTGTCGAAAGTCGTGAGATGGCCTTACTGTTTGGAATGTTGCACACATGCTGAACCTTTGATAGAATTCGAAGTGTTCGGGATTTTCCAGATCGTTAAGACCCGTGTTGGCCTCAAGAGGAAATAATGCATTCGTCATATCTGATTATTTAAGACATTAATGAGTTCATTTTTTGAAGCAGGTCTCATTCGATCGAGCAGTTAGCGTCATTCGACTCGTCATTATCTTTGTGGTCTGGAATGTGTGCTTCCTGTAGTTTTACTGGTACTTTTATACTTACCTGTGAAAGTCATCTGTCAAAGTCACCACGTCACCTGCCATGACCTGAATTACACTTGAGTCGCCTTATTTTTTTCACCCGAATCTTAAATTCAATCGTTGCAAATTTCAAATTTCATTGAAATCAGGGCCAGCTCGGTTTACACAGTGTTAGTTAGTGTTAGTAACAGTTAAGGTCACAGTTTGTCATGTTACGTGAAAGGAGAAGGAATGCCATCATTATCTGAGTTGTTCCACGCTTGTGGCGTCTTTTAAGAAAGACGAGGGAGTCGAAATCTTTCAGGTCGTTGTGTTCTGTATCAGAGTTAACGGGATGTAATGTATTGCGCCAGAAACTGATAACTTCCTGACATAGATAAGTTTGTCTTAAGAAACATGCTTCATTCGATCAAGCAAGTGACCCCATTCGACTCAGCGTTACATTTGCTATCTTGAAATGGATCCCATTTATTTGCTTGCGGAGGGCCATCAGATGACCTAGTATGACCTAAAGCCAAGTTCAGTCGCCCTACTTTTTCAGCTTAAAACCTTGATTTAATTTGTGCGGCCGTTCAACCCAAACGTGGTTATATCGGTTTCAACAGGTTAGGTTAGGTTACACTGCTTACCAACCAGCACTCGTCATATCTGAACACGACGAAACGCGATCTGGCGTGGTGACGTCAAAAGATCATACTTCTTATGTCTCTAGAAAACTCAAGAGATGCTCTCGTTACCTTGGGCGTTGTACGCTTACAGAAATTTTAAAGAAAACGAGAAGTTCTGGATTTTCTAGGTCGTAGGGTTTTGCATTAAAGTCAATGCCGCGTTCGATCTGCCAACACGTTTTTCAGCACCAATCACGGCCCGGTATCCTCCCTACGTCACGTCAATTGACCAGAAGGTTACTTGGTCTGTGACGTCACGCGCCGGCTGACGATGCTGCTAGGATTCTTTGTCAGCCCGTCAGCATGCAGAGAAAGCGCTACCAGATTGAAAATCGCTCTGACAAAAAAGCGAGCGTTGATTCGGTAGCTCGTACGTTTGCGAGCAGGTTAGGTGGGGTGGGCGGAATTGTCTTTAACTTTGGGAGGAATGCGACGTAGGATAGATAAGAAGGGAATTGAACTGCCAAGAGAAGGCATGAAAAGGTGAATGACAATGATAGGTGTGGTGTATCGTAAAAGACGGAGAACAGGAACGAAACTTCACGGGTCTCGAACATTGGCTCTGACGGTTCATGTTGGACTTCAATGAAAGGATGGGCTTCATGCTAGCGCAAGTAGCAGTGAAGGATCAAAAGACCGTTTTCACACAAAGTCGAGCTATCACTTAAAATGAGACGGGAAGAAATTGGACCGAGATGAGAATGGGAAGAGGCACTCAACTTAAGGCTGTGATAGTTGATGGTTACATCAGAGCAGGAGCCGCACATCCAAACACCACTTCATGGGCACTGTGCCATGGTCGGCGGTAAGCCAGAATGGGGATGTGCGTCTGGTCTGAAGGTAAAGGGGAAAAAGATGGTTAAGTCAGAATACTTTCCCGCAAGCGCACACACCGAACACTCCGCCAGCACGCATGCCGTCACGCATTCCAGCTGACAATCGCGCCGACGACAAATGAAACGGGGCCCAAGAAGAAATGACGCATCATACCAGAAACTGTTTGTTTCCAGACATTTTTTAGTTTGTATTTTGAACTAGCCATCATTCCATGAAGTAACTGGCAGTGTTCGACTCGGCGTTACTGTTGCTGTCTGTAGATATGTCATTTATGCTCACTTGCATGTCATCACTTAACCTAGATGACCATAACTCCAGTTAAGTCGCCTTTCTTTTCCACCTGAAAATTATTATTCATTTGGTGGGTGCATGGATCTAAAACGTTCTTAAGTCGATTAAAACGCCTCGTGCACCTTACTTATCTATCATCACGCGTTCGATTCGTACATGAAGAATATCGATTTTGTGAGTCGCTCAGTGTATTAGCGAGGGACATTGGTCACTCAGATAAAACAGTAGTATAAGCCTTATTCCTGGGAAAAATCAGAATGAAGATATAGTTTGGTTGATATTTCGGCAACACGCCTTCCGCGAAACAATAGCAGAAGTGAATTCAAAATTGACTGCCGATGTTTCTGCTCGATTTTTTTTAAAGAGTAGGCCACAGTTTTTACAGGACACCGAGCAGCCACCGTTACAGAGCACCGGTGGCGCCCCCTCGGCACAGCAACGGAAACGTCAGTCTGAAGCCCTGAAGGCTGAGTTTCCCCGCGTCTTCGACGTCCAATCACTTCTGCGGGAGATGGTGGGAGAGCCGATGCGAATCGATCTGACAGATGACGCCGTCCCCCATGCGCTATCGACAGCGAGGAACATTCCGTTCTGCTGGAGACAGGATGTCAAAGAGCAGCTGGACTTCCTCCTCAGCAAGGACATCATAGAGCCCGCCGAGCACCCCACGCCGTGGTGTCACCCCGTCGTCCCGGTGGCCAGGCGGTCGCCAGATGGTGCAGTGTCAGGCTGCCGCCTCACGGTCGATTTAACGAAGCTGAATCGATTCATGAAAAGGCCGGCCCACCCAGTCCGCTCGCCGCAGGACGCGGTGGCGGCAATCACACCTGGCGCGACCGTCTTCACTAAGCTGGACAGCAAGGCCGGCTACCACCAGGTCCCAATCAGAGAGGAGTATCAAGATCTGACGTGCGTCATCACGCCGTGGGGCAGGTTCAGGTACAAGAGGGGCCCGGATGGGCATCGTCAGCTCAGGCGATGTGTGCAACCAGCGTGGTGATGCCGCACTTGGAGACATCCCGAACACCTACAAAGTGGTGGACGATGTGCTCGCCTATGACTCTGAGTACGAAGCCCATGTGGAGCATGTGCTCTAAATACTTCAGCGGTGTGAAGAGCATGGGATCACGCTGAACCTGGAAAAGTGCTGCTTCGCGAAGGCGGAAGTAGAATTCTGCGGCTACATCAGCGCGACTGGCTACACCGCTGACGATAAGAAGATTTAAGCCATCAAGTCGTTCTCGAAGCCCTGCAACATCACCGACCTGAGATCATTCCTCGGCCTAGTCAACCAGCTGGGGTCCTTCTCCTCTGACGTCACCGCGGCCGCTGAGCCGCTCCGTCAGCTGCTGTGGCCGCGGAACGCCTGGCTATGGACGCCGGCCCACGATCAGGTGTTCGCCGCCGTGAAGATGGCGCTGCTGTCGCCTCCCGTGCCGGACTTTAATCCGCTGCGGCAGACGGTGCTGGAGACTGACGCAGCCGGCGCCGGCGGCCTCGGTCTCTGTCCCCGTCAGCTGGGCAGGGCTGGCGGTTGGCGCCTGATCCAATGGGGATCTCGGTTCCTGTCGGAGACGGAGTCACGCTACGCAGTGATTGAACTCGAGCTGCTGGCCCTGGCGTGGGCGTGCCGAAAATGCAGCATATATCTCAGCGGTACGCAGCAGTTCGAGGTGATGACGGATCATCGGCCGTTGATCCGCATTCTCAACTCGAAAAGCATGGCGGACATCGACAACCAGGGAGCTAGAATCGTTTTCGAATTAGGGTGGGAGTGAAAAATTCCATCGCAAAAAGACCGTGCTGGAGTGAAAAAATCAATTCACAAAAGATGGAGCTTATGAGCTCGTGACTGATGCTTCAGCAAAAAAGACGTTTAGTTCAAGTTGGCATGAGCGTAATATCAGGAACCTGACAAAGCTATTTCGTTTTTTAACACCTTAGGCCATTTAAGTGAAACAGAATACATTAACACGCGCTCGGGTGGGTGGGGGGGGGGGGGGGGGCAAATTGACCTCCCCCCGAGGACTTTTCCCAAATGGTTTCTGAACGGCGCGGCGTAGTCCCGCCAAATTTTGCATAGCTGTAGAAAATTGCATAGCGGATCGTTTGATATACCAATTTTAGATGTACCTTGTAAGGTCGCTGACCTATGACAGGTCAAAGTCAGCCCATGGTTTCAGCGAAGGCCATTTTTAGGGAATCGTTCAATCTGATACAACTACGGAGTGTTGTATGGCCCTGGCGTACGACTACGGAGTGTTGTATCAGGCGTTGTGACGGCGCTGGAAGGCGGCGCTGTGCGGCATGCAGTGGCACAGCACGTGGTGCAGCGTCTCGCGCGCGTAGCCGCACCGCCGGCAGCGCTCGTCGCCCCGCACACGGCTGGGACGGACACCGCTTAGAGGCACCAGTCCCAGCTGCGCGCGGTGCACAAAGCGCCACTCGGCAAAGCGAGTGAAGCTGCCACTGTACATGTAGTGGCTGCTCACGCGCTGGTCGCCGATCGTCTGCATCAGTTTACCATGGTGAGGCAGGCGGTACAGACACTCGGCGGCCGCCTGGCGCACCGCCTCTCGCAGGAGGGCAGCCGCCTGGCGACGCGGCACCACGTCGTCGCCGACCGCAAGCCGCGGCTCGCCGTCCACCGCGCGCCAGGCCACCGGAATGGTTTTGGCCAGCGTTTTGGTGGCGACGCGCGTTCGTGAAAAGCGCGTCGAAACGTCGCCACCGTCCCTCAACTCCCTACCATTCAGGTAGTCGGCGAGCTGTGCCAGGGTAGGCTCAGCCAGGAGGCGGTTGCGCAGACTCCTGCAGCTGAGAGGCAGCAGTCTCGCGGACGAATTCGTCCGGGGAGGTGAGGAGTTGCCATGTAGACGCCAGGAGGAGGATGTCGGCCTCAGAGGCGAGCTCGGTGAGACCAACACAGCCGCGCGAGGTGCTGGCGTGCGGTTCCTCCTGGCACGCGCGAGAGAGCAGCTGGAGTACCCCCTTGACCCTCCAGCGCAGCTCGGCGTCGAACTGACGCTGAGCCCGCTTTGGGGGCAGACCCAGCCGGGGCAGTGGGTCAGCCGGGGCGGTGGGTCAGCCGTGGCAGTGGGTCAGCCGTGGCAGGATGAACGCGCGCGGCGCGTCCAGCTTCTGCCACGGGGCCAGCGCGTTGTTCAAGACGAGACGGGCGGCCTGCTCCGCCTCGGCCAGCACCTGTAACGGCGGGCACGACAGCCCTGGTGTGTCCCACAGGTCGGCCCAGGTAGCGGTGCGAGCACCGATCGCCGATCACAGGGATCGGCTGACCCATGAGCCGCACCTGCGGCGACGGGCTGCCAATCGACAGCAGCCCGGACGTGCGCGCGCGCCAGTCCACACCAGCTGCACACTTCCTCCAGTGTAGTGAGCGCGGTGTCCAGCAAATGGGTGGCCCGTGCATTGACGGGATTGCAGGACCCGTCAGACACCATGAGCGGTTGTCTTTCCGTGCACGATTGTGCCGTCCGCGTCCTTAAAAACGGCGACTCACCTTCATCGCTTGGCTGGTGAATCGGCCGGTAACCCGCGCCACCGATGAATTACACTAGCAGAGCCTGCTGGATATAAACCCTGGAAACCCCCCGTCCACACATAATCTTCACAAACTCATGGGATCGGCACCTCACCACATTCAATACAAGCATCCTCATTCGCTGGCGCAAATAATTCACTGCAAGCATTGCCACAGCACACCGCTCATTCCTGGCACGCATATGCGTTGCCCCCTCCCCCGACATGGGTCCAGTTACCGCAGTGCGTAACCCTGCACCCCAGGCGGTCCGAACTGGTCTATTGCCATATCATGACCTACGCCCCTCTCCAGCACCCTGGCATTATGATTGACACGTCTGACCGAGTGCTCACTGAGCTCAAGGAAAAATATAATTCCATTGCACCCATCCATTAAAGCCAGGTTTATGTCCTATTTAAAGCATATCCGGTCAATTTCCCATCCGCCTGGCACCGCCGTGGCTACTGGGGCGGCTTCAGGTGTACCTAAGCTGGACGACAACTGGTTCCCTCGCCTGACCTATATGGTAACGGCTCCGCATTCGGAGGTCGCCCATTCGCGCCTCGTCCACGATGGGACACCCACCTCTTCTTCAGGCATGCCCACCGCTCGCAGGCTTCGCGCTGCTGCGCACCCGCTTCGCGCCCCATTCAGTATGGAGACGTCGCCTGCGGCAGGTTCTGCGCCCTCGCTTCCCGCCTGCTGGAGTGCTGCTTTGTACGGCAGCGTCGCGGTGCGCCCCCTCAGAGGCCTGGGGGTAGACAGCGCACCTGATGGGACGGTGGAGCCCATCAGCAGACGGCGAGCACCCGGTGCGACCTGCGCTCACGCCTCACGCTCTGCACGGCCGGTGCTCTCTGGCGACTCGGCCTAACGGGCCTGTTCGATGACTCAATACCCTGTCGCCCTTCCTACAAAGCGTGTTGGCGGAATCCCTGTCCGCACCGAACGTCTGCGCTGATAAGGCCTGGCGTACACCGCCCCAGGTGAGGACCACCAACGGATAGATGCAGTTACTGCCGTGCGTAACCCTGCATCCCGGGCGGTCCGAATTGGTTCCCTGCCACGTCATGACCCACGTTCATTCATGCCGCCATACCTGAGGTTTAGTGAAAGACGGAAAATGCGAATCGACCTTCTCCTAGCCAAAAATAAACGAAATGATGTCTTCGAGTCACGCTTCCCTCCAAACATTGATTTGCATAACAGCAGGACTGCAGCCGTCTGGCTCCTCCTGAACCATGATCATAACCGAGCCATGATTCTCGGGGGCGTTCTGCCCCTGTCACCCTTCGCGGCCACTACCACTGCTGTGTGGTTCAGCCCCCGAACAAGAGGCCACAGCGGGAAGCGAATCGAACGAAGGTCTGCCAGTCCGGTGCAAGTTTTACCCGACCCAATTTGACAGCCATGGCTACGTGCAATTATCCGTTCTGCCACCCACTGGCATCTCCGGCTGGAGGCCAGGCCCCGAGAGTGTCACAACGTGAAGTGCAACGTTCGGCAAATTGCCATCACTGGCCTTGTGGATCATCCAACCAGTCCGTGGTCTGCGATCGTTGATCGCTTCAAAGTTAACATTTCGCTTCGCGGTGGCCTCATGATCACCCCCTCCCTAAATAAGTAAGTCACCGGTATTTACGAGGTCACAGTCACACGCAATCACTCTCAACCTAGTCACTGAACTATCCGTGCCTCGCTTTCGCGGCCCATTCTGCGTATATATACGATCATTTATATATAGTCCAGTTACGTCATTATACGCCCCCTGCCCTGGTCCGTTCACATTGACCCACAAGCCACTCGTCGGATACCGCCCGGTACATCACGTCCGACCAGGCAGACGGCGACTTATAATTTGATTAGTGCCGTCCGAGACGGCAAAGTCTTTCCCTTGAGGCGGCGGTCAGACTAAAAAATAGGGCCGCCGTCATGCCAGATCCGGGAAGAGGCCGGTTTTTTTGCTGCAACGGGCCGGTTTTCACTCGTCGCATGATCCCGCAGATGTGGACAGCGGGCGCCCCCTGTTGTAAAGGCCAACCGCCTGCAGCGTCTGGGGGTTTGCATTCGCTGCCCAGACTCCGGCGAGCCAATAGTATTGTTTGATTCGGAGAGAATTCTTTGTGCCGGGCCGGCTCCTTTGCTGTCACATCCCAGCGAGAAACTCCACCAATCCCGGACTGGTGGCGGTGGGAATGCTGACCTCGAAATGTATGCCTGCAGCTTCTTCGAGGGCTGGCCGTCATCCTGTCCGCTCTGTTCCTGTCCGCTCTGTCTTCATACATACCTATCGACATTCAGCAGCACACGCAATATGCCATGCAGACGGTTCAGTTGTTGAAGCGATGGTATTATTTCCCCCCGTTTGTGCACAAAGTGCTAGTCCATAGAAAAGACGTGACCGAGTCACTGTCACTTCCCATTAGCACGAATAGCGAGGAAGTGCGGGAAGCCAGAAACGAACGCAACTGGAGGTGGACCAGCCCCCCCCCCCCCCCCCCGTCTCCTGGTGACCAGCGGTCCACCCGCCGCCATCGTCATGGAACCCGACATTGACAGACCCAAACGCCGACGATGGCCCCCGCAGGCCAGTACAAGCCCGGTGGACATGAGTGCACCCCAAGGACGTCGATGGGTGGAATAACGATGCAGATGAGCATGAGGGGAATATGGTGCCGCGGTCGGGATTACAGGTTTGCCTAGTCGAGCCGGTATAACATAGAGCGGGTATGTTTTGCAACTGGAAAGCTTAAGATGGCGCACGCTTTTGCTTCCGCCTCCTCTTTTGCATGCTTTGTATTTGACTCGGAACTCATCGTTGTGACTAAAATTGATCAGAGCCTGCTCGCTCAACCCGGCTTACGGTCGTTATGTTGAAGGTGAGTTCAGTCAGTGGTGTGAATGAGACCAAGACAAACGTACCAGGCGCCAGTACATCATGGAGTAGAGTTTAATATAATTAGACGTACGCGTATTGTATATGTGCTGTGAAGTGTATATAATTCCTGCTATACGTGTCCTATGGGTGCTTGTTTTTGCAGTGCCTCGGCTTCCACGAGGTAGAGGACATGCGGCAATGGCACAACAAAGTGTCAAACACTCCGCGAAGAGTATGTCATATTCACTTTCCTGTACATTCATCACCATGAATTTTTGCTTTTCACGGATATTCATATACGCAGCTGCATCCGTCATCCTGTCATCACGTAAGGCTGGACACTCGTGTGGCGCGCTCGAGCCTGCCGCGATCGGCTGCCGCTTGGCCCGGGTCAGCGGGTGTCTGCCCATACCCGGCGGCGGTGTGTCACGTGACCGGGCGGCGCGGTCGGGACGGCGCGGGGCACGCGGGCAGGAGCGGGAGCGGGGCGGCCGTCGCTTGGAGAGTGTACTGCGGCAGCACCGCCAATACAAGGCGAAAAAAACAGGCTTTACAACTACGTAAATATTGGATAGGAAGACGGCGTTTGTATCGTGTCATTAGAGTAACGTCAAAGATACCACCTGCTTTTACACTCATTGTGCTATCTTTGGAGGCTATCTTGGTATGGTGTAAAGGGCCACAATCGTTGCGATTCATTTCAAGTAGTTAACCGAGTGATATATTCATAGCCACAGCATGGCATTTCGTGACTTGTAACAAGAGGAGACATGACACTAACTTTCAGAGCATAGATGAAGTATAACCCTGGTTTTTATGTGCGTCTTAACTGATGCTTTTTTATCAAGATATGCTTCTTAAAGGATGTTTCTTTATCAAGATAACTTGGGGACCCCGCTTGACCTGCAGTGCAGCCTTGACTATCCATTGGATAGTGTTGTTTACCTGTTTGTGCATGGTGCACAAGCAGTAGGATCGGAGATAATTGTATGTACACCTACACTGCCTTTACTCCTGTGATACCAAAGGTTCGGCTTACAAGTATGAAAGCTTTGAAAACAGCCATGGTGAGACTTAAGAGCGCGGAGCCTTCCAACTGATAGAGGCTTGTTTGGTATGAAGTTAATGTACCAGCTGTAATTCTTGTTTTCTTGACCCCAGTCCGTATGTGGCGAGGAGCACCGGATCAACCGGCCACTGCCGTGACCGTTGCAGCCGGGCTATCACATGGGGCGTCCGGCTACCGTGTCCAAACAGGGGCACGTGCGGAAGGGTGCCCACCGTTGCAGCCGGGCTGCCGTGAGCTCACCAAGCTCACCAAGTCCGGCTGCTGCGTTTAAACACGGGCACATGCGCGAAAGATCGCCCACCGCTGCAGCCGAGCTGCGCCATGGAGCGTCCGGCTGCCGCGCTCAAACACGGGTACATAGGGAATGGTGCCCACCGTTGCAGCGCTGCAGCGTACTCTCAGTGTGTTACAATTGTAGTGCCACCGCGCACGAGAGCAAAACTCATCCCGGGGCAAGGTCGGTGACGCGTTAGGGTTGAAGCCTTTCCAGCAAAACCTGTAGCTACCCTTAGTGTCAACCTTAAAGATAAGCGGTAAATACACTGATTTACCTGCGAGAGGCACATAATAATGGGTGGACGCTTAAATAGGCATGACGTGAATCTTTGCAGCCTCATGTTTAATCCACCAAGCTCATCGCGGATTTCCAAAACCCTGACCGCTAAGGGCGCTGAGTCCGATCACACCGATTCTGGCAGCCAACAGATCACGTGACCAGGGCCTTTGAGCAGACGCAGACAAGCTGCGTATTGACTAATCTCTCGCAGTGTAAACCCACGAAGACGCCAATACTTAGATAAAAAAAAATCCCGACCCACGCGTCTACGCACAAATTCCCGAATAACGTGCAAGACTATTGCTAATAAAACGGCTTTGCCCGACTATTTTCAATTGCTGTCTTAAAGCCTTGCAGTTTGAGGTAGACTTGTGATCTCGCATATCCACTGCTCATCACCATGTGTGCGGTCGCTCAAATTACCTGCATCCCCAGCAACCACATCTCGACAAATGACTACCCACATACTTTAGGGGCCTTACATTTTACATTCATTTGTCATGTGATCACCCACCGCAATCCCACAGAAGCTGTCCTTGTCAGCGGGCAACTCGGCAGCTTACGATCAGTGCGGGGCCCGCCGCAGCGACGGCGCTGGCAGGCCATTACATGAGGGGATCAGCGGGCTCCAGGCAGAGACGTCACGGTTGCACTCGCTGGCACGGAGCAGTTTCCAGGCAGGCAACTCAGGCAGGCAACTCCAGGCAGGTACGCCTGCGGCGGCAGCGTTGTGGCACATAGTGGGGTCGTCACGTGCTGTGGCGAACCACCTCAGACTAACCCGCGCAATTACTAACGGAATAGCTCGTATGTTCACTGCTTCTTTTTTATAAGCATTGTCAAAGACAAAGCTGCCGAACGGGGACCGTTCAATGTAAGAATCGACCAGGGGCATGAGTTATAGGTCGCATTCATCATTCTCTGGTTTGGAAATTGCATCGTCATCTTTGTATTAGTGAAGGTTCTCCCGGACCACTTGCTTGTTGATGCTTTTTATTACACCCATATCTCCGGCAATTCCAACCGAATGGCACGAAATTTGCAGAACAAGTGAACTGTGTTGCGCTGAAACTGATCTTAGCATTAAGTAATAAACGTATTAATAATGCAAGCTGGAATGCTTGCTCAGTCGCGTCCTCGTTATATAACGTGTGAGCTACCTGGTTCCTATCCTTGGTCAATTTTACGGCACCTCTGTCCTTGCCTTCCCTCATAAAATGCCCGTTCCTGGCATGTTAATCCTTCATCAGTTGACCTCCAAACGGCTATCTGCATGGCGTCACGCGCCGTGTTTGCAGTCCATACCCACAGGAATGTCAAAGCTCATACAGCTCATGCTACATGGAGAGGGTATGTGAGTAGTAGAGTTCGTAACGAAAAGGAATGCAGACGGGACGGGGCAGACTTTTGACTCAATGCTTCCGTTCAACTCACACTGGATGGCTTGAGGGCTTGGTTGCTGTGTGCAGGACGGTCGCCGCCTGCGTCCACAGTGGAGGTCAGGAGATCATCGCTGACAAGACCCGCGAAGGTACGTTTCTCACACGGGCCCCGGACAAACAATTGAATGGAAATGAATGAAACAATTCGAACGCAAGCAGCTGAAAGGAATAAAAGTCGACAGGAACAAAAGTAGAATCGGAAAAAGTTTTGATGGACAAAAGGTTAAAGCAAATATAATTTAACAAAATCAACCAAAATTTGATTTAATAAACAAAAGGACAAAGCGAATATAATTTAACAAATTCGACCAAAGTTTGCTTTAAGAAAACGTTCCACATTTGTATGGGATTTAAATTGAATCAGCCATCTTAAATACCCTTCGATTCAGTTCACAGCCTAGCTCTTCTAAGACCTGAGCCGTACTAATTTCTGAGCTACACGCCCGCTTAGATGTCAAGGCCATTTAGGGGAGACCATTTCAAGGCCACCCAGGCATCGCTGACAACATTATGACGTCATTCAAACCCTGCCATTCCGTTCGCCATGTGGCGATGAAGACCAAGAAATATATAACTGTCGATTTGTTCGCATTTGACGCTCGTGAGCAAGATTTCCTGATACAAGAGCCGTTAATTGGCTGTCGATCAATGTTGTGCAGCGTACGATGATGTAATCAGACAATGGGACATTGACGAGCATATCTAGTCAGCGGAGAATTGTGTTGTCTAGAGCACCGTTTTTATTTAAAAGCATTCCAGTGGTCATCAGTGAGCTAATTTCATCGTGTCTGATGTTTGCTTCAAAATTCTCAAATGTTGAACATTCCCTTGAATGTCAAATCCGAAAAAGTGGAAGGGGTAAAAGTCAACAGAGATGCAAGTAAGGTTGGAAAACAATTCAAACGACACGAATTACAGGGGTATTGCAGTCAGATAGGAAAAAGTCGAAGGGGAATGTCAGATCGGTAACATTTCAAGTAACAAAAAGTTGTTAACGGTTTTAAGCCAACTCGGAGAAAAATCAAAAAGCCAAAGGGATCTAAAACAGAAAATATGTTTCTAGGCTCTGCCACCTAGCATGAAGAAGAGTGTCTTCTACCGACACCTCGAAGCTGTATCTGCAACACACCCAGATGCCCCCTGGATCCCATGGGTTTTGCTATCTCGCAACTCTGTGTCCTCTTACCCAGGCCCATCCGCGCTCACTCAGTGAACGCGCGTGGCAGGAAGCCAGCCTTCGAGCCTTCACGATCGAACTATGCACAATATGCCCTGAGGCACTCAGGTGGCCTCTGCACGCCCTTGAAAATGTATATCGAGCCATTGGCTGGGACGGTCGCGAGCAACAGAAACGCCCATGGATGGCGGCGGCGCACAGCGGCGGCGTCCGCCGCGAATCTCGTGCTTTCTTTCTTTAGACCTTGTGTTGGGCGTTCGTAGACCTCGTTCTTTCTTTAGACCTGGTTTTAGACGGACGTGTGCCTGGTTTCCAACGTCAGTTCCTGGTTCTCAATTCTCCTTAAAAAGGGACCTCAGATCCAGAATTAGGCTAATTCTTTCATACACCCCACTCCTGGTTCACGAATCCTATCGCTGTTCTTTGTTACAAAAATCGTGCTCTGCTTCCACAGGACCAAATAACAGACGTAGATGCAGGCATTGCTTTTGAAAGCTGTTCGAGCGGTCAGTATGCTAGTTATGTCCTGAATTTTTTGGTATTCAGATACACAAAAGGAACTACTACAATCTATATACGCAAGCGTCCATACGATATGGCCATCACCTAATTCAGCCACACCGTCAATGCGTTCACTAACTCTCTCACCTTCCCCCTCCCCCCATCCAGTTCACAAAATTTTGACACCACGTGAAAGATCCGTTCAATGGATAGCGGCGAAACCCAGCGGTAGTACAGGGATGAGTGCCACATGGTGGTGCGCGGCAATTTCGTATTCAGTGTCCAGGGGGTGTGTCATAATGTTCACAGATGGCCTTTAGTCTCAAACTCCAGTGATTGCGATTTCCAACTGTGCCATTTTCTTGCATGTTGTGAGTATCCATTTTACGCTCATTTACAGTTGATTGTAGACATGGACTCGTACTGCCGTGATCCTGAATGGGAAGTGTACGAATGTTAAAAAACGACGCGTTGACGTGGGGAGGGTACCGTTTGTTGGTGGCGATGACGCTAATCTTGCGATGTTGCAGAGATCTTATTGCCATCTCTGCCACTTAGCCGAATCCACTTTCCGTTAGGCGTGCGGTGAACCACAAAGGTACATAATCGGCAAAGCTGCCTGAGCCACGTGATTAACCGGCGCGGCAGGAGCTGGCGGGGCCGGTTCAAATCGAGGAGTTAGCGGCAGCTCTGATCCAAAAGCTGGCGGGGGCTGCTCGGTTTGAGGAGCTGACAGCGGTGGCTGCTCTGATTCGGGAGCTGACAGCGCTGGCTGCTATGGTTAAGGAGCTGGCGGCGCGGGCGGCTCTGCTTCAGGAACTGGCAGCGGTGGCTGCTTGGTTGTGGAGCTGGCGGCGCAGGCGGCTCTGGTTGGGGAGGGGGCGATGGAGGCGACTGTGGTTGAGTGGCTGCTCTGCTTCAGGAGCTGACAGCGGTGGCTGCTATGAGCTGGCGGCGCGGGCGGCTCTGCTTCAGGAACTGACAGGGGTGGCTGCTTGGTTGAGGAGCTGGCGGCGCAGGCGGCTCTGGTTAAGGAGCTGGCGGCGGAGGCGACTATTACTGAGGAGCTGGCGGCGGCGACTCTGGTCGAACAGCCCATGGTGGTGGTGCTGGATGGGCAGTTTGCGGCGGCAACGCTGGCTCAGGAGTTTGCGGCAGCAGGGAAGGCCAAGGTCGCACGCTCTCATCTAGTCTAATTCTTTGATATAAAGTCGCTAGTCCTTTCGCTAGCCAGCAGGGAATGACCTGTCATAAGGATGACCAGGTGCCGCAGAACACTTCGATATGCCAAAAAGCGAAGCCATTAGTAAAACGAAGTGTACATAGCCGCACTATTCAGGACGTCTCCGCCCTTCTTATTTGATGTTAGTCAGCTTTGCGATATCGCCTCACACCAAACTGTTTCCTTTTTGAGGACTGGTGCACTCGCTTTAATTTCGATGGCTTATCACCTCTCTCACTGATGCAACATTTTACGGAGGCATACAGCATTTGGTCCTCCATCTCCTCTTGCCTCAAGCTCGGTGAGTCACATGGTTTTACGGCAAACTGGGGCTGGTCAGCAACATTTGTGTCCAAACCAACTGTCTTCCATAGTGAGGGCTGCGACCGGAAATAGGATACTTATCATGGGCGTAAGAACAGGGGCGAGGGGGGCGGATGGGCCATGGCATGGTGGTGGGGGGGGGGGGCCGCAGCAGTGTTAACTGCTCCCATACACTTTTGAGATTAAGGTTATGTTTAGCTTACTTTTGCACCACATTTATGTATACATGCCGATTTACCTAGTTCACCAGCCATCTTCCTCAAGATGTGTCATCTTTTTCGTTTGCTCATTGACCACCTCTTAGTATCACAGCCGCAAGCCAAACCCACGCGGCCTATGGAGACTTCAACGCCGGGCGTTCAGCCTATTGTTGCTGTGACTTGCGAGCGCGTATATTCAAAACCATATTGCGTAGTTTTTTTTATCAGTAATCAATTCTGACTGAACCTTGAAAATTTTAAGGCGAACATGGATTAGCCATGTTAATTCAAGCCCAGGACCCCACTTCATCTACAATCTTTGTTCAGGGATTCCTCAATATCTCCGGAGAAAACAGAAAGACACCGAACTGGAGCCTGTGTGACAATTATTGGACCTCCATTAGCGATCAGGGAGGTTCTTGCATCAATCAGGCTTCAATGGGGGGGAGGGGGGGGGGGGTGGTTCATCAATGTGCTGCGTGGTTCCAAATGGATCCAAATTCCAGATGGAGGACCAAATCCGGGGCCAGCTGCGTGGTTCAGAAGGCCTCCCCTGTGAGGAAGGGAATAATGTGATATGATATATCCTTCCGATGGCCACCGGATCGACCAGGAGATCCCACCCTGTGTCGCTAGAATGACAGCCAGAAGACGCTTTGCGATGGGACGGCGTGGCCCTTCGGCTCTTGACCGGAACCGGTAATGTACCCTTGATGTTCTACTCGAGGGGCCCCTTGCGCGGAAGAAAATAAGGGGCCTCATTATTGTTGAATGGAGTTGAGGTCTCATTATTGCTGAATAGAGTAGGACGAAATTTTTTTTTTTTAAACGAACAAGGCCACCCCATGTTTGCCTATCAACGCTCATTTTTCAGAATGGGCTGGTGAAAAAAGTGCATCGAAAAGTTTGAGCATGCCCGCCCGCAGCCTCAAAAGCAAGGGCAGCGATGGTCTGGGTTGCAGTCTCCGTAAAACCGAACGACTTCAGGCATTGCAAGTGCCATCAGACGGAGGGCGCCGTGTTAGTCTGTCTTCTGGACAAACTTATAGTTACAGAAACACGAAAATTAGGGAATCTGCCCCTACTCTTCCAGTTCCACCACCAAATTTCGGCACCACTTCGAGGTACTTTAAGGGCCAATCCGGTCTAGATCAGTCTAAAAATCGCACACGTAAAATATGCACCCAGACTGCCTTGTAGATGTAAGATTTGATGTTCTAAAGCGTTCAAATGTACTTCTTTCGGAAGCGTCATCATTTTCGTCCACCCGTTGGCCACAGCTCAGCATTAGCTGTTGAGCGGACGCCGCGCGGCCTACGGAAACTGCAACGCCTGGAGTCGAGGTTTTCTAACGGCTGCGAGTACGCATGCTCAAAATTATGTCACATAACTTTTATTGCCAACCGATTCAAGTTTTTAAAGGTGAATATATCCGAACCGTTATGATTTTCGTCCACCAGTGGGCCATGACGAAAAGTTAACCACTGAGTCTTCCTAAGTTCCTGAGGTACGCCCTGAGCTTGCCCCCCCCCCCTCCATTTTTTGAAACGTTCCTACGCCTTTATACTTAATGTCATGGTAAGTGTGCTTTAACGCGGGCACACCGATAGCACCCGAAGTCCAAAATAAGCCATGAAGAAATAGGCAAGCCGATAGTGTGACAAACCAGGATCAGAAAACCAGCGTTGTTATCAAATTATCCATATTTCCTCTTCATATCATTTTTCGGCACTGAATAGATTGCTAGATTATTGCTAGATAGGAAGCAGAGAGCAGTGCTCAATGGTAAAAAATCTCAGTGAGAGCGGGTAGAAAGTGGGGCTCCACAGGGGTCGGTGTTGGGCCCTTTGCTCTTTATTATTTTTGTGAATGGTATTGAGATAGAATTAGGGATTAAGGTGCTAAAATGTGCTGACGATGTTACACTGGTAGGGCTGTGGAATAATGCTGATCAGATGAACCAAACTCAACTCGACTTGAATAAACTAGTGACATGGTGTTCTCTGTGCCAGATGTCATGCAATTATGATAAATATAGGGTGATGCGCCTGGGTAGTTTCAGCAGTGAGGGTATTAGCTATAAAATGGGAGGCCGAGAGTTAGACCAGGTCAAGGAAGGAAAGGACATAAGGGTTATAATTTATAGGGATTTAAGGTTGAAAAACAATGTGGGGCTGCTAAGAGCAAGGCACTTTGGATGCTGGGACTTATAACCAGGAACGTCCATTACAAGAGTAGAAATGTTGTTACAAGTTGAAGTTAGCTCATGTCAGGGCACACATAGAGCATTGTGTACATGTCTGGTCCCCACGCTTTCAAAAAGATGTAGGTAGACTGGAAAGAGTACAGCGAAAAGCAACTAGGATGATAAATGTGATAAGCGACTAGAACATCTAGATTTAGGGCATTAGATTTGTATTCACTGAAAAATCGCATAGTTAGGGGGGATCCGATAGATGCATGCAGGATTATGAAGGATATTGACAAGGTAGATCTACATGGAACACTGGAAATTAGACCGAGACATAGAGGAAACCAGTTTCATTTAGCAAAAGGTAGGAGTAGAACTATTATCGCTGGGACGCTTTAGCACCATCTATGAAAGAACAGATGTCATTTAGTCAAAGAGTAGCGAACCATTGGAATGGGCTGACAAACGAAGTTGTGGGAAGTCCCATTATCAATGTTCAAAAATGGTTTGTGCAAGTTCTGTTGGTCGAACGATCTCATTTATAGGTAAATTTGTGTAGGTCATGTGATAAGTTTTGAGAATGTGTACAAAACCTGAGGTAGGCCAATCTTGATGGGCCTTGTGGCTCTTTGGTGGCCGGATAACTTTATGTCTTTATGTATTTATTGCTTGTCGTGATTGACACGAGCCTTGACTCTAACAGGAGTGCCAATCGACATTGCTGGCGGACAATTGCCTGTCGTCTGGCTGCATATCGTTTATTTTTATCTCTTTCACGCCGAATTCCCCGCAAGAACCTGCACTTACACCAGCCACCTGCCGCACGCGAGCGAATAATCGCGGACCCTCCCCACGGAGTGTCTGCCAGTCCTGCTGCCATCTATCAACGAGATTTCAAATCACACCGCGCAAAAACACTGTGCCGCAGTACAAATTCGACCGCTTAACCCAATGACCACCATCAAGATGGTCATGGCCATCCTTATGTATTCACCACGAATCGTTCTATGCATATGGCTTCATGTTGGATTCAAGACAATGGGTTGCATGTTGGAACGACGATGTCGCCATGATAAAACACCGAACACGTAAGAATGGCGCACGGAGGCAGTGTCCTTGATGCCACATTAGCAAAATCGCAATATGAACGCCGCACGGCTACACAGCTGCCTGTCGCCAGCCGACGGGGGGGGGGGAGGGGCAGAGCTGGCGGCAGGCGGCTCCAGCACGAGCCTTCATGATGTGGAAACGTCGTGCCAGATAAGGACAGCCAGCAAGAGGATAAATTTAAGGAGCTGGCCACCATCCAATGGACACATAGGCCAGACAAAATGCATCAACCTTTCATCTTTGCAACTCCAACGTCACGTTGCCCTCCTTGGCGTCCATGAAGATATTTGGAGTTACCTCCCACCATGTCCAGCACTGGGAGAAGCACATCCAAATTTGTGAAAAAGTGCAATGTCATCTATATTGTTAACAGTTTCCCCACCATTTCACACCCGCAAACTCCTTATCGGAGCTGAAGTTTTCCCTTCATCTTGTACTGTCTAGGACGTGGCCACTGTTTGCTATCTCAGCTGAGTGCACGAGGTGGATTTTGCGGTCTGGGTCATCGTGTGGGCGCGGGTGCGGGGTCACATATCTTCGGTCGTGGAGTCGCTGGGCTAACGCGGCATGAATGACCTTGTTACAAACCGCATTGGCCATTGACCGCATTGGCGCTGTCAGGGGCTCCTGGCCCTTTCGCCCAATGACTGCAATGCTCGTTATGCTTGTGCAGTGTTTTCGAAGTGTGAAGCTCGTGTTAAGGAAGTGCCCGAGCTTATAAAAGCCTGGTACCTTAAAACCAAACCAGCCTCATGCTTAAAAGCTATCAAGTCATATAATTCGCTTGTTCCTAATACAGGTGTTATTTTGTGAAAGACCTGCCAATGTTTTCAAACGGGCACAACATATAAAGGAGCTTTTTTAGTACATTTCACATTACGCAGGTCACTTCGAAATCGTCTGCATTTCCTGGGGTAAAGTATTCGCTAACTGCCGTCGACCTACCCAAGGCTTTGGACAGCGCTGATCATCGTTTGCTCCTAATAAAACTTCATTGGTACGGCGTGGACCCCGATTGGTTCAAAAGCTATTTGAGTGCTCGGATACAGGTGGTACGTGGAAGGCTGATGACCCTACCGGTAACCCACGGAGTGGTCTAGGGATCCAAAGTCGATTTACTAGTATTCACCCTATTTACAAACGACTTGTCCAGCCAACTATCACATGGCTGCCTCATCTCATAAGCAGATGACACTCGATTCCTGGACTACGCTCCTCCCAACGAGCAATCTCGGAGCACTAAGACATCGTCCGCAAATAGCAGTTTGCAAACTTCAGGCTTGTTTCAGAGGATGCGTATGGAAACGTCCAGAGTTCATAAAGTCCAGTGGTAAAAAAGTCCAGAATCGCAGCATCCAGCGTTCATAAGGTCCAGAAAACGTCCAAAACCCCTAAACATAGGATAATCATAATATCCAGTGTTCATAAAGTCCAGTGTTCATAACGTCCAGCGTGCGTGAGATCCACGGTTTGGGATACTATCCCACTTCCTCGTAACCCCTCACCTAATGCTTCGGATGTTGCCCGACAGAGGGCTACGGAGTCGATTTCGCCCACCTCAGCTGACGAGTGACGTCATGCGGTGCAGTGCTGCCCAGTTGAACCACTGTGCATGGATATGGACAACGTTTTGTTTGAGCGCACAAACTTTGCCGCGTCAACGCTCTTGGCAGCAGACGCATTAAAGAATTCAAAACTTTGATCCCTGGCTCGTGCCACCGGAAATAGCTCGCTATTCGGCAGTAGCTGCACGGCAATCGTGGAAAGCACTTGTCGGGTTGCCTGCTGTTTGGTATTGTGGGCTATGGATAAAATTATCCGCGGTATTTGGCTTCGTTATTTACTGTATGTGCTGGTGATGTTTCTCATTTTTTTTGAAGGAACTGACAACCGATTTGTAAAGCTGACTGACTTGATATCTGCTCCAGGTAGGCGCGCAGATAGATCTCCAGCTCTTGGCCTGCTAACCTATATTGTTAGCGATTTTATTTGACTGATTTACCGCCCTCCTCCAATTGCAAATTCTTTCACACGCCCCTGCAAACGGGACTTATTCTGAATTCTGCATGTCTTTACTCTCAAAGAGAGGGGCTGGGGGATGTCTCATCAGCTGAATCCGGATACTACTCCTTGGTGAGACACGTTCAATGGCCCAGCCTACTCGTTTCTTCGTGGTTTGCCAAAATAAGTTGGTTGGCTGAGTGTTGAAAATTCAACGAAGGGTACCGTGATAATATGCCAACGAATTTATTTCTTTCAGAATTTGGCTCGGTTTCTCACAAATCTGCACGCTGCAGCCCAAGTTACGGCGGGGGTGAAACCCTGCAACTGAAAAGGGAACTACAATTCTGGTTGCAAGTAGATAGGAAGTAGAAAAGCAAACGTTGACTGTGAATGTATTCAACTCCTCGCCAATCGCCACGCAAAATACACCTTCAAAAATACTTATGTCTCAAAAACGCTGCCACGCCAAATGCTCACATGCACCACATACGTTTTCGTAATTGACGGTGACAAGTTATTTAGGTGACTCTAGTTTTTATGTTGTTGATAGGTCAGAAGTCGAATTTTACGGCACACCGCACTTTGAAGCTTTATTTTATGTTAACGAGAACAAGCCCTGCAGTGACACGAACCCTAAATTGGCATGCATCTTGTTCAATTCTGAGTACTTTCTGTGGTGCAATTATCTTGCCGCCCGCCGCATGAGGCAGCCATAGATCGCCGTGGAGTGCTCATCACAAACTGCCGCTGCTCCGAAACCAGAAAATGTAGGAACACGTTCTGGTACGAAAACACGTGCCATCATCAGTGCCTAACACGGCGAGGGTTAAACGTCATGTTATTGCTGCGTTGGGTATCGGCAACGATTTTTCGTGAAACAATATTCCTCATTTTGCTACTAACTGAAGCCATGGCGGGCAAAACAGGAAAAAACATGCTTGCTTCGTTCCATAACTGCTTGCTCCTAGCTTGACCTCGCGCTGACCCCGTCCCAACAGACCAAGTCTCTCGCAACAAGTTGTGCTCTGTCTATGGGCTGGCGCCGATAGGCTCCGATGCTCGCGAAACTTTCCCAGTCCGAACAACGGGAACATCTCATTGACGCGTCAGACTGTTCGCACGCGCTTGGCGATTGGCAGGTTGGCGCGATTGAAAGTGGCGCGAACGACAAGATGATCGACCAAGGCAACCGATCGCTGTTATCGCTTAAGACGAACAGCAGTGAACGAATAAGACCGAAGGAAATATGACAAAGATACGGGTATGCAGTTCAAATATGATCATAATACTTTTCAACACGTTCAGCTCACGATGAGGAGTTGTAGAGGAGCGCCGTCTTGGACTGTTCATCACTGGAGCGCTGGAGCACGGCTGGTGGAAAAGCTTTCGCATCATCCGTCATCAACTACGTCCTAACTAGGGGTCTAGACCTATTCTCCTCACCTCCTCGGGCCCAGGGTACTCCAAGCACGCGGAAGCAACCCGATATGAAAAACCCGATACCAATATGAAGGGGCCCTCAGCAACCGAGTGTACCCCGGCATTTGGGGTCCCGGCAGCAGCGGCGGAGAGGGAGAGCCCGCTTATCCCGAAGGTGCAGCGGTCGCCGCCGAGCCCGCGCCGCCGCCAGGCGCGTCTGCGCCAAGCCCGCCGGTGAGTCCCAGGGCGCAGCCGCGCCCAGGCTGGACACGGCCGCCAGGTGTCTAGGTTATTTATAATAGCCATGCTTGACTGTACGCATCACGTGATCATCAGTGGCATGCCAGGTTGACTGTGCCATCTGTTGACAAAAGAGGGAAATAGCGGCAGGACTCAAAGATGCTTCTGTAGTGTTATCTAGCGGCAGGAATCCGAACTAGCCTGGTTGCCATGAATGCTTGACGTTTTGAACACTGGACTTAACGACTCTGGACTTTGCGACTTTAGACTTCGCGTCCCTGGACCTTATGAACACCCCCAATGGGCACGGAATTGGACGTTTTCTGGACGATATGAACACTGGACGCTGTGGCCCTGAACTTTTTGATGACTCCCTGGAGCGGTCGCCAGCTGTGTAACGCGTAAGGCGATGTCGGCACTTCTGCAGAGGGAGCAAACCGATCCCAGCTAACGCGGAGGGAGCTACCGGCGTCATCGGAGCGAAGGGCCCACCGGTTCAGGTGCTGTAACCAAAGCGCGATAGGGGTAGAACCAAGCATTCGTCGTGGAGAATGAAGGCTGAAAGCTGAAAGATTTCGCGACATGAACACAACCCTTGATTTCGCATCGGTTATCCACACACGAGCTTGGGCAGTCAAACTGGAATCTGACGGACAGCGTGACGCGAAGGTGGCTTGCTGAGTGGAAAAACGAGAAATATGCATCCTTACAGTCGAAAATGGAGTGGGCGCAACGTCATTGAAGGGAAATTGGGATGTCCGCCCACCCACCACTTGCGGTGTTAACAAACATGTCAGTGCTACCAAGCAAGTTTTGTATTACGTCAAGCATGATCCACACCTTTACGTCACTCGTCTGAGACAAGGTAATGTCCGTTAACCGTCAATACGTACTCTGGCATCAAGCTGAAAGAATGCACACAAACATGGCAGGTTTTCGGTTCAGTGGCAACTGAACACAAACAGAGCATTTAAATGAGATGATCCACCTTTAAAGATATTCAGGTAAGCATGAGATAAGATAAAATCAGCTCACTTGTAACTAATGGTTTAGGGTAAATGGAAAATACCGCTCTCGAAAAACAATCAGTACTAATCAAATATGTTCATGAATACGGCAGTGTTTGAGTACGTAGAGAGGCGCGGATGTTTGCTGGTTTGCTGGTGCTTGCTGGGCCCGAATATTGTCCTGCGTTTGCGTTTTAGCCCTTTCTCGTGGTGTTCTACATTCGTCCTGGACTTTGTATAACTTTCTTTCATTTACACATGGCGCTACTCCTACCTTCTTCTATCACAGTCTTCTTTCAATCATAACTGTTACCATTGCACAAAACCTCGCATCACGTAGCAAAAGAGTGATTTGTGTTCGAATCTTGCACTCACTACATCAAGATATTTGAATGCCACCTGCTTTCCATTGATGCCACGAATCGTGCTAGATGTGTGCCAGACGTGAATTATTATATTATCACATTCGTATTGACCTTGAGCACTGCACGGCCAACGAGGTCGTGTCATTTGCGTAATGTTTCGATGGCGTCGTGGATGTCTGATTGATTTCGGACTAGTCTGTCCAAAATAGTCTGCACTAGTTCGCGGACGTCAAGCTTATAAACAAGATGTCTTTAAGCATTCAAAAAGGCGTGGCCATAAACAGTATGGAGTGGTGAAAAATTAAGATACATGTGTTCTCCACCCTTCCATTGAATACAGCCATACCAGCGCTTCCAAGCATATTTTGTATTACGTTAAACACGATCCACATCTTTATGTTCGTCGTACCAACCAATCCCAGCAAGCTGTAAATACGTACCCTGGCATCAAGCTAAGACAGTGCACCAAACATGATAGGTTTCCGTTGTAACGGCATATGAACACAAACAGAACACTTGGAAGCGAGTCAGAGATGAAAAGTCAGCATTTGATCGCAGGTGAGCAGGCTCAGAGCACTTACAAAAGTAAAGCATCGAAAGTTAAGGGAGGGGATACGGGTAAATAGAGCTGTACGAGTAAGAAACGCCCTCCGGGCCGTACGTGCACTTGAACGTGACGGAGTGCCGGAGGCAGCGTACGTCTGAGGGTAGACACCGAGGGCGGGTGCGTTGTACAGGCGGGCGTGCTCAGCCTTGGCGGCGGCCACCTCAGGGGTAACGCCGATCGGCAGAGCAATGCGTTTCTTGTGGTAGCCACTCCTGGTAGCAGCAGCGTCGGCGGGCGTCTTCACGTCGGTGACGGCAGCCGCCGGCAGGTTGGTGCCAGACACACGGTAGCGGGACTCGTCCACAATGTAGTCGACCGTTTGTTTCACACCATTGAGGTCCACGTAACTAAAGGAGCCGACGAAGGAAAGACGGGGATTTTGCCGTCGAACTTGGTACTGATGCCGTTGTCCTGGAGGCGGGCGCTGGCCGGGGCGCTGGCAGAGAAACCGTTATAGAGGGCAGCAGCGTATTTGGTATAGGGGGCGGCCAAGTTGGTCCAGTATCTGGCGGCTTCCGGTTGTACCGAGTAGGCCAGGCTGTTGTAGGGAGGGCGTAATGGGCAGCGACAACGGCCAGGACAGCGCACACTACCATCTGAAAAGGCCAAAATCAACTCAATATTTGTTGCTGAAAAGAGCTGGAAGAAGAGAAGCAAGTCCAAAGAACGTTGCTGCTGAAAAAAAATTGTAGGCAAAGTTTGTCATATATTTCCCGAGTCATTGGTGCCAAGTGGAAAGATTAGATCGCAATGCTTATAAAACATCTGTAAGACGAAAAGGCATTCCAGTTAAGTTAATATGTTTTTTTAACATCTTGGAGCTGATGCCACCCTGCGGACATATAAGGGTTGCGTTGCTGCAAAGAAGCAGTGACTTTGGAGAAACATTTTTGAACTCACAAATCACTTCCGTTAAGGCGACTGTATCACATTTGTACGGGACACTGAACTGAGATACCGATCTTCATGATCGTTTTCTGAAGTTAACAGGCACAGCCATGTCCGGTTTAAGACTTAAAATCCTCTTCTTCCTGAGCTTGATGCATGTGAACTTGTAGAGCCTAGTAAACATCGGAACACCTATAGGAATTTTACCCAAGCATGTATGTCATCATAGTAGTCAGGTTAAAACCTCATTACATCAGCTGTGTTGCACTTACGGTGAAGACATGGCCATTTAACCATTCGTGTATATGGTGATGCATGCAGAACAAAGGACAATGGATAACAGTGGGGAGGACTACACGAACCTGTGAGTCTATTCGCCAAGGCATAGCTCGCACAGGGACCCCTCTGCGCGGTATGTGCTAAGCCTTGGACGGGGGCCGCGTAAGCGGGATATTTGGCTTATTCATGGCTGGTGCGTGCAGCACGCCCTGAACTTGGGACTTGCAAAGTCCCATGGGGTCGTCTTGCCGCATCTACGCATACGGAAGTCCCTAGTCACTTGCTACGGAATGCTTAATTCATGGTGATTCTCTGCACTTTACAACCACGACCTAATTAGACGTCTGGTTTAACACTTCAAATTCTCTTGTTTCTGAGCTTCATCCACGTGAATTTATGCAGTCTAGTACCCATAAGAACGCCTACAAGACTTTGATCCCATGACGTGTGCCATCATAGTCACATCACGTGAAAACCTACTTAAGCGTTGTCATCCCGACGGGTACAGGATAAAGGGAAGAAGGGATATATCGGCAAATGTCTAGATCACGGACCGCTCTACGCCATAGGTAATACAGCTATTTGGACAATTGCTAGACGGGGCAGACAAGACAGAAAAAAATAACCCAGGAATAGCGCCGTAATCAAAACCGCAACTGCAAAAACAAAAATACTACCACGAAAAAATGCAGCAATGCCACGAGAAACAGCCAAATCACACGCACTTAACGTTCGTAGGTTCAGTTCACACTCATAGATCAACACTACCTCCTTGCGGCATGTCAAAGCACTACAAGGAAGTCCTGCCGTCCGCTACAGCGGCAACTCCGACGTGACAACACTCGCATTGACTCTAACGTCGTAAAAACGTTCCACGACACAACAAAGCGATGGTGTGATCAAAATCCTCCTATAGCGAAATTGGTATGTTCAGCAGGCATTTGCATTTAAAAGCATGCGAGATCGGAACACCGATAAGAATTTTACTTAGACATGTACGCCGTAATGGTAGTCATGTGAAAACCTCACCGCATTGACTTTGTTGTCTTATGTTGAAGATATGGTCTTTTAACCATTCGTGTTTGGGGTGATGCATGCAGAATAAAGGACAGTGGAAAACTGTGGGGCAAGACTGCCCGCGTCTGGGGGTCTATCCGCCGAGGCTTAGCCCGGGACCCCTCAGTGCGGTATTTCCTAGACGCTCGGACAGGTGCCGCATAAGGGGGCATCCGACCTGTTCATGACTGGCGCGTGCAGCCTGCCCCGGACCTAGAACTCGCAAAGCCTCAAAGGGCTGCCTTGCCGCATGTAACCTTAGAGAAGTCGCTTGCTAACTAATGATTAATTCATTATTATTCTCTGTAGATCACAACCATAACGCGTAGCGTATTAAGAGGGACGCAGGATAAAGGGAAGAAGGGATGCAACGGCGAATGTCGCGATCACGGGCCGCTTTACGTAATAGGTAACACAGCCATTCGAGCACCTGCTAGGGGAGGCAAACATAATTCTGAGAAAAATAACCCAGGAATAGTGCCGTAATCGCAACAGGAACTCCAAAAGCAACGATACCGTCACGAAAAAAATGCCAACATACTAGGAGGAAAGGCCAAATCGCACGCACATAACGCTAGTATGTTCCATTCACACCAATAGATCAACACTGTCGCCTTGTGGCCCGTCAAAGCACTACAAGTGAGTCTCGCCGTCCGCTGCAGCGGCAACTCTGACGCGGCGACTCTCGCATTGGCTCTGTCGTCTCCAGCAGTCAGTTGCATTTAAGTTTTCAACAGTCAAATTCTTTCAGCAGTCAGTTGCATTTAAAAGCATACGAGCAATTACTACCGAGCTTTGTATACCATGTATGTAGGTTGCCTTAATATCTTCAAGTGAGGAAAATTCCCTTCATGCTGCGGATTGAGACTGGATCTCCAGATGAAATGAAACAGCTCATTATGATGCATATCGTTAGCAAGCATCGCAAGCAGAGGACCCACCAGGACTTTTATCGCTGAACCCGCTGGGGCCCGTGATGCTCATGGACCGGTACCGGCCAGCTTTATACCAGCTGGGGGCCGTCCTAAATGGGAGCCACGCCCTCGCCGGCAGTAACACTCGCATGTTGCGGGGAGGTTAAGTCGACTACGTCACGGCGGTCGGTGATTACCCTCGTTTACCCGTCCTCCAAGGGCGGAGAAGAGCCCCATCTCCTCATGCAAACCGCTGGGTGATGAGCCTGTTGCTGGAAAGCTCTGCTGGCCGTGTTACAATGTTGTAGGTGCTTTAAGACAGTAGAATGCTATCGCCGGCGTGATACGAGCCGCCGGACGCTGATGGTTGCACCCCGGGTTTTCCTTGCCGCGTCTAGCCATAGGGAAGTCATTTACTGCTCAATGCTGCTAATATTACGTCAGTGGTTGTCTGGCCTGTATCTCAATGGGATCACCGGCCACAGTTCTTCTAGGCGCCAGACGCTGGCCTCGTCCGTCCCACGTGTCATGTAAAATATATGCGGGATGTCCGGCTGGTTGAATTTGCGTGGAATATTTCAAGTTGTTTAGGCAAGAATGCAAATGTTTGTCATAAAACAATAGCCTATCAACCTCACCGCATGCTTAGTTTTGCACCAACGAGCCGCTCACAAAAAACCAGAACACTCTTCTCGTCTCGTCCTTGGCGAAAGGTGGGAAGAAGAGCAAAAGCTCAGGCGCGTCGTTCATCCTACCCTATCAACATCCAGCCTTCTAAACATTTCAGTTCCAAAGGGAACTGTGCTGCCTTTGGGACTGAAGCAAGACAGCGTTTATGCAGAAATGGCCCACAACTGCCTAGCCATGCAGTCCGCATCTGACATTTCAAACACTGGCAGCACTCATTCTTTTCGTTTATTCAGCAACACCTTGCATCACAGTGAGCTAGAATTGCTATTGAACCAGGATGGGAGTGAAAAATAGCATCGCAAACAGACCGTACAGAGGTGAAAAATTCAACCTACGAAAGTTTAAACTTTTGATTGAATCGGTTAGAGATGCTCCAGCAAACAAAGACATACATTTCAAGTTGGCATGGATGCAATATCAGAAGCATGACAAAAATGTTTGTTAACATCTTAGGTCATTACAGTGAAACAGAATGCATTAAAGAGTAGTGACTTCTTAGAAGTGTAATGAACATCAGAAACTATGTAACACCAATGTTTTAGTGCTGCACTTTGCGTTTCACTTCCAAAGGACTTTTAACACAAAACAAAGCAAAGGAATTCAACACAAAAGCAACAACACCAAATTCAACAAGCGTAGAGCATTCAAACAAAAAGGGCTTGGACTCATGCACATCAGCACATCATCAAATTAAACACCACAGGCATGCCTCAGGCTTCTGTCAAGATAGAGTCAGGAAATACAAATATCATGTCACCCTTGCAAAATACCAATGCTTATTTCCATGAAAGTAGCCTAACTAAGCCTGACCTACAGCAGCCTTACCTTTTCTCTCCCTGTCCAACCCATTTGTATCACAGTAGGATTTGTGAGTCACTGATTCTTGCAAATGGCATCCAGGTTCTGTGCAGCCTTGTTTATGCTTGGTGGTCTCAAGTGAGCTCAATTTTTTATGACGTCTTAAAACCTCTGAAAAGAAAATATGGGTAGACATGTGTGGTTAGACACTATCAGGTAGGAGAAAACCATTCTCATTAAATAAAAGGAAAAGGAGTGAAAACTCCTCCTCATAGGTTGTTACTTAGCATCAAAAAGTCGGCAATTCTAGGACACTGCTGCATCGTGCCTGCAACAAGGATGTCAATCACCCAAATGATCATTAACATCAACCGCGACGATATGAAACATGCTTCGGTACTTACGCCGTGCCATTGACAGCACGTACCGCAATCTCGTTTGCCTTAAAGAGATTTAGTAAGGAAATGGTAACTCCATCTTTGCTAAAGGTTGTGGCATTTCGGAGATCACCGATTATACGGAGACACACAAATGGGTGTAGGAACTGATGGAGGTGGACAGGACCCACTTTTTAAGGTGAGGGGGAAGTAATGTTGCCTGCCCCACTCCCTAATTACCAGATCTAATTTGTGTTTACCTTATTTTTGTATTACCTTAACCATGCATGCAATTTGGCTAGTTCACCAGCGATATTCCTGAAATCCTACTGGATACAACTGCTTCATGTTGTAAATGGCATAAACTTACTCTATCATTAACGGTGAACGGAGATATTGAGGGGCAAACCCAAAACTCCTTCAGACGCAAAAGCTACATTCTGTCATTGCTATATATCATTGGTTCTTCTGCACGGCTGTTTACAGTCTCCTCAGCACATGTTCATGGAGTACAAGATGGTATGATGCATCCCTCAAAGTGTCTCCGGTTGGACAAAGGGACACCCGTGTCGCCAGAATGGCGGCCAGAACACACCCGGCACTGGGACCGAGTGGCCCGTCAGCCCTGCACCGGCAACAGTTATGTGCCCCTAGTGTTCTTCTCACGGGGCTCTTTGTAAGGAATACGTAAAAGATCTCAGAAATGACAAATTGAGTGGATCCAAATGAGGCTAGAAATGAAAAGGCCAACTCATATCAGGGAGCTAGAATCGCTTTTGAACTTGGGTGAGAGTGAAAAATTCCAACGCAAAAAGACCATGCGGGAGCGAAAAAATCAATTAAAAAAGATGGAACTTATGAGCTCATGACTGATGCTTCAGCAACAAAGACATCTATTTCAAATTGGCATGGACGTAATATCAGGAACCTGACAAAACCATTTCGTTTTTTAACATCTCAGGCCATTAAAGTGAAACAGCGCGCGCATATATAATACATTAACACGCGCTCGGGTGGGGGGGGGGTAAATTGCCCCCCCCCCCGAGGGCTTTTCCCGAATGGTTTCTGAACGGCGTGGCGTAGCCACGCCAAATTTTGCGCAGCTGTAAAAAATTGCATGGCAGATCGTTTGACACACAAATTTCAGATGCACCTTGTAAGGTCGCTGACCTATGACAGGTCAAAGTCAGCCCATGGTTTCCGCGAAGGCAATTTCTAGGGAATCGTTCAATTTGATACAACAACGGAGTGTTTCACGAAGATGTACATCTCAGAGATGCTTTCTTAGGTACCACAAATATTGAGTGAGCAAATCACGTTGACCTAGGGTCAGGTATGACGGTCAGATGTATGACGGTATGATATATATATATATATATATATATATATATATATATATATATATATATATATATATATATATATATACATATATATATAGATAGATAGTTTCTCATTTCGAATTTATTGACAGTAGGAACCGCACTATACATCTTCAATTGATTTCTTAGAGGTCAGAACAGGCCACTGACCTAAGATGACCCGGGTCGGACGTTTTGTTTTAGGAACATACTGCCCAATGTAATCTTTGTTGCTTATTCAAATGCAAAACGCAGATCAGTCTTGTATCATTTTGGTCACCATGACCTTGAAAGGGTCAAACAAGGTCAATGACCTCAAATGGGCTTGTGAACTTTTCCTTACAGACAGTTGCCTAGGTTCTGGGGATGCTTCGGAGACCAACCTGGAATTTGACCTTGTTTGACCTTATTCTACCCGAAGATCATGACCTAGGAGGCCGAAACCCCGACCTAAGTGAGTTCACATATAGGTCAAGACACCCTGTAAATTTGGTGTCTCTAGCTTTCTTAGTTCCCGAGATCTCAAAGGGACGGGGTCAAATTGCCCCTCCCCCCCAATCCATCTGAGCGAAGGGTATCTAGCCGGCCAACCGGGAACGTGTTCAAGCATAGTAATTTAATGACAGTATTATGAGGATACAAATTATTAACACCAATAATTTGATGCTGTACTTTTCAATTCCCTTCCACGGCACTTTTAAAACAAAACAAAGCAAAGGAATTTAATAACAAAATAACAACAGAAAATTCAGCAAGCACAAACATTCAAACAAAACAAAACTTTTGACTACTACACATCAGCCCATCACCAAGTCAAACACAATAGACATACTTCTGGCTTCAGTTATGATGGGGTCAGGGAAAACAAACATTTTGTCACTGTTTCTTACAAAATACCAATGCTTATTTCCATGAAAGTAGTCTGTGCATAACCTAAAGAGGCCTTACATTTTCTTATCCTGTATAACCTGTTTGTATCACAGCAGCAGTTGTGAGTTACTGATTCTTGCACAATTCCTATTGCCACTTGCCATGCACCTGACCAACTTAACCTAACTTAGAGAAGCCCATATGATGAACATCATCTCAACTCACCTATCTGTTGACAGCAGCACTTGTGATAAAAACATGATATTTAAAGCTAGTTTTTGGCTGGTTTCAACTTGCATTTTTATTCATTTCATTTGAGCATGCTTGTTGACATCAGACAAAGTTTACAACACACAAATCAAAACACTTTATATCACTTTGAACAACCTATTTGGATTGTCATGGTTAACCTATGTCGAGGGCAATAATGGGTATGCTCCACAAAACAATCTCTCTTCTCCAAAAATAACACAACTTTTAGATGACCAAGCCAGTACTGCTGCTTGCCTTTTCAGCTGTAGCAAATGCATCCATTTGGGCTTGTTTATTCACATTTAGTGAAAAAGCTTGATATGTTGACTTCACATTTTAAATGGGGCGGTCTGACTATTTGTCACATACCAATATTAAACTCATACTATAATTGTTATGCAGCTTAGAGTATCCCTGTGTTAAAAATATAGTGCATATATACAGTACAGTCATTTGCCGGTCAGCAAACCATGGCAACTACAGAAAACATGTGGTTAAAGCAGCTGTAAGAGACCACATTAAGAAATTTGGGGCAAATAACCAATAATATGGAACAAAATAAGGTCATTGCATGCCTTGTGGCATCATAATTTGTCTTATGGCAAAATTCGATGCATTACAACAAAAAATGGCTAACTTTGGTTACCAATCATGCGTTGAAAGCAGGTAAAGTAAGCAATTACTTGGTCCACAGGAGACTTACCGGCTTCTTCCTGCCCCCCCCCCAAAAAAAAATCAGTACCTTTTGCATGGTCGACTGGCAGACAGAGTCATCCGACTCACTCCCCAAATATTAATATCAATCATGCCCACCAACCTTCGAGATTAAAATGCGAAACAAAGGGTGTGCGTGATAAACATCTCCACCGGGCAGAATTTCGCCATCAAACACTTCTGTAATAGCTGCGTCAGGTCTGTCCCAAGGCGCCATATGGCAGCATTAATTATAATGTTAATGCCTTGCCAGGTAGCCTGGGGAGTCAGACACTCGAAAGGGTTGAATTCGTCATTATTGAACACCGCCATGAACCAAAAAAACTGTTAACCGAAGGTTTAAGAGGGCAAAAATGGCGGTAAAAATAAGTACCGTGTTTCGAATTGTCTCCTTCATTCCCCGTGAATTGTTCACGCTTGGGTGCATATCAAACGTGTCTGGGCGGCTGGCGAATTAAACCAATTTTTGTATAAAATACGTACAAGTTTGCGGTTGGGGCATCTTGCAGAGAAATTGGTTCAAATTTTAAGCAGAAGACGGTACCTCTAAAGGCAATGAAAAAGGAAGGATGAATAAAGTGATATGACACTGGTATGATACCAAGAAAAATAAGGGTAGCTAAATAAATAAAAAGACCGGTACTTTTCTCAAAAAATTTGTTATCAGCTGATTTGATTTAAAATATGTCAATATTAGCGCTCAAATGGTGATTTTGATCTTGTAACTTTAATTTATATGACATTTCTTGGCCTTTTCAGTCATGCATTTCGGGGGGTGATGCATTTAGTGGTCAAGTTTCCTCGGGAAAAAGAAGTACGTAGAATAAAATTCTCTACCAGGCCTTGCTAGTGTTTGCACCAGGCTGCCTTCGTGGTGTGGTGGTGAGACCAAAAAATTAGGGGGGATGCGTGAAAACCTTGTATTTGGCGCATGGCTGCAGACTGTGATGCATTTTGCAAACAACCCAAACTTAATGCGTGCAAGCGGCTGGGGTCGCTGGGGTTCAAGAGCTTGGGCGTACCAGGCACCCTTGCTCTGTGCATACATAGACATGATTCAGATGTAGGTGAGGCAGGACATAGCCATTGGTGTCCAGGTTCTGCGGAGCCTCGTTTATGATTGGTGGTTTCAAGTGAGCTCGGTTTTGGATGGCATCGTAAAACCTCAGAAGGGGAAATAGGGGTTTAGCATGCGCGATTAGACAGTGCCAGGCAGGAGTGAAAAAGTCCACATAAAATATGGGGAAAAGGAGTGAAAAATTCGTCCTCATAGGGTGTTACTTTATACCCAAAGTCGGCAATTCTAGGACACCGACTCATATTCGCCTCATAACGTCCATTTTTTTTTTTTTTGTTGAATTGACCGGTGAAATAAATAGCATGAAACAGTTTTAGACCCTGCGTGCTTGCAATCCAAGGAGTAGCAATAGCAATGGCCGCGAATATAAGGCATGCTCCCTGGCCGAATGCAGAGCATTAGCACACTGCCTAAATGTATGTAGATAGGCAAACCAACTATCGGCACCAGCTGAGTGAGACTCTCAATGATTGCAGGCGTCGCCATGTCTGCGGACGCCGTAAGCATGGAAACACGAACGAGCTGCTCCATGATAAACTGACAACTTTACGAAAGTAGTTGTTGCCGATGGCCCTGTCTCCTCCCGCCGAACTTCTCAGAGATTTTCATACTAGATTATAAAAGGCTGATACGTTTCTGCCCATGTACCTTCCTGGGGTTGCCAGTATTTAGTTGTGTAAAGAGGGGTAGTTAGTTGTCTTTGCTTCCATTTTCTAAAGCCAGTGACCTATGTTGCATATCAGTATGATATCAGAACAAAAGAGGAATAACAGGCACAGGTGATAATGACTGGTGATTCAAGTGTTATGGTGCAGGTTGTTAACGAGTTGCAATTATATCTGAGGCAGTGTTAGCATGACATGACACTATTGCAAGCATTAATGACTTTTCAGATTAGGTACTTACCTCCAAAAACAAATTATGCAATCTGTATATATTCATTAACAATGGGAAAAACATGGTATTTTAGGCACATACGGCTTCCATAAGCATTTTTCAGACTCCAGTTGCAGATCCCATTATTTTTGGCATCGAATAATTATGAGTCATGAATCCATAAGCGACTTCGCCGCGTAAAACAAGCACTGATTCACTTCACTTTTCTTAAACTTGACAAGTTGAATGTTCATCCCTGTAAGTTTTCAAAGTCTCTCAGGAAAGTTTTGTTTAGACTAAAAGTCCAAAATATAGACCTTTGTCTTAAAGTCCCTAACTTTTGAAAGGTACGTGGCATTTCTATATTTGTGCCCGTTTTATGTAACCTATATGGCACTGAAAAATACTTACATTTAGACTTAAACAAATGTGGTGCATTATATGTGAAAAACGGTCTTTGGTATCGACGTAAAACCTCGGAACTAAATTGAGAGCACCAGACAACAGCTCGTAGTTCATAACGACGTCAGAAAAGAAAGACAAGCAAGCGGCTGATCGACCCGAGATAATATAACCACTCAATACGCCTCGCTGTCCGGGCAGCATGGAGCGGGCCATATTCGGGAGTGCCTCACGCTTGAAGCATAGTTTAAAAACATACTGTGGTGAAATCTCAGGGCCAATTCGTCTACTAAGAATACTGGGTAGTGCTACCACAGCACCATCAAGACGCAATGAGGCGGTTGTTTCCAATTATTGTCAAGCACATCTTACGCTGTCAACGTTTTGCCACTGCACTAAACTGTTTCCTTTCTTGATAGCCCCGAGTGCAGTCCTTCTGCACGGCGAGTGTAGTTGTCGCGAGTACCGGCGTCATGACAACGGCAGAAGCTGCTAGGGGCCGTCGTCAGCTGTTGTGGACAGACGGTACCACTTTTGAGCTGCCGTAACCCGCACATTGCAAGCTTGCGGAACTAAAAGTGTGCACCTCATCTGGTATGAGTGACCATAGTACACATAAGCGTTTGTGATTGGCACAGCGAGCGCCAAAGCCCAGAAGCGCATTGGGTGAAGTTTGAACGAGTTCGTCACTATAGACCATGTGACACTCTGTTGTCCAAAGCCAGAGTACAATTCGAAAGAAGCCAGTGTGCCAAAGGCGATAGGTGAGAAATCAAAGAACCATAGTTGATTGTTTCGTTGGTTTTGCGTGGTAATAGCTGCATGCTTTATATAGCGTCCCCTAAATAGAACGTTTTAAGTTTTCCTAGCATTTATTGAGAGGCAAAAAAACCTCACGCCTGTCTCTCAAAAACTATTAATATTAATATAATAATTAAAAATAGTATATCCCTAACCATCGCCCTGATTGGCCGTTTTCATAACGCTTACTGACACAAGGGGGATGATACACCTTGGCGGAAAACACCAGTGGGCTGGTCACAACGAGATCTCGCGATTGGTACTAGCTTTCATGTTGTCAATAGTCAAATTTTCCAGAGAATCACACTCAGATTTTCATCATGGGTTCGAGACCATGCCTCTAAGGTACACAAAACTGAAGCAGACGTCATTTTTGTTCAATATTGAGTACAATGGTGTTTATTTTTATGTGTTTTGAGTATATATTTTTGATATATGACTGCTAATGCCGCAGTGCCGGCGCCCTGCGCGCGTTCCGTGGCATCGATGCCGCGGAATGTCGCCCGTTGCCCGCGCAGGCCGTAGATCGCCCTACAGCGTTCTTCCAAACCGCCATCGCTCCGAAACCAGAAATGCTAGAAACACGTTTCTCGTGTGAAAACACGCACAATGGATGCACCCTAGGCTACTGGAAGAAGGTATCCTAGAAAACCTTAGGAAGGCTGGATTACCTCCCCCATCCTATCAGGGTGAGGGTTCAGACGATTCGCAACCGGAAGAGGAAAGCGAGATCTAAAAGGTGTAGCACGCCGATTTGGCACTCAAGTACATTCCGCCCGTTGCAACCATTTTTAAGAATAAAACTGCATTTGTTTCCTGTCAGTCAATAAGGCAATGACGATACTAAGAAGAGAAGTGCTTTCAAATATATATATATATATATATATATATATATATTTATATACACAAATGACTTTCCTATGGCTAGACACGGCAAGGAAAACCCGGGGTGCGAACATCTGCGACAGCGTCCGCAGTACATTGCATTCTTACAAGCAAGGCATTTTTTGGTAAGATTTGTTTAGGATAATATGGATACGTTGATCATAAACTAGGAAGTATCTGAATTATATGCCAAAATACGCACACAACACATATTCATGAGAGTATTCATATATATATATATATATATATATATATATATAGATAGATATATATATATATATATATATATATATATATATATATATATATATATATAGTATTCAGTCGCAGATGTTCGCACCCCGATTTTTCCTTGCCGTGTCTAGCCAAAGGAAAGCCATTTGCTACCGAATGTTGCTAATATGACGTAAGTGGTTGTCTGACCTGTATCGTCACGGGATCCCCAGACACAACCGCTGTGGGCGCCGGACGCTGGCCTCGTTCGTCCCGGGTGTTATGTAAGATATCTGTGGGGTGTCTTATTAACATCTGCTGGTTGAATTTGCGTGGAATAGTTCAAGTTGGTTTTGAGCAGGAGTACAATTGTCTGTAGTACGGCAGCAGCCCATGAAGCTTGCTGTAAGAATAAGTTTGCACCAGCGACCAGCTCACAAATAAAATATAAAAAAACAAAATAGGATGCTGGCCTCTTCCGTTGCGTAAGTCGTTGGGGCTGTGTCTTGTAAGGCGTATGTATGTTGTCTCGTGGGTTTAATTCGCGTAAAATATTTCATATTAGTTTAGAGCAGCCACACGCATCCTTGCAACACAACAGAAGCTTATCAGTCACCGTTGACCATGCGTATCGTTAACCATTAACCATTCGTTTGGTACCGAAAATACGCTCACGAAAGCAGACCGCCGTCTTTATCCCTATCCCTTTTTCATTCACTTACTGCTAGTGATACAGATGTTGTCTCTGTAGCATTACTCACCAGCTTTGCACAGCTCAATCTATCCACGCATGCCTGCAAGTCAATATGAAATGCTAATTCAAGGTGGTGGGGGAGCGCAAATGAAATGCGTTTAAATGCTACGATAACTTTCAGCGCCTCTAATGACTTCATGGTACCACTGTGTATCCCTTCGCAACAACTAGCTTCATTAAGTCGACGATAATGTATGAAGGGGCTTGTTAGTGTTCTCACGCTTGCAGCGTCCGCAGACATTAAGACATCTGCAGTCACTGAGTACCCCACTCAGTTGGTGCCGATATTTGGTTTGCTCACCGGCACACATTCCATGCAAAGTTTACCACCCCTAACTATCAAATTTCAGATGTTATTAACGTGGAACGTAGCTTTGTTCTACCTTAAACATGCATCTGATTTGCCTAGTTCACCATCGATCTTACTCAAACCTACTGGACGCAACTGCTTCATGTCGAAAAAGGCAGCATGTCATCCGGTCATAAACGGCAGATGAAGGTATTAAGGGGTAAACCCAAGGCTCCTTTAGTAGCAAAGACTTCATTCCGTCACTTTATATAGCCTTGATTCTTCTGCACGACTGCTTACAGTCCCCTTAGCACGTGCTTACGGAGTGCAACTGTGAGAGCACACGCTTATCGCACGATGCATCCTTTTAACGTCGGTGACGTAATCCACCGGCAGGTGGGTGCCAGGCAAGCAGTATCCGGACTCGTCCATAACGTAATCGACCGTCTGTTTCACACCATTGAGGTCCACGTAACTAAAGTAGCCCACGATAGGAAAGACGGGGATTTTGCCGTCGAACTTGGTACTGAGACCGTTGTCCTGGAGGCGGACGCCGGCCGGGGCACTGGCGGCGAAGCCGTTATAGACGGTGGCAGCGTATTTGGTATAGGGGGCAGCCAAGTTGGTCCAGTATCTGGCGGCGTCCGGTTGTACCGAGTAGGCCTGGCCGCTGTAGGCAGGTCGTACTGGGCAGCCGAAACGGCCAGGACAGCGCTCACTTCCATCTGAAAAAGGACAAAGGCAGTCTAATATACGCTGTTTATAAGAGCTGAAAGGAGAAAAATAATTCCATAGGACGTTGCTGCTGAAAATATTTGGTAGAAAGTGCCTGCCATATATTTATCGAGCCGTTGGTGTCGGGTTGAATGATGAGATCGCATTGTTTATAAAACATCTTCAAGACAGGTACGAATCATTGCAAGGCAAGGCATTTATGTTGACCTGCTTTTTTAGCATCTTGGAGCTGATGTCACCCAGAGGACAGATAACAGTCTTGGCGTCTCATAAAACTAAAGGTTATGTGGTTCCGAAATGAAGGTACCATTGCACCTTTGGCGATAAGATTTGGTGACTCTTCAGGACGTCTAAATCTCCTTGGGCCCAAGGGGGAAAGGAATGACTCCATGGCCCCTCCCCCTCTGGACCCGCCCCTGCTTTGTGGTGCTTCAGGAAGTGTGTGCCTCTGGAAAATAAAAGCTAAGATAACCCGTAATGAAACTTTTTGGTGCTCTCTCGTGGAACAGGCAGATCGAGAATTTTGCAAGGGTGAAAGGCACTGACATTGTGATGTCAATGGATTTTGAACGCTGTTTAAAACCGAAGCTTTGGGAAATTTGAATTGCCCATTCAGATAGAGGGACTCTTTAAAGTAAGAGTTATGGTGCCGCGAAATTAAAGCCATCGTGCTCCAAACTAACCATTTCGGTGCCCCCTAGCCTAAGGAGCTAATCCAGGATTTCGTCAGGGAGGCACAACACTGCTGTATACCTCAAATTAGGAGGCACAACACTGCTGTATACCTCAAATTTGGTGCACTCAGAAAATGGTGGGTTTGGCCCGGTGATGGTGTACACGGATTTCAGTGCCAATCAAAAATAAATATTTGTGATCATCTGTGGTGCCCGTGAAATTTTGGGGCCTTTTGAAAATAAAGGTTAAGTGGATGTGAAATGAAGATTTTGCTGCCCCTTCACCATAACATTTGGTTGCCCCCTCACCTCAACAGACAGGGGGCATAGCCCCATCCAACCCCCCACCCCCTACCACTTTGGATCCGCCATTGGTCAAGGCCGGTTAACAAAACACACCTCATCGCGTCATCGCCTCAAAGCGTAGCCCGTTATTTTTTCCTAATTTGTCATTCGGCTCCTCGCGTAAGCCCCATTCATGTCACTCTGGTGTGGATCTGAATATATACAGTGTTGTGTTTATGACTGCAAACCCCAATTCGACGTTCCGAAAGTGTTGTTTGTACATGCTATGTAGCTGGCGCCTCCTTCGCACGAGACATGTGTACTGGGCCATGCTGCCTCTAAACTCTCCCCACGCAGGCTCTAAGGGCATGTTTCCTGCAAGTCAACAGGTACCCACGAGCGGTTCAGGTAAGCACGCGAACAGGAACGCACGCTGTGTTGCTACATGCGGCCTGCTGCTAGACGCCTGTTGCATACTACATGGCTCATCCCGTTTCAAGAGCATTTGCAATAAACACTGCAAAGTGCTCTCTGCTGCCCTCGCCCCGGGCACACGGTGTTCCTACCTCCATTACCAAGGACGTAACAAGGCAATGAAACGAACTACGCATATTAAAAACTGTAGCTATCACATCCATGATATATATATGTATATATATATATATATATATATATATATATTTACCTGCATCGTGGTTGTATTTTCCTTGGCCTTATGCGAAGCCTGGTGCACTGACTTCTGACTTACGCGGTTACGGCCATGGGTTGCCTTGGTCGATCAGCTGATCGGCCAATGCGGCCAGTTCGCGCCATTTTCATTCTCGCCAGCCTGCCTGTTGTCAAGCTCGTGAAGTTCGGCGCGTGGATGAAAATGTTCTAATGGCATTCATAATTGGTCGCACGGCGACGTTTCCCGCTTGGAGTTTCTCAAGCGCAGTAGTCGTCTAGCACCGGACCTGAGACAGATCGCGACTTGTCGCGTGGGAGTGGTTTTCGGAGGCGGGCTCAGTGTGAGATGAAACAAGGGGCAAGTAGGTATGGAAGTAAGCAAACATTCTTGCCTCACATGGTGCAGTTGTCTACAAAATGAGGAGAATCTTTTCACGAAACATCATTGCCGATATCCATTGCAGCAATAAGATAATGTGTAAGACAACGAGAGTAGGTACTTACACATGCGTACGACATAACACATGCAAAAGGGATATCACCATCAACCACATATTTCGAAGCATTACACGATATGAGTTTACACATTCGCACTCTAATTCTGGTGACACATATCTCCGTTGCATAACTCCGTTCACAACGAGGCATGCTTATTACGGAAAGGAGAACAAATGTGAGAAGAAATACAAATGCACGGTATGCTGTCATCTTAACCGAGATATGCACCAGAGAAAACCTACCTCCCCCTGAAATGGCGGAAAAATCAAAGTAAATAACAGAATCTGCCGCCACCCTACTGCCTACCGGCCACGTATCCGCTAAATACCGACAATAACATGATGCTCTGACATCTGCATCGGTGTTCCTATATGCGATCGGCTGTTTGTCGCCTAACACGTACACTTTCGCATCTCCCGTTTCAAGAGCATTTGTAGCATGCCTCACACACTGGGCCTGCCATAAGCGCACTGTGTACTCCAACATCCATGATCAAAGACTTAGCGAAACGATGAAATGAGCTGAAAATATTGAAATCTATTATGATCATATTCAAATTGCATACCCGTATCTTTGTCACATCTCCTTCAGTCTTATGCGTTCACTGCAGCTCGTCTTACGTGACAACAGCGATCGGTTGCCTTGGTCGATCATCTCGTCGTTCGCGCCATTTTCATTCGCGGCAAGCTGCCTGTCGCCAAGCGCGTGCGAAGAGTCTGGCGCATACATGAAGATGTGCTCTGTCCATGGGCTGGCGCCGAAGGGTTCCGATGCTCGCGAAACTTCCCCCGTCCAAACAACGAGAACATCTTCATCATCAGTCCATGGGCTGGCGCCGAAAGGTTTCGATGCTCGCGAAACTTTCCCCGTCCGAACAACGAAAACAACTTATTGCGAGAGACTTGGTCTGTTGGGACGGGGTCAGTGTGAGGTCAAGCTAGGAGCAAGCAATTATGGAAGGAAGCAAGCATGGATTTTCCCTCTTTTGCCCGCTATGGCTTCAGTTATCAGCAAACTGAGGAATATTGTTTCACGAAAAACCACTGCCGATACCCAACGCAGCAATAACATGACGTTTAACCGTCACCATGATAGGCGCTGATTATCGCACGTGTTTTGATACCAAAACGTGTTCCTAAATTTTCTAGTTTCGGAGCAACGGCAGTTTGTGATGAGCACTGAACGGCGATCTATGGCTGCCTCATGCGGCGTGCGGGAAGAGAATTGCACCACAGAATGCACTCAGAATTGAACAAGACACAAGCCAACTTAACACGTACCCGGATGGCCGGTTAGATACCCTTCGCTCGGCTGGGGGTGGGGGGTCAATTTGACCCCCGCCGCCTCCCCATTGAGATCTCGGGAACTTAGAAAGCTAGAGACACCAAATGTACAGAGTGTTTTGACCTGTACGTGAAATCACGCAGGTAAAAGTTTGAGCTTCTTAGAACATGACCTTCTGGTCATATAAGGTCAACCAAGCTCAAATTACAGGCTGGTCTCTGAAGTGCCCCCAGAACCCAGGCAACCGTTTCTAAGCAAAAGCTCACAAGCCCATTGGGGTCAGCGACCTTTTTTGACCCTTTAAAGGTCATAGTGACCAAAATGATACAAGACTTCTCTGAGTTTTGCATTTGAATAGGCAACAAAGATTACGCTAGGCAGATGTTTCTAAAACAAAATGTCGACCCTGGTCACCTTAGGTCAACGACCCGTTTTGACCTTAAAAAGTCAATGGAAGAAGTAGGATGCGGTTCCTGCTGTCAATAAACTCGAAATTAGCACCACAAAGTATCGCTTACAACAAGCCTTAGGGTAATAAATCAGGTTGGTTTTGACCTTCATACCCGACCTTAGGTCAACTTAATTTGCTCATTCAATAATTGTAGTGCCTAAGAAAGCATCTCAGAGATGTATGGCTTCGTTAAGCACTCCGTTATTGCATCAGATGGGACGATTCCCGAGAAATTCCCTTGGCTGAAGCCATGGCCTGATTTTGACCTGCCATAGGTCAACGACCTTGCAAGGTATACCTAAATTTTGATGTCAAACGATCCGCTATTCAATTGTCTACGGCTATGCAACATTTGGCGCGGCTATGCCGCGTCGTTCGGCAACCATTCTGGAAAAACCTTCGCGGGGTGTCAATATGACCCGCACCCCACCCGAGCGCCTGTTAAGGTTCGTGTCAATTTGACCCGCACCCCACCCGAGCGCCTGTTAAGGTTCGTGTCACTGCAAGGCTTGTTCTCGTTAACATAAGATAAAGCTATAACGTGCGGTTTTCTGTGCAATTCGACCTTTGACCTGTCAACAGCATAACAACTAGTACCAATCGTGAGATCGTGTTCAGAACAATATACCGCTCTTCTCGGCAAGGTCTATCTTTATAAGCTTGGAAACGCCGGGGGAGGGTCGCATCAACCCCTTCTCCCCCCATCAGTCCGAGGTATGCAAAACGGCGAATCAGGGCGATGGCTAAGACATACAGCGAGCATAGGTGCTTAAACATGCGTTCAACGCACATGCACAAGGGGTATTACGATCAGGCACATATTTCATGAGCGTAACATTACATGAATCCACACTTTTGCACTCGGATCTGTGGGTGCCAAAGCTCTCCCGTTATGTCACCCTGGTCATAATTTCTCCAGATATTTCGGAGGCTGAGCGACCTTCACAAAAAAACAGAAAATTGCATGATATGTTGTCACTTTCACCGAAAGAGTCATCTACATAACTTGTCAACGTCAATGACCAAAACATATGTGGCGCATGTGAGCGCTTATGTTGCAGTGTTTTTGAGACACAAGTATTTTTGAAAGTGTATTCGCATTGCCCTGCCATCAGACTGGTGTTAGTGAACGGGGACACGCACTGAAACTAATTTTCTATAACAGATCCGATCGACTTAACCTGCAACGGCCCTCTGTCATGGCCGATTCTGGACCACTTCCTGGCGCGAAATCTGATGCATGACTTAACCGCATGTCCCGACTGAGCGGCCAGAGCGGGTCCACGAGTTTGTCAGAGGACTAATTGGACTGCTAGACGCTGCTACGGTATTGCCAGCATTTTTATTTGATAATATTTTTGCTCTGATTCAGTATGATCATTCTTTCGACTTCACGGTTCCGAAAAGAGTTCCTCCCAAGGGGCTCCTGGGTCCCTCAACCTTCTCCCACCCCGCCCTTCCCTCCCCCCTCCCCTTCAACAGCCAGACCCCAATAGAGTTTTCAGCCAAGACTTGAGACCCCATGCATTTCTCGATTGGAGCTGAAGGACCTTTCCGTCCCCTTTCAGATTGCCAATCTGTTACTATTACTACACATTATACATTAGTCCCCTGTCTGACGCCGAAGGCCTTCTGACCGGAATGATTGACCCTGGATCAACGCGGGGCCATTCAACGTTTCAAAAAGGTCCCAAGAGTAGCGGGTCTAATAAATAGCTCAGTGATCCAAGTTCGGCGCATTTGGGCTCTAGAGGAAACGGGCAGAGGGACGCTATCCGGTGCTGGTTCCTGGCTGATAAGAGGCTCTTCCATTAAGACACCTGTCAAGAAGGAGGAGGGGGCGGGGGCGGGGCTCCGGTCCAGCACGGGCGAGATCCCGAGATGTCCGGCACATCCGGATGTCCGGTCCGCCGGGATATGTACCACGGCGAACCGAGTGAAACCGAGTCAGGGGCCCTGGGCTCTGACGTGCAGATGGCAGCGTGCCCGACTGAGCTGGCAGCCTTTCGACCGCGAACGGGCTGCACACGAACAGGCCTCGCGCGCGCGTGGCGGCGTTCGGTTCTTGGGCGGGGGACGGCGCGTGCGTGGATGTGTTCTTTTTATGGCGGCCGGGCTGTCTCGTCGGCCAGCCCGCCGCCGGCATGGCTGCTGACCAGATCGTCGAGCTGGGCAGCCTCTGGGCTGGCCTGTGTGTCCGAGCTCCGCGTCCAACCGATTGCACATTATTATCCACACATATTTACATTGATTGAGCGGCAGCATTGGCTACAAATTTGGCGGCGCCGGTTTGTTTGTCGGGACTGGTTGCAATGCCGATTGGGGCTTTACCTCTCAACGGCTGTTATGGCTATATCGAGGCGGAACGCCTCTGTTACGCAGATGTCAGGCATTAGGCACGTGGGATGCGGTAGTGGTGTTACCACGACTCAATCCCAGGATAGAAAAGTCCACAGATGAGCACCCCAACCACTAACCACAATGCCACCATTGCCTTTCTGCGGCGCGAACTGCACCCGTCTCGATAAACTCAAGACTGGTGTTGCTGGATCCTAAATTTTATACTTAGGGGGTTCTGAACCGTAAAAAGAAGAAAGCGTGTCAAGATTGAGGGAGTGGTTGGCGAATACAAGCTCACGATTCTCCCAATTCATTCAGCTTATCTATCGCAAACCAGCTCAGTGACATACACTTGGCTCCGCTGTTCAGATGGTGAATCAACAGCGCCTTTAAGCGCGGCACGTATGTAATGTTTTGTGTGACGTTTGGCAGGTATTTGAATACATTCACAGTCAACGTTTGCTTTTTTACTTCCTATTTACTTACAACCATTCGTGCGGTTCCGTATTGAGTTGCAGGGGTTTCATCCATCGCCGTAACTCGGGCTGCAGCCTGCAGAGTTGTGAAAAAAATGAGCCAAATTCGGAGAGAAACCAATTCCTTGGCATATCATCACGGCACTCCTCGTATTTTCATCGCTCAGCCAACCAACTTATTTTGGTAGACCACGCCCGTTTAAAACGTGCTTAATCGAAGAAACGAGTAGGTTGGGCCATTGAACGTGTCTCACCAGGGAAGAGTATCCGGATTCAGCTGATGGGACAGCCCTCATCCCCCTTCTTTGAGAGTAAAGGCATGTAAAATTCAGAATAAGTCCCGTTTGCAGGGGCGTGTGAAAGAATTTGCAATTGGAAGAGGGAGAAGAATCAGCCAAATAACGTCACTAACAATACAGGTTAGCGTGCCAGGAGCTGGAGACTTATATGCGCGCCTACTTGGAGCAGACATCAAATCAGTCAGCCTTACACATCAGCCATCAATTCCTTCAAAAAATGAGAAACATCACATGCACATACAGTAAAAAACGGAACCAAATACCGCGGAGAATCTTATCCCTAGCCCACCATACCAAACAGAAGGCAACCCGAGAAGTGATTTCCACGATTACCGCGCAGGTTCTGCCGAGTAAACAGCTATTTCCGATTCCACGAGCCAGGGATCAAAGTTTTGAATTATTTAATGCGCCTGTTGCCGAGGGCATGCTGACGCGGCAAAGTTTGTGCGCTCAAACAAAACGTTGTCCATATCTATGCACGGTGGTTTAAGTGGGCAGCACTGTAGCGCATGACACCACTCGTCGGCTGAGGCCGGCGAAATCGGCTCCGGTAGCCCTCTTTCGGGCAATATCCGAAGCATTAGGCGAAGGGCTACGTGGAAATGGGACAGCATCCCAAACCATGGATTCCACGCTCGCTGGACTTTATGAATACTGTACTTTATGAACACTGGACTTTATGAGCACTGGCTTTTATGATTCTCCTTTGTCCAAGGGTTTTGGACGTTTTCTGGATCTTATAAACGCAAGATGCTGCGATTCTGGACTTTTTGACCGCGGGACTTTATGAACTCTGGACGTTTCAATACGCATCCGTTGAGCTACGCAAGGACCGGTGGTAACACTCACAGGCTGCGGGGAGGTTTAGTCCGCTACGTCAAGGCGGTCGTTTGGTACCGAGAAGACGCTCGCTAACAACAGGCCGTCGTCTCTATCCCCATCCCTTTTTCATTCACTTACTGCTAGTGGTACAGATGTTGTCTCTGTCGCATTACACACCAGTTTTGCACAGCTCAATCTATCTACTCATGTTTGCAAGTCGATATGAAATGCTAATTCAGGGTGGCGGGGTGGGCAAATGAAATGCGTGTAAATGCTATGACAACTTTCAACGCCTCTAACTATTTCATGGGACCATTATGTGTATCCATCCTCAACAACTACCTTCTAGTTGACGATAAAGCAGTAAAAAACTCGTTAGTGTTTTCATGCTTACACCATCTGCATACATAGGGACATCTGCAGTCCCTGAGTACCTCACTCAGTTGGTGCCGATATTTGGTTTGCTTACCTGCATACATTTCGCACAAAGTTTACCCCCCCCCCCCAATCTCCAATTTTCAGAACTTATTGGCGCCGAACGTAGCTTTGTTCTACCTTAAGCATGCATCCGATTTGCCCTAGTTTACAAGCGATCTTCCTCAAACCTACTGGACAAAACTGCTTCATGTCGTAAAAGGCAGCATATCATCCTGTCATGAACGGCGGATGGAGGTATTTAGGGGTAAACCCAAGGTTCCTTTAGTAGTGAAGACTTCATTCCGTCATCTTACATAGCCTTGATTCCTCTGCACGACTGCTTACAGTCCCCTTAGCGCGTGCTTATGGAGTGCAACTGTGAAAGCACATGTTTATTGCATGATGCATCCTTTTTTAAGTGTCCCAGGATCGGCCAATGGACCCCCGTGTCTTCAGAACGGCAGCCGGGAACGCACTCTGCACTCGAACGAAATGGCTCTTCAGCCCTGGACCGGTGATGATAATGTGCCCCCTAGTGTTCTACGCACGGGGCTCCTTGCCTTGAGGGCTAAAAGGTCGGAGAAGTAATAAATGTAGTGGATCAAAACGAGATAAAAAGGAAAATGGTCAACTCGTGCTTGACTGAGAACGATATCTTTTTTGCAGAATTTAAGGAGCTCAATTTAACTCGCAAAACAACTCGCAATTTAAGGAGCAAGCACAGCAATGGCCGCTGGTATAAGGGTCAAAATGTTAAAGGGTTCCCTGTCAAAATGCAAGGCAGTGGAACACTGCTTGAATGTATGCAGGTGGGCAAACCAAATATCTGAACCAACTGATTGAGGCACCCAATGACTACAGATGTCGGCATGTCCGCGGACGCCATGAGCGTGAAACACTAACGAGCTCCCTCATGATTCATCGTCGACTTTGCGAAAGTAGTTGTTGCCGATGGCTGTGCACATTGGTACCTTGAAATCGTTAGAGATCCTCAGCTGTATGAATGTATTTCAATTCATGTCATCTGGTCACATCACTTAAAATCGTTTCTAATGTTTTTGGGTGGCACACAAAAAAACTACACACCCACACCAGCAGATGAAGGTAACAGAGACCAGACCGCAATTGAGTTTGTCTGACAAAATCTAAACACGGGAGTGGCAGAACAGCCTGAGGAGCATTCCAGACCAGCCACGATTGGTGCACTTAGATTTCAGCCCTATGGTGTTGCACAAAAAGAAACTGTACAATCGAGCCCACCTCCCTCGCCGAACTTCTCAGAGGATTTTAAAGCATATTCATAAAAGGGTGGTAGATTCTTGCATGTTTATCTCTCTGGGGCTGCCCTTATTGGAAGGCGTAGTTTTTATCTTCGTTTGGATTTTTCCATGCCAATTACCTATTTTCTGTATCAGCATGATATCAAAACAAAAGAGAAATTAAAGGCGCAGGGCATGATGGCTGGTGATTCAGTTGTTATGGTGCAGCCTGTCAATGAGTTGCAATCATGCTCGAGGCAAAGTTAGCATAACATGGCAGGATCGTAAATAGTTATGTCTTCTTCCAGGTTGTGGGATTTACAGCTATACTAAGTTCGAAAATGTTGTCAATTTAGCAGAAAACTGGTATATTACCTACAAATACAAAGCATCCCAATGGTATGTATTCATTATCAACGAGGTAAACATGGTATCTATAAGCACGTATGGTTTCTAACAGCATGTTTCCGGCTTCAACTTGAAGAAACAAGTACTCTTGGCTTGGTACAACTGTGAGTGATAAATCCATAAAAAGCTTCGGGGTTCAAAACAAGCACTGATACATGATGTGAAATGTGTCCTGTTTCATTCCGCTCTCCATCCAAAACTCAAAATTTGAACACACCGGATATCGATTGTTTAAGGGTAATAAATAGATATTACTTTAGCCGGAAGAATGGCAGATGCAGCATATCTCTCAAGTTGTCATGGATGATACAAACTAGTAGGTAGTGCGCATGGTGTGATCATGAGTTCCTTTAAAACCATTTCCTTATAAAACAGCTACCTCTGATCGTTTAAATACATATGTTACAACTATTGTTACCACACTGTTTATGTTGTACAGCTTATGTCAGCTAGCCAGAGTTGTACTATCTTTCCTTGTAAAAATATCAGCAATAACATTTTTGCGACTTGGTGGGAATGTTCCGTACCCGCTGTCGCCGATGCTGGAGAGTCTATTGTCGCGGCCACGGTATATCCCGCTCTCCCTGCCACGGAAGAAGCCCCCGTAACTACCGTGGGGAACTTTCCCCATGGCCACGGAGGTAGCCACTTGCTCTGCCGTGTGGAAAACTACTGGTTTTGAAAACTGGAGCGGTCGCCAGCTGCGTAACGCATAAGGCGATGCCGGCACTTCCACAAAGGGAGCCGTCGATCCTAGCTACCAGAGAGAGAGCTAACGGCGTCATCGGAGCGGGGGGCCCACCGTTTCAGGTGCTGTACCTAAAACGCGATAGGGGTAATACCAAGCATTCCTCGTTAGGAAGGAAAGCTGAAAGCTGAAAACTTCGCGACATGAAGACAACCCCGAATTGTGCATCGGTTATCCACACACGAGATTGGGTAGTCAAACTGGAATCTGGCGGACAGCGTGACGCGAAGACGGCTTCCTGAGTGGAAAAGCGAAAAATGTGCATCCTTACTGTCGCAAATTGAGGGGACGCGAAGTCATTGCAGGGAAATTGGGATGCCCCTCCGCCCACACACCACTTCCGGTGTTAACAAACATGCCGTTGCTGCCAAACATATTTTGTGTTACGTCAAGCATGATCCACACCTTTACGTCCCTCGTCCCAGCCAAAACGATGTCCGGTAACCGTCAATACGTACTCTGGCATCAAGCTGAGAGAATGCACCAAACACGACAGGTTTTCGGCTCAACGACAACTGAACACGAATAGAGCATTTAAATGGAATGTTCCACATTTGAAGATATTGAGGTAAGCATCAGATACGATAGAATCAGCTCAATTGTAACAAATGGTTTAGAGTTAAACGAAAAATACTGCTCTCGACAATCAGTAATTACCAAATATGTTCATGAACGCGGCATCGTTTAAGTATATCGAGAGACGCGGATGTTTCCTGTTGCGCGCTTGCTCAGCCGGAAGATTGTCCTGCCCTTACGGTTTAGTTCTTTCTCGTGTTTTGTATTCGTCCTGGACTTTGTATCACTTTCCTTCATTTATATATGGCGCTACTCCTACGCTCTTCGATCCCAGTCTTCTTTCAATCATTACTCTTACCACTGCACAAATCCTCGTATCACGTAGCACAAAAGGGATTTGTGTTCGAAACTTGCACTCAACACCTTAAAATGGTTCAAGGCCAGCTGCTGTCCGTTGATGCCACGAATCGTGCTGATGTATGCCAGACACGAAAAATTTTATAATCATATTCGTATTAACCTTGAGCACTGCACGGCCAACAAGGTGATGTCATTTGCGTGATGTGTCGATGGCGTCGTGGATGTCTGATTGACTTGGAATAGTCTGTCCAACAAGAGGACTTAAAGTCTTCAAAAAGGCGTGGCTATGAACTGCATGGAATGGTGAAAACTTAGGATGCATGTGTTCGCCACCCTTTCATTGCATACATGCATACCAGCGCTTCCAAGCATATTTTGTATTACGTCTAAGCAGATCCACACCTTCACGTTCCTCGTACCAACCAAGCTCGGTAAGCTGTAAATACGTACCCTTGCATCAAGCTGAGGAAATACACCAAAGATGACAGGTTTCGGGTGTAACGGCATATAAACAGGACATTTGGGAGCGAATCAGAGATGAAAAGTCAGCATGTGATCGCGGGTGAGCAGGCTCAGAGGCAAGTGAGGTGGTTCGGGTGAAGAGAGCTGTACGAGTAAGAAACGCCCTACGAGCCGTACGTGCCCTGGAACGTGACGAGAGCGCCGGAGGCAGCGTACGTCTGAGGGTAGACACCGAGAGCAGCTGCGTTGTACGGGCGGGCGTGTTCAGCATTGGCGGTGGACACCTCAGGGGTATCGCCGATCGGTAGAGTGCTGTGTTACTTGCGGTAGCTGTTCTTGGTAGCAGCAGCGTCGGCGGGCGTCTTCACGTCGGTGACGGCAGCCGCCGGCAGGTTGGTGCCAGACACGCGGTAGCCGGACTCGTCCACAACGTAGTCGACCGTCTGTTTTACACCATTGAGGTCCACGTAACTAAAGGAGCCCTCGATAGGAAAGACGGGGATTTTGCCGTCGAACTTGGTGCTGAAACCATCGTCCGGGAGGCGGACACCTGCCGGGGCGTTGGCAGCGATGTCCTTATAGATGGTAGTAGCGTATTTGACATAAGGGGTGGCTAAGTTGGTCCAGTATCTGGCCGCGTCCGGTTGCACCGAGTAGGCCAGGCCGCTGTAGGGCAGGGCGTTCTGGGCAGCCGCAACGCCCAGGACAGCGCTCACTACCATCTGAAAAGGATAAGCCAACCAATATTTGTTGTTGGAAAGAGCAGGAAGGAAAGAAGCAATTTCAAAGAACATTGTTGCTGAAAATATGAAGTAGACAAAGCCTGTCATATATTTTCCGAGCCATTGGCGCCCAGTGGAGAGATGAGATCGCAAATATTCATAAAACAACCAAAAGACGAAAGGCATTCCAGTTATGTTAACATGTTTTTCAACATCTTGCAGCTGATGTCACCCGACGGACATATAACAGTTGCGTTTTGCAACGAAGCAGTGACTTTGGAGAAATATTTTTGAATTTCTAAATCACTTTATTTAAAGGGATTGTACCAAATTTGTGTGGGGCTTTGAACTGAGATACCCATCTTCATGATCGTTCTCTGAAGTTTACAGGAACAGCCATGTCCGGTTTAAGACTTTGGATTCTCTTCTTTCTGAGCTTCATGCAGGTGAACTAGGAATTTTACGCAGGCATGTATGTCATCATAATAGCCAGGTGAAAACCTCATAATATTGGATATGATGTACTTCTGGTGAAGACATGGCCATTTAAGCATTCGTGTTTATGGTGGTGCATGCAGAATAAAAGGCAATGGATAACGGTGGGGCAAGACCACACGAACCTGGGCGTCTATTCGCCAGGGCTTCGCTTGCACAGGGACCCCTCTGCGCGTTATGTGCTAGGCGCTCGAGCGGGGGCCGCACAACGGGATATTTGGCTTATTCATGGCTGATGCGTGCCGCCTGCCCTGAACTTCGGACTTGCAAAGTCCCATGGGGTCGCATTGCTGCATCTAACCATAGGGAAGTCACTAGTCACTTGCTACTGAATGCTTAATTCATGATGATTCTCTGCACTTTACCACTATGACCCTGTCTGGTTTAACACTTCAAATCCGTTTGTTTCTGAGCTTGACGCACGTGAACTTGTGCAGCCTAGTACCCATAACAACGCCTAGAGGAATTTGATCCAGAGAGGTATGCCATCATAGTCACGTCACGTGAAAACCTACTTTCACTGTCATCCCGACGAGTGCAGGATAAAGGGAAGAGGGATGCAGTGGGAAATGTCGCGATCACGGACGGCTTTACACCTAGGTAAATAGCTATTCGGGCAATTGCTAGATGTGTCAGACAAAAGAGAGAGAAAGTAACCCAGGAATAGGGCCGTAATACAAATTTCAACTGCAAAATCGAAAATACGATCACGAAAATTGCAACAATACCACGAGAAACGGCCAAATCGCATGCACACAACCCTCCTAGATTGTATTTGTATTCATAGATGAACGCTGCCACCGTGCGGTATGTCAAAGCACTACAAGTGAGTCTCGCCGTCCGCTACAGCTACAACTCTGACGTGGCAACTCTCGCAGTGACTCTGACGTCATAAAAACATTCCGTGATATAATGAACCGATGGTAGGATCAAAATCATACTCATCGCAAAATTGTTACATTCAGCAGACATTTGCTTTTAAAAGCATGAGAAAAATTACTAGTGAGCTTTGTATGTAGTGAGCATATATGGTTGTACATGTATATCATATAAAGTTGCCTTAATATCTCCAGGTGTGCAAAGTCCCTTCAAGCTGCTGATTGGGACTGGATCTCCTGATGAAATGAAACAGCTCATCGTGATGCATATCGTTAGCAAGCATCGCAAGCGGAGGACTCACCAGGATTTTCATGGCTGAACTCGCTGGGGTCTGTGATGCTTGTAGACCGGTGCCGGCCAGCTTTATACCGGCTGGAGGCCGTCCTAACTATTGGACCACGCCCGGGGCCAGCGGCAACACTCGCATGCTGGGGGGGGGTTTAGTCGACCGCATCACGGCAGTCGGTGATAGCCCTCGTTTACCCGCCCCCCCCCCCCCCCCCCCAAGGTCGGAGAAGAGCCCCATCCCCTGATGCAAATTACTGAGTGATGAGCCTGTTGCTGGAGAGCTCTGCTGGCAATGCTGCAATGTTGTAGATGCTTTTAAGATCGTAGAAGGCTAGCGCCGGCATAGTGCGAGCCGCCGGACGCTGTCGCAGATGGTCGCGTCCCGAGTTTTCCTTGCCGTGTCTAGCCATAGGGAAGTCGTTTGCTGCTGAATGCTCCCAATATGACGTCAGTGGTTGTCTGGCCGGTATCGCCACGGGATCCCTAGGCACGGTTGTTGTGGGCGCCTGACGCTGGCCTCGTCCGTCCCGGGCGTTATATAAGACATCTATGGGTTGTCCGTGTGGTTGAAGTTGCGTGAAATACTTCAATTTAGTTTTGAGCAGGAAGACAGACGTCTGCAATACGGCAGCAGCCTATGCAGGTTACTGTAAGACTATGTTTGCACTAACGAACCGCTCACAACTAAATAAGAAACAACAAAGTAGAACGCTGGCCTCGTCCGTCGCGTAAGTCGTTGGGGTTGTGTCATATATGTCATATGTATGTTGTGTCGTGGGCTCAATTGGCGTGGGATATCTCATATTGGTTTAGAGCAAGCATACACATATTTGCCACAAAACAGAAGCTTATCAAGGTCACCGTACCACGTGGTACCGTTAACCATTGACCATTCGTTTGGTGCCGAGGAGACGCCTACGAAACTTCAGGCCGCCGTCTCCACCCCCATCCCTGTTACATCCACTTACTACTAGTGATACAGATGTTGTCTCTGTAGCATTACAGACCAGCTTTGCATAGTTCAATCCATCTACTCATGTCTGCAAGTCGATATGAAATGCTAATTCAAGGTGGCGGGGGAAGGCAAATGAAATGCGTTTAAATGATATGATAGCTTTCAGCGCCCCTAATTATTTCAAGGGACCACTATGTGCATCCATCCGCAACACCTACCCTCAAAAAGTACACAATAAAGCACGAAAGAGCTAGTCAGTGTTTTCACGCTTACAGCGTCCGCAGATATCGGGACATTTGCAGACATTGAGTGCCTCACTTAGCTGGTGCTGATGTTTGGTTAGCTCACCTGCATACAATCGACACAAAGCTTACCATTCCCATCCCCAATTTTCAGATCTTATTGGCGTTGAACTCACTTTTGTTTTACTTTAAACATGCATCCGATTTCCCCAGTCTACCAGCGATCTTCTTCAAGCCTGCTGGATACAGCTGCTTCATGTAGTAAAAGGTAGCATTTATCTTGGGATAAACGGCGGACGGCGGTATTGAAGGGCAAACTCAAGGTTTCTTTAGTAGCAGGGACTTGATTCCGTCAATTTCCGTAGCCTTGATTCTCCTATACGACTGCTTACAATCCCCTCCCACACGTGCTTATGGAGTGCAGCTCTGAGAACACATGTTTATTGTATGATGCATCATTTTGAAGTGTCTCCGGATCGACCAAAGGGCCTCCGTGTCGCCAGAACCGCAGCCGGAACGCAATTTGCACTGGGACGAAATGGCCCTTCAGCCCTAGTCCAGTAATAATAATGTGCCCCCTAGTATTGTACTCACGGGGCTCCTTGCCTTGAAGGCGTAAAAGGTGGCAGAAATGATGAATGGAGTGGATCGAAATGAGGTAAAAATGAAAATGGTCCACTCATGCTCGCCTGGGAACGTTGTTCGTTTGCAGAACGGACTAGTGAAAGAAGTAACACGAACAGCTTTAGACCCAGAGCCCTCGTAATCTAAGGAGCAAGAACAGCAATGGCCGCTGATATCAGGGATGCTCACCTGTCCGAATGCAGGGCAATAGAACACTGCTAGAATGTATGCAGGTGGGCAAGCCAAACTGCATCAACTGGGTGAGGCACCCAATGACTACAGATGTCGGGGCATCTGCGGACGTTTTTACCGTGAAAACACTAATGAGCTTCCTCACGCCTCATCGTTGACTTTACGAAGGTAGTTCTCACGGATGGATGCCCACAGTATTCTCTTGAGATCATTAAAGGCGCTGAAAGTTGCCATATTATTTCAAGGCATTTCGTTTGTTCATATCAGTTCAAATGAGTTGTAGTTTTTTTGGAACGCCCACAAGAAAGATACAAACCCACACTTGCAGGTGAAGGTAGCGGTGGCCGGACTGGAATTGAGTTTGTCTAACAAAATCTGCACAGGGGAGGGGGCAGTACAGCCAGAGGGGGCATCTAAAACCAGCCACGATTGGTGCACTTAATTTTCAGCCCTATGGCGTTGCACAAAAGGAAACGGTCAAAAATGACCCAAACCCCTCCCGCTGAATTTCTCACAGGCTCTCATGTCAGATTGACCGGAATGTGGTGGGCCCCTGCCTATCTATCTCCCTGAGGCTTCTGTTATTTGAGAAAGGTGACGTCTTTGCCTTTATTTGCATTTTCCCATGCCAATGACCTACTTGTCATATCAGATTGATATCAGAACCACAGAGAAATTACAGGTCAGGTCGTGGTACCTGGTGACTCAACTGTTATGGTGCAGGCTGTTGACGGGTTGTAATCATGCTTGAGGTAAACTTGGCATGACATGGCACAACTGCAAACAGTTGTGACTTCTTTCAGATTGTGTGCTTACAATTATTCTGAGTGACAAAAGGTGGTTAGCTTGGACAGGAAACTGGTATACTACCTCGAAAAACAAGGTATCCCAATTGTTTATATATATATATATATATATATATATATATATATGCATTACAAACGGGAAAATGCAATATTTTTGGCACATTTGGTTTCCACCAGCATTTTCACGCTCCAACCCGATGGGATCAATGTTCTTAGCATAGAATAATTGTGACTCATGCGTCCATAACTAAGTTTGTTTTTTAGAACAAACAATGATAAACTATTTGAAACGCTTACTTTTTCATGCCGCTATCCATCCAAAACTCTGCAATTCAACACATTCGATATCTATTAGTTTAGGGTGATGAGTAGATATCATTTTAGTTGTTACAACGGCAGATGCAGCATATCTCCTAAGTTGTCATGGCTGGTAAAGTATCTGCTAGTTAGTGCACATGGTATGATCATTTCTTGCTCGAAAACCATTTTCTTATCCAAGAGTAACCTCTGTTAGTTTGAATGAATATGTTACAAATGCTGTTACCACACTGGTTATCCTGTACGACAGCTATCGCACAGGCACCTCAGCTGGCCAAAGTTGCATTATGCAATCAGAACTATTACCACTGCACAAATCCTCGCATCGCGTAGCAAAAGAGTGATTCGTGTTCGAATCTTGCACTGGCTACATCAAAGTAGTTGAGTGCCACCTGCTTTCCATTGATGCCACGAATCGTGCCAGATGTGTGCCAGACACGAACAATTATATTATCACATTCGTATTGACCTTGAGCACTGCACGGCCAACGAGGTCGTGTCATTTGCGTAATGTTTCGATGGCGTCGTGGATGTCTGATTGACTTCGGACTAGTCTGTCCAAAATAGTCTGCAGCAGTTTGCGGACGTCAAGCTTATAAACAAGATGACTTTAAGCATTCAAAAAGGCGTGGCCATAAACAGCATGGAATGGTGAAAAATTAGGATACATGTGTTCGCCACCCTTTCATTGAATACAGCCATACCACCATTTCCGAGCATATTTTGTATTACGTCAAACACGATCAACATCTTTACGCCCCTCGTTCCAACCAAGACCGGTAAACTGTAACTGCGCACCCTGACAACAAGCTGAGACAATACACCAAACATGACAGGCTTCCGGTGTATATGCATATGGACACAAATAGAACGTTTGGAAGCAAGTCAGAGATGAAAAGTCAGCATTTGATCGCAGGTGAGTAGGCTCCGAGCACTTACTAAAAGATGCGAAGGTAAGGGAGGGGGTTCGGGTGAATACAATCGTACGTTTAAGAAACGCCCTCGGGACGTGCGTGCCCTGGAACGTGACTGGAGCGCCGGAGGCAGCGTACGTCTGAGGGTACACACGAAGAACGGCTGCATTGTACAGGCGGGAGTGCTCAACCATGGCGACGGCCACCTCAGGGGTATCGCTGATCGGCAGAGCGCTGTGTCACTTGCGGTAGCCACTCTTGGTAGCAGCAGCGTCGGCGGGCGTCTTCACGTCGGTGACAGCAGCCGGCGGCAGGTTGGTGCCAGACACACGGAAGCCAGACTTGTCCACAGTGAAGTCGACCGTCTGTTTCACACCATTGAGGTCCACGTAACTAAACGAGCCCTCGATAGGAAAGACGGGGACTTTGCCGTCGAACATGGTGCTGAGGCCGTCGTGTTGGGGGCGTACACCGGCCGGGGCGTTGGCAGCGATGTCCTTGTAGATGGCAGAGGCGTAATTGGTATAGGGGGCGGCCAAGTTGGTCCAGTATGTAGCGACGTCCGGTTGCACCGAGTAGGCCAGGCCGCCATAGGGCAGGGCGTACTGGGCAGCCGCAACGGCCAAGACAAGCGAAACACTACCATCTGAAAAAGTGAAAAACTAATAGGACGCTGCTGCTCAAAATATTTAGTAGAACGAGCTCGTCACCTATTTTACACGCCATTCGTGCCGAGCTGAAAGATGAGATCGCTATGTTAATAAAACCTCTGTAAGAGGAAAAGGCATTTCGACTATGCTAATACGTTTTTAAATATCTTGGGGCTGATTTTACCCGCGGACAGATGACGGTTCCGTTGTGGCATGGAGCAGTGAATTTGGAAAGGACTTTTCAAATTCTAAATTACTTCCGGTAAAGGGGATGGTTTCACATTTGTATGGGGTTTTGAACTGAGATATCTATCTTCATATTCATTGTCTGAAGTTTACAGCCACAGCCATGTCTGATCTAAGGCTCAAAATCCCCTTGTTTCTGAGCTTGATGCACGTGGACTTGTAGAGCCTGGTAAAGATCGGAACAACCGATAGGAAACAGTACCCAGACATGCATGTCATCACAGTAAAGTCATGTGAAGGTTTCATCGCATTGGCTGCGTTGCACTCATGGTTGAAATATGGCCATTTAAGGTCCCAGTGATTGAAGAAATAGTCAGATTGAGCCGCTAATTGCATGTATTGATCTGGGGTTTAGGCGGATGGATGAGACCCCTTCCGGCCAATCGTGACCAATTCAGACTATAGGGGAAGATGTGGTGACGGTGGGGTAAGACTACACAGCGCCTGGGGGTCTATCCGCCGAGGCTTAGCCCGGAACCTCTCTGCGTAGTATTTGCTAGGCGCTCGTTCGAGGGCCGCACGAAGGGGGTATATCATTCTCTGTAGTTTACAGCCTTAACCATGTTCGGTTTAACACTTCAAACTCTCTAGGTTCTGAGCTGGATGCACGTTAACTTGTGCAGCCTAGTACTCATAGGAAAACCTAGAGAGATTAGATCCAGAGGCGTATGCCACCATGGCAATACCAAGTAAAAACTACATCCATTGGCGTCCCGAGGGGCGCAAGATAAAGGGAAGAAGGGATGCAACGGCGAATGTCGCGATCACGGACCGCTTTACGCCATAGTAGGTAACACAGCTATTCGGACACCCGCTAGAGGAGCGGACATATTCTGAGAAAAATAACTTAAGAATATCGCCGTATTTGAAGGTGCAACGGCAAAGGCAAAATACTGTCACGAAAAATGCAGCAATGCCACGAGAAAAGGCCAAAATCACACGCACATAACGCACATAAGCTCAGTTCATACTCATAGATCAACAATGCCACCATGTGGCACGTCGAAGCA
>NW_023596576.1:36381854-36429354 GCF_011947565.3 Pollicipes pollicipes
GGCACGTGCGGAAGGGTGCCCACCGTTGCAGCCGGGCTGCCGTGAGGGGCGTCCGGCTGCCGCGTTTAAACACGGGCACATGCGCGAAAGATCGCCCACCGTTGCAGCCGAGTTGCGCCATGGAGCGTCCGTCTGCCACGTTCAAACACGGGCACGTAGGGAATGGTGCCCTCCGTTGCAGCGCTGCAGCGTACTCGCAGTGTGTTACAATTGTAGTGCCACCGTGCACGAGAGCAAAACTCATCCCGGGGCAAGGTCGGTGACGCGTTAGGGCCTATCCAGCAAAACCTGTAGCTACCCTTAGTGTCAACCTCAAATATAAGCGGTAAATACGCTGATTTACCTGCGAGCGGCACATAGTAATGGGTAAACGCTTAAATAGGCATGACGTGAATCATTGCAGCCTTGTGTTTAATCCACCAAGCTCATCGCGGATTTCCAAAACCCTGACTGCTAAGGGCGCTGAGTCCGATCACACCGATTCTGGCAGCCAACCGATCACGTGACCAGGGCTCTTGAGTAGACGCAGACAAGCTGCGTATTGACTAATCTCTCGCAGTGTAAACCCACGAAGACGCCAATACTTTGATTCGAAAAATCCCGACCCACGCGTCTACGCACAAATGCCCGAATAACGTGCAAAACTATTGCTAATAAAACGGCTTTGCCCGACTATTTTCAATTGCTGTCTTAAAGCCTTGCAGTTTGATGTAGACTTGTGATCTCGCATATCCACTGCTCATTACCATGTGTGCGGTCGCTCAAATTACCTGCATCCCCAGCAACCACATCTCGACAAATGACTACCCACATACTTTAGGGGCCTTACATTTTACATTCATTCGTCATGTGATCACCCACCGCAATCCCACAGAAGCTGTCCTTGTCAGTGGGCAACTCGGCAGCTTACGATCAGTGCGGGGTCCGCCGCAGCGACGGCGCTGGCAGGCCATTACATAAGTTGTTCAGCGGGCTCCAGACAGAGACGTCACGGTTGCACTCGCTGGCAGGGAGCAGTTTCCAGGCAGGCAACTCAGGCAGGCAACTCCAGGCAGGTACGCCTGCGGCGGCAGCGTTGTGGCACATAGTGGGGTCGTCACGTGCTGTGGCGAACCACCTCAGACTAACCCGCGCAATTACTAACGGAGTAGCTCGTATGTTCACTGCTTCTTTTTTATAAGCATAGCCAGACAAAGCTGCCGAACGGGTACCGTTCAATGAAGAATCTACCAGGGGCATGAGTTATTGGTCGCATTTATCAATCTCTGGTTTGGAAATTACGTCGTCATCTTTGTATTAGTGAAGGTTTCCCGGACCACTTGCTTATTGATGCTTTTACTACACCTATATCTCCGGCAATTCCAACCGAATGGCACGAAATTTGCAGAACAAGAGAACTGTGTTGCGCTGAAACTGATCTTAGCATTAAGTAATAAACGTATTAATAATCAAGCTGGAACGCTTATTCAGTCGCGTCCTTGTTATATAACGTGTGGGCTACCTGGTTCCTATCCTTGGTCAATTTTACGGCACCTCTGTCCTTGCCTTCTCTCATAAAATGCCTGTTCCTGGCATGTTAATCCTTCCTCAGTTGGCCTCCAAACGGCTATCTGCATGGCGTCACGCGCCGTGTTTGCAGTCCATACCCACAGGAATGTCAAAGCTCGTACAGCTCATGCTACATGGAGAGGGTGTGTGAGTAGTAGAGTTAGTAACGAAAAGGAATGCAGACGGGACGGGGCAGACTTTTGGCTCCATGCTTCCGTTCGACTCACACTGAATGGCTCGAGGGCTTGGTTGCCGTGGGCAGGACGGTCGCCGCCTACGTCCGCAGTGGAGGTTAGGAGATCATCGCTGACAAGACCCGCGAAGGTACGTTTCTCACACGGGCCCCGGGCAATGAACTGAATGGAAATGAATGAAACAATTCTGACGCAAACAGCTGAAAGGAATAAAAGTCGACAGGAACAAAAATAGTATCGGGGAAAGTTTTGATGGATAAAAGGTCAAAGCAAATATGATTTAACAATTTCAACAAAAATTTGATTTAATAAACAAAAGAACAAAGCGAATATAATTTAACAAATTCAACCAAAGTTTGCTCTAAGAAAACGTTCCACATTTGTATGGGATTTAAATTGAATCAGCCATCTTGAATACCATTTGGTGCAGTTCACAGCCCAGCTGTTCTAAGACCTGAGTCGTACTAGTTTCTGAGCTACACGCCCGCTTAGATGTCAAGACCATTTAGAGTGGACCATTTCAAAGCCACCCAGGCATCGTTGACAACATTATAACGTCATTCAAACCTTGTCATTCCGTTCGCCATGTGGCAATCAAGACCAAAAACTATGTAACTGTCGATTTGTTCGCATTTGGCGTTCGCGAGCAAGATTTCCTGATATAAGAGCTGTTAATTGGCTGTCGATCAATGTTGTGCAACGTACGATGATGTAAACAGACAATGGGACTTTGACGAGCATATCTAGTCAGCAGAGAATTGTGTTGTCTAGAGGACCGCTTTTATTTAAAAGCATTCCAGTAGTTATCAGTGAGCTAATTTCATCGTGTCTGATGTTTGCTTCAAAATTCTCAACTGTTGAACATTCCCTTGAATGTCAAATCCGAAAAAGTGGAAGGGGTAAAAGTCAACAGAGATACAAGTTAGTTTGGAAAACAATTCAAACGACACGAATTACAGGGGTATTGAAGTCAAATAGGAGAAAGTCGAAGGGGAATGTCAGATCGGAAAACATTTCAAGTAACAACAAGTTTTTTACGGTTTTAAGTCAACTCGGAGAAAAAGCAAAAAGCCAAAGGGATCTAAAACAAAAACTATGTTTCTAGGATCTGCCACCTAGCATAAAGAAGGGTGTCTTCTACCGACACCCCGAAGCTGTATCTGCAACACACCCAGATGCCCCGTGGATCCAATGGGTTGTGCTATCTCGCAACTCTGTGTCCTCTTACCCAGGCCCATCCGCGCTCACTCAGTGAACGCGCGTGGCAAGAAGCCAGCCTTGGAGCCTTCACGATCGAACTATGCACAATGTGCCCTGAGGCGCTCAGGTGGCCTCTTTGCACGCCCTTGAAAATGTATATCGAGCAATTGGTTGGGACGGCCGCGAGCAACAGAAACGCCCATGGATGGCGGCGGCGCACAGCGGCGGCGTCGCCGCGAATCTCGTGCTTTCTTCTTTAGACTTGTGTGGCGTTCGAAGACCTCGTTCTTTCTTTAGACCTGGTTTAGACGGACGTGTGCCTGTGTTCCCGACCCGTCAGTTCCTGGTTCTCAATTCTCCTTAAAAAGGGACCTCAGATCCAGAATTCGGCTAATTCTTTCATAAACCCCACTCCTGGTTCACGAATCCTATCGCTGTTCTTTGTTACAAAAATCGTGCTCTGGTTCCTGGTCCATGCTGGTTCTTTCGCAGATACGAATATGGTTTTCTGACTCCCACTGGTTCCCCAAAAATACCGGGCCTTGGTTTCTGGTTTCCAATGTTGTTGTCATTGGACCTTCGCGACGCACTCATCTGGTGAGGCCACATGGCGTCGCCTGCCTCTCACTCTAGCAGCTCTCACACCGGAACCCAGTTCCTGCCATCGCGTTGGCTCTTTCGTAAACACCAACTCGGGTTTTGATATAGAATTCATCTACCATTGTCGTCTGCTGTTGAATGTTAACTACATCTTGACAAGTAATATTTCCCGCACACGGTAAAACCGCCCTTTGTTATCATTAAGGAAAAGGACAAATGTCCATGTATTTCGTTTGGAGCTTCCACAGGACCAAATAACAGACGATAGATTGCAGGCATTGCTTTGAAAGCTGTTCGAGCGGTCAGTATGCTAGTTATGTTCTGAATGTTTTGGTATTCAGATATACAAAAGAAACTACTACAATATATATATATATATATATATATATATATATATACGCAAGCGTCCATGCGATATGGCCATCACCTAATTCAGCCACACCGTCAATGCGTTCACTAACTCTCTCACCTTCCTCCCCCCCCCCCCATCCAGTTCACAAAATTTTGACACCACGTGAAAGATCCGTTCAATGGATAGCGGCGAAACCCAGCGGTGGTACAGGGATGAGTGCCACATGGTGGTGCGCGGCAATTTCGTATTCAGTGTCCAGGGGGGGGGGGGGGTGTCATGATGTTCACAGATGGCCTTTAGTCTCAAACTCCAGTGATTGCGATTTCCAACTGTGCCATTTTCTTGCATGTTGTGAGTGTCCATTTTACGCTCATGTACGGTTGATTGTAGACATGGACTCGTACTGCCGTGATCCTGAATGGGAACTGTACGGATGTTAAAAACGACGCGTTGACGTGGTGAGGGTACCGTTTGTTGGTGGCGATGACGCTAATCTCGCGATGTTGCAGGGATCTTATTGCCATCTCTGCCACTTAAGCCGAATCCACTTTCCGTTCGGCGTGCGGTGAACCATAAAGGTACATAATCGGCAAAGCTGCCTGAGCCACGTGATAACCGGCGCGGCAGGAGCTGGCGGGGCCGGTTCTAATCGAGGAGTTAGTGGCAGCTCTGATCCAAAAGCTGGCGGGGGCTGCTCGGTTTGAGGAGCTGACAGCGGTGGCTGCTCTGATTCGGGAGCTGACAGCGCTGGCTGCTATGGTTGAGGAGCTGGCGGCGCGGGCGGCTCTGCTTCAGGAACTGGCAGCGGTGGCTGCTTGGTGTGGAGCTGGCGGCGCAGGCGGCTCTGGTTGGGGAGGGGGGCGATGGAGGCGACTGTGGTTGAGTGGCTGCTCTGCTTCAGGAGCTGACAGCGGTGGCTGCTATGAGCTGGCGGCGCAGGCGGCTCTGCTTCAGGAACTGACAGGGGTGGCTGCTTGGTTGAGGAGCTGGCGGCGCAGGCGGCTCTGGTTGAGGAGCTGGCGGCGGAGGCAACTATCACTGAGGAGCTGGCGGCGGCGACTCTGGTCGAACAGCCCATGGTGGTGGTGCTGGATGGGCAGTTTGCGGCGGCAACGCTGGCTCAGGAGTGTGCGGCAGCAGGGAAGGCCAAGGTCGCGCGCTCTCATCTAGTCTAATTCTTTGATATAAAGTCGCTAGTCCTTTCGATGGGGGGGGAGGGGGGGGGGGGGGGTTCATCAATGTGCTGCGTGGTTCCAAATGGATCCAAATCCCAGATGGAGGACCAAATCCGGGGCCAACTGCGTGGTTCAGAAGGCCTCCCCTGTGAGGAAGGGAACAATTGATATGATATATCTTTCCGATGGCCACCGGATCGACCAGGAGATCCCACCCTGTGTCGCTAGAATGACAGCCAGAAGACGCTTTGCGATGGGACGGCGTGGCCCTCCGGCTCTTGACCGGAACCGGTAATGTGCCCTTGATGTTCTACTCGAGGGGCCCCTTGCGCGGAAGAAAATAAGGGGCCTCATTATTGTTGAATAGAGTTGAGGTCTGATTATTGCTGAATAGAGTAAAACGAAATGTTTTTTTTAAACGAACAAGGCCACCCCATGTTTGCCTATCAACGCTCATTTTTCAGAATGGGCTGGTGAAAAAAGTGCATCGAAAAGTTTGAACATGCCCGCCCGCAACCTCAAAAGCAAGGGCAGCGATGGTCTGGGTTGCAGTCTCCGTAAAACCGAACGACTTCGGACATTGCAAGTGCCATCAGACGGAGGGCGCCGTGTTAGTCTGTCTTCTGGACAAATTCATAGTTACAGAAACACGAAAATTAGGAAATCTACCTCTACTCTTCCAGTTCCACCACCAAATTTCGGCACCACTTCTAGGTACTTTAAGGGCCAATCCGGTCTAGATCAGCCTAAAAATCGCACACGTAAAATATGCACCCAGACTGCCTTGTAGATGTAAGATTTGATGTGCTAAAGCGTTCAAATGTACTTCTTTTGGAAGCGTCATCATTTTCGTCCACCCGTTGGCCACAGCTCAGCATTAGCTGTTGAGCGGACGCCGCGCGGCCTACGGAAACTGCAACGCCTGGAGTCGAGGTTTTCTAACGGTTGCGAGTACGCATGCTCAAAATTATGTCACATAACTTTTATTGCCAACCGATTCAAGTTTTTAAAGGTGAATATATCCGAGCCGTTATGATTTTCGTCCACCAGTGGGCCATGACGAAAAGTTAACCACTGAGTCTCCCAAAGTTCCTGAGGTACGCCCTGAGCTTGCCCCCCCCCCCCTCCATTTTTTTGAAACGTTCCTACGCCTTTATACTTAATGTCATGGTAAGCGTGCTTTAACGCGGGCACACCGATAGCACCCGAAGCCAAAATAAGCCATGAAGAAATAGGCAGCCGATGTGACAAACCAGGATCAGAAAACCAGCGTTGTTATCAAATTATCCATATTTCCTCTTCATATCGTTTTTTCGGTACTGAATAGATTGCTAGATTATTGCTAGATAGGAAGCAGAGAGCAGTGCTCAATGGTAAAAAATCTCAGTGGGAGGGGGTAGAAAGTGGGGCTCCACAGGGGTCGGTGTTGGGCCCTTTGCTCTTTATTATTTTTGTGGATGGTATTGAGATGGAATCAGGGATTAAGGTGCTAAAATTTGCTGACGATGTTACACTGGTAGGGCTGTGGAATAATGCTGATCAGATGAACCAAACTCAACTCGACTTGAATAAACAAGTGACATGGTGTTCTCTGTGCCAGATGTCATGCAATTATGATAAATCTAGGGTGATGCGCTTGGGTAGTTTCAGCAGTGAGGGTATTAGCTATAAAATGGGAGACCGAGAGTTAGACCAGGTCAAGGAAGAAAAGGACATAAGGGTTTTAATTTATAGGGATTTAAGGTTGAAAAACAATGTGGGGCTGCTAAGAACAAGGCACTTTGGATGCTGGGACTTATAACCGGGAACGTCCATTACAAGAGTAGAAATGTTGTTACAAGTTGAAGTTAGCTCATGTCAGGGCACACATAGAGCATTGTGTACATGTCTGGTCCCCACGTTTTCAAAAAGATGTAGGTAGACTGGAAAGAGTACAGCGAAAAGCAACTAGGATGATAAATGTGATAAGCGACTAGAACATCTAGATTTAGGGCATTAGATTTGTATTCACTGAAATATCGCATCGTTAGGGGGGATCCGATAGATGTATGCAAGATTATGAAGGATATTTACAAGGTAGATCTACATGGAACACTGGAAATTAGACCGAGACATAGAGGAAACCAGTTTCATTTAGCAAAACGTAGGAGTAGAACTATTATCGCTGGGACGCTTTAGCACCATCTATGAAAGGACAGATGTGATTTAGTCAAAGAGTAGCGAACCATTGGAATGGGCTGACAAACGAAGTTGTGGGAAGTCCCACTATCAATGTTCAAAAATGGTTTGTGCAAGTTCTGTTGGTCGAACGATCTCATTTATAGGTAAATTTGTGTAGGTCATGTGATAAGTTTTGAGAATGTGTACAAAACCTGAGGTAGGCCAATCTTGATGGGCCTTGTGGCTCTTTGGTTGCCGGATAACTTTATGTCTTTATGTATTTATTGCTTGTCGTGATTGACACGAGCCTTGACTCTAACAGGACTGCCAATCGACATTGCTGGCGGACAATTGCCTGTCGTCTGGCTGCATATCGTTCATTTTTATCCCTTTCACGCCGAATTCCCCGCAAGAACCTGCACTTACACCAGCCACCTGCCGCACGCGAGCGAATAATCGCGGACCCTCCCCACGGAGTGTCTGCCAGTCCTGCTGCCATCTATCAACGAAATTTCAAATCACACCGCGCGAAAACACTGTGCCGCAGTAAAAATTCGACCGCTTAACCCAATGACCGCCATCAAGATGGTCATGGCCATCCTTATGTATTCACCACGAATCGTTCTATGCATATGGCTTCATGTTGGATTCAAGACAATGGGTTGCATGTTGGAACGACGATGTCGCCATGATAAAACACCAAACACGTAAGAATGGCGCACGGAGGCAGTGTACTTGATGCCACATTAGCAAAATCGCAATATGAACGCCGCACGGCTACACAGCTGCCTGTCGCCAGCCGACGGGGGGGGGGGGGGGGGCAGAGCTGGCGGCAAGCGGCTCCAGCACGAGCCTTCATGATGTGGAAACGTCGTGCCAGATAAGGACAGCCAGCAAGAGGATAAATTTAAGGAGCTGGCCACCATCCAATGGACACATAGGCCAGACAAAATGCATCAACCTTTCATCTTTGCAACTCAAACGTCACGTTGCCCTCCCTGGCGTCCATGAAGATATTTGGAGTTACCTCCCACCATGTCCAGCACTGGAAGAAGCACATCCAAATTTGTGAAAAAAGTGCAATGTCATCTATATTGTTAACAGTTTCCCCACCATTTCACACCCGCAAACTCCTTATCGGAGCTAATGTTTTCCCTCCATCTTGTACTGTCTGGGGCGTGGCCACTGTTTGCTATCTCAGCTGAGTGTACGGGGTGGATTTTGCGGTCTGGGTCATCGTGTGGGCGCGGGTGCGAGATCACATATCTTCGGTCTTGGAGTCGCTGGGCTAACTCGGCATGAATGACCTTGTTACAAACCGCATTGGCCATTGACCGCATTGGCGCTGTCAGAGGCTCCTGATTCTTTCGCCCAATGACTGCAATGCTCGTTATGCTTGTGCGGTGTTTTCGAAGTGTGAAGCTCGTGTTAAGTAATTGCCCGAGCTTATAAAAGCCTGGTACCTTAAAACCCAATACCTCATGCTTAAAAGCTATCAAGTCATATAATTCACTTGTTCCTGATACAGGTGTTATTTTGTGAAAGACCTGCCAATGTTTTCAAACGGGCACAACATATAAAGGAGCTTTTTTAGTACATTTCACATTACGCAGTTCACTTCGCAATTTTCTGCATTTCCTGGGGTAAAGTATTCGCTAACTGCCGTCGACCTACCCAAGGCTTTGGACAGCGCTGATCATCGTTTGCTCCTAATAAAACTTCATTGCTACGGTGTGTACCCTGATTGGTTCAAAAGTTATTTGAGTGCTCGGATACAGGTGGTACGTGGAAGGCTAACGACCCCACCGGTAACCCACGGAGTGGTCTAGAGGTCCAAAGTCGATTTACTAGTATTCACCCTATTTACAAACGACTTGTCCAGTCAACTGTCACATGGCTGTCTCATCTCATAAGCAGATGACACTTGATTCCTGGACCACGCTCCTCCCAACGAGCAGTCTCAGAACACTAAAACATCATCCGAAAATAGCAGTTTGCAAACTTCAGGCTTGTTTCAGAGGATGCGTATTGAAACGTCCAGAGTTCATAAAGTCCAGTGGTCAAAAAGTCCAGAATCGCAGCATCCAGCATTCGTAAGGTCCAGAATACGTCCAAAACCCCTAAACATAGGAGAATCATAATGTCCAGTGTTCATAAAGTCCAGTGTTCATAAAGTCCAGCGTGCGTGAGCTCCACGGTTTGGGATACTGTCCCACTTCCTCGAAACCCTTCACCTAATGCTTCGGATGTTGCCCGACAGAGGGCTACGGAGTCGATTTCGCCCACCCAAGCCGACGAGTGACGTCATGCGGTGCAGTGCTGCCCAGTTAAACCACTGGGCATGGATATGGACAACGTTTTGTTTGATCGCGCAAACTTTGCCGCGTCAGCACGCCCTTGGCAGCAGGCGCATTAAAGAATTCAAAACTTTGATCCCTGGCTCGTGGCATCGGAAAAAGCTCGCTATTCGGCAGTAGCTGCACGGCAATCGTGGAAAGGACTTGTCGGGTTGCCTGCTGTTTGGTATTGTGGGCTATGAATAAAATTATCCGCGGTATTTGGTTTCGTTATTTACTGTATGTGTTGGTGATGTTTCTCACTTTTTTGAAGGAATTGACGACCGATTTGTAAAGCTGACTGACTTGATGTCTGCTCCAGGTAGACGCGCAGATAGATCTCCAGGTCTTCGCCCGCTAACCTATATTGTTAGCGATTTTATTTGACTGATTTACCACCCTCCTCCAATTGCAAATTCTTTCACACGCCCCTGCAAACGGGATTTATTCTGAATTCTGCATGTCTTTACTCTCAAAGAGAGGGGGGTGGGGGATGTCTCATCAGCTGAATCCGGACACTATTCCTTGGTGAGGCACGTTCATTGGCCCAGCCTACTCGTTTTCTTCGTGGTCTACCAAAATAAGTTGGTTGGCTGAGCGTTGAAAATTCAACGAAGAGTACCGTGATAATATGCCAACGAATTTATTTCTTTCAGAATATGGCTCAGTTTCTCACAAATCTGCACGCTGCAGCCCAAGTTACGGCGGGGATGAAACCCTGCAACTGAAAAGGGAACTACACTTCTGGTTGCAAGTAAATGGGAAGCAAGAAAGCAAACGTTGACTGTGAATGTATTCAACTCCTCGCTAATCGCCACGCAAAATACACCTTCAAAAATACTCATGTCTCAAAAACGCTGCCACGCCAAATGCTCACATGCATCACATAAGTTTCGTGATTGACGGTGACAAGTTATTTAGATGACTCTAGTTGTTATGTTGTTGATTGGTCAAAAGTCGAATTTTACAGAAAACCGCACTTTGAAGCTTTATTTTATGTTGACGAGAACAAACCCTGCAGTGACACGAACCTTAAATTGGCATGCATCTTGTTCAATTCTGAGTACTTTCTGTGGTGCAATTATCTTGCCACCCGCCGCATGAGGCAGCCAAAGATCGCCGTGGAGTGCCCATCACAAACTGCCGCTGCTCCGAAACCAGAAAATGTAGGAACACGTTCTGGTACGAAGACACGTGCCATCATCAGTGCCTATCATGGCGAGGGTTAAACGCCATGTTATTGCTGCGTTGGGTATCGGCAACGATTTTTCGTGAAACAATATTCCTCATTTTGCTACTAACTGAAGCCATGGCGGGCAAAACAGGACAAAAACCGTGCTTGCTTCGTTCCACAATTGCTTGCTCCTAGCTTGACCCCGCGCTGACCCCGTCCCAACAGACCAAGTCTCTCGCAACAAGTTGTGCTCTGTCTATGGGCTGGCGCCGATAGGCTCCGATGCTCGCGAAACTTTCCCAGTCCGAACAACGAGAACATCTCATTGACGAGTCAGACTGTTCGCACGCGCTTGGCGAATGGCAGGTTGGTGCGAATGAAAGTGGCGCGAACGACAAGATGATCGACCAAGGCAACCGATCGCTGTTATCGCTTAAGACGAAAAGCAGTGAACGAATAAGACCGAAGGAAATATGACAAAGATACGGGTATGCAGTTCAAATATGATCATAATACTTTTCAACATGTTCAGCTCACGATGAGGAGTTGTGGAGGAGTGCCGTCTTGGAGCTGTTCACCGCCGGAGCGGTGGAGCACGGCTGGTGGAAAAGCTTTCGTATCATCCGTCATCAACTACGTCCTAACTAGGGGTCTAGACCTCTTCTCCTCACCTCCTCGGGCCCAGGGTACTCCAAGCAAGTGGAAGCAACCCGATATGAAAACCCGATACCAATATGAAGGGCCCTGAGCAACCGAGTGTACCCCGGCATTTGGGGTCCCGGCAGCAGCGGCGGAGCGGGAGAGCCCGCTTATCCCGAAGGCGCAGCGGCCGCCGCCGAGCCCGCGCAGCCGCCAGGCGCGTCTGCGCCAAGCCCGCCGGTGAGTCCCAGGGCGCGGCCGCGCCCAGGCTGGACACGGCCGCCAGGTGTCTAGGTTATTTATAATAACCATGCTTGACTATGCGCATCACGTGATCATCAGTGGCATGCCAGGTTGACTGTGCCATCTGTTGACAAAAGAGGGAAATAGCGGCAGGACTCAAAGATGCTTCTGTAGTGTTATCTAGCGGCAGGAATCCAAACTAGCCTGGTTGCCATCAATGCTTGACGTTTTGAACACTGGACTTTACGATTCTGGACTTTGCAACTCTAGACTTCGCGTCCCTGGACCTTATGAACACCCCCAATGGGCACGGAATTGGACGTTTTCTGGACGATATGAAAACTGGACGCTGCGACCCTGAACTTTTTGATGACTCCCCGGAGCGGTCGCCAGCTGTGTAACGCGTAAGGCGATGTCGGCACTTCTGCAGAGGGAGCAAACCGATCCCAGCTAACGCGGAGGGAGCTACCGGCGTCATCGGAGCGAGTTGCCCACCGGTTCAGGTGCTGTAACCAAAGCGCGATAGGGGTAATACCAAGCATTCGTCGTGGAGAATGAAGGCTGAAAGCTGAAAGATTTCGCGACATGAACACAACCCTGGATTGCGCATCGATTATCCACACACGGGCTTGGGCAGTCAAACTGGAATCTGGCGGACAGCGTGATGCGAGGGTGGCTTGCTGAGTGGAGAAACGAGAAATATGCATTCTTACAGTGGCAAATGGAGTGGGCGCAACGTCATTGAAGGGAAATTGGATGGCACTCCGCCCGCCCACCACTTCCGGTGTTAACAAACATGTCAGTGCCACCAAGCAAATTTTGTATTACGTCAGGCATGATCCACACCTTTACGTCACTCGTCCCAGCCAAAATGATGTCCGTTAAACCACCAATACGTACCCTGGCATCAAGCTGAAAGAATGCACACAAACATGACAGGTTTTCGGTTCAGCGGCAACTGAACACAAACAGAGCATTTAAATGGGATGTTCCACTTTTAAAGATATTGAGGTAAGCATGAGATAAGATAAAATCAGCTCACTTGTAACTAATGGTTTAGAGTAAATGGAAAATACCGCTCTCGAAACACAATCAGTACTTATCAAATATGCTCATGAACACGGCAGTGTTCGAGTACGTAGAGAGACGCGGATGTTTGCTGGTTTGCTGGTGCTTGCTGCGCCCGAATATTGTCCTGCGCTTGCGTTTTAGTCCTTTCTCGTGGTGTTTTATATTCGTCCTGGACTTTGTATAACTTTCTTTCATTTATATATGGCGCTACTCCTACATTCTTCGATCACAGTCTTCTTTCAATCATAACTATTACCACTGCACAAATCCTCGCATCGCGTAGCAAAAGAGTGATTCGTGTTCGAGTCTTGCACTGGCTACATCAAAGTAGTTGAATGCCACCTGCTTTTCATTGATGCCACGAATCGTGCTAGATGTGTGCCAGACACGAATAATTATATAATCATATTCGTATTGACCTTGAGCACTGCACGGCCAACGAGGTCGTGTCATTTGCGTAATGTTTCGATGGCGTCGTGGATGTCTGATTGACTTCGGACTAGTCTGTCCAAAATGGTCTGCACTAGTTCGCGGATGTCAAGCTTATAAACAAGACGACTTTAAGCCTTCAAAAAGGCGTGGCTATGAACTGCATGGAATGGTGAAAAATTAGGATACATGTGTTCTCCACCCTTCCATTGAATACAGTCATACCAGCGCTTCCAAGCATATTTTGTATTACGTCAAACACGATCCACATATTTATGTTCGTCGCACCAACCAAGCCCGGTAAGCTGTAAATACGTACCCTGGCATCAAGCTAAGATAATGCGCCAAACATGATAAGTTTCCGTTGTAACGGCATATGAACACAAACAGAACACTTGGAAGCGAGTCAGAGATGAAAAGTTAGCATTTCACCGCAGGTGAGCAGGCTCAGAGCACTTGCAAAAGCAGGGGAAGGTAAGGGAGGTGGCCGGGGTGGATAGAGCTGTACGAGTAAGAAAAGCCCTCCGGGCCGTACGTGGCCTGGAACGTGACGGGAGCGCCGGAGGCAGCGTACGTCTGAGGGTAGACACCGAGGGCGCCTGCGTTGTACAGGCGGGCGTGCTCAGCCTTGGTGGCGGCTACCTCAGGGGTATCGCCGATCGGCAGAGCGCTGTGTTACTTGCGGTAGCCACTCTTGGTTAGCAGGGCGTATTGACGTCGTTGACGGCAGCCGCCGGCAGGTTGGTGCCAGACACACGGTAGCCGGACTCGTCCACAACGTAATCGACCGTCTGTCTCACACCATTGAGGTCCACGTAACTAAAGGAGCCGACAATAGGAGAGACGGGGATTTTGCCGTCGAACTTGGTGCTGAGACCGTTGTTCTGGAGGCGGACGCCGGCCGGGGCGCTGGCAGCGAAGCCGTTATAGAGGGCAGCAGCGTATTTGGTATAGGAGGCGGCCAAGTTGGTAGAGTATCTGGCGGCTTCCGGTTGTACCGAGTAGGTCAGGCTGCTGTAGGGCTAGGCGTACTGGGCAGCGACAACGGCCAGGACAGCGCACACTACCATCTGAAAAGGGCAAAGTCAACTCAATATTTGTTGCTGAAAAGAGCTGGAAGAAGAGAAGCAATTCCAAAGAACGTTGCTGCTGAAAAAAAAAATAGTAGGCAAAGCCTGTCATATATTGCCCGAGTCATTTGTGCCAAGTGGAAAGATTAGATCGCAATGTTTATAAAACATCTGTAAGACAGAAAGGCATTCCAGTTAAGTTAACATGTTTTTTTAACATCTTGGAGCTGATGCCACCCTGCGGACATATAAGGGTTGCGTTGCTGCAAAGAAGCAGTGACTGGAGAAACCTTTTTGAACTCACAAATCACTTCCGTTAAGGCGACTGTATCACATTTGTACGGGACACTGAACTGAGAGACCGATCTTCATGATCGTTTTCTGAAGTTAACAGGCACAGCCATGTCCAGTTTAAGACTTAAAATCCTCTTCTTTCTGAGCTTGATGCATGTGAACTTGTAGAGCCTAGTAAACATCGGAACACCTATAGGAATTTTACCCAAGCATGTATGTCATCATAGTAGTCAGGTTAAAACCTCATTACATTAGCTGTGTTGCACTTACGGTGAAGACATGGCCATTTAACCATTTGTGTATATGGTGATGCATGCAGTACAAAGGACAATGGATAACGGTGGGGAGGACTACACGAACCTGGGAGTCTATTCGCCAAGGCATAGCTCGCACAGGGACCCCTCTGCGCGGTATGTGCTAAACCCTGGACGGGGGTCGCGTAAGCGGGATATTTGGCTTATTCATGGCTGGTGCGTGCAGCACGCCCTGAACTTGGGACTTGCAAAGTCCCATGGGGTCGTCTTGCCGCATCTACCCATACGGAAGTCCCTAGTCACTTGCTACGGAATGCTTAATTCATGGTGATTCTCTGCACTTTACAACCACGACCTGATTGGACGTCTGGTTTAACACTTCAAATTCTCTTGTTTCTGAGCTTCATCCACGTGAATTTATGCAGTCTAGTACCCATAAGAACGCCTACAAGACTTTGATCCCATGACGTGCGCCATCATAGTCACATCACGTGAAAACCTACTTAAGCGTTGTCATCCCGACGGGTACAGGATAAAGGGAAGAAGGGATATATCGGCAAATGTCTAGATCACGGACTGCTCTACGCCATAGGTAATACAGCTATTTGGACAATTGCTAGACGGGGCAGACAAAAGACAGAAAAAATAACCCAGGAATAGCGCCGTAATCAAAACCGCAACTGCAAAAACAAAAATACTACCACAAAAAAATGCAGCAATACCACGAGAAACAGCCAAATCACACGCACTTAACGTTCGTAGGTTCAGTTCACACTCATAGATCAACACTACCTCCTTGCGGCATGTCAAAGCACTACAAGGGAGTCCTGCCGTCCGCTACAGCGGCAACTCCGACGTGACAACACTCGCATTGACTCTAACGTCGTAAAAACGTTCCACGACACAACAAAGCGATGGTGTGATCAAAATCCTCCTATAGCGAAATTGTTATGTTCAGCAGGCATTTGCATTTAAAAGCATGCGAGATCGGAACACCGATAAGAATTTTACTAAGACATGTACGCCGTAATGGTAGTCATGTGAAAACCTCACCGCATTGACTTTGTTGTCTTATGTTGAAGATATGGTCTTTTAACCATTCGTGTTTGGGGTGATGCATGCAGAATAAAGGACAGTGGAAAACTGTGGGGCAACACTGCCCGCGTCTGGGGGTCTATCCGCCGAGGCTTAGCCCGGGACCCCTCAGTGCGGTATTTCCTAGACGCTCGGACAGGTGCCGCATAAGGGGGCATCCGACCTGTTCATGACTGGCGCGTGCAGCCTGCCCCGGACCTAGAACTCGCAAAGCCTCAAAGGGCTGCCTTGCCGCATGAAACCTTAGAGAAGTCGCTTGCTAACTAATGATTAATTCATTATTATTCTCTGTAGATCACAACCATAACGCGTAGCGTATTAAGAGGGACGCAGGATAAAGGGACGCAGCCTGTTGCTGGAAAGCTCTGCTGGCCGTGCTACAATGTTGTAGGTGCTTTAAGACTGTAGAATACTATCGCCGGCGTGATACGAGCCGCCGGACGCTGATGGTTGCACCCCGGGTTTTCCTTGCCGCGTCTAGCCATAGGGAAGTCATTTGCTGCTCAATGCTGCTAATATTACGCCAGTGGTTGTCTGGCCTGTATCTCAATGGGATCACCGGCCACGGTTCTTCTAGGCGCCAGACGCTGGCCTCGTCCGTCCCGCGTGTCATGTAAAATATATGCGGAATGTCCGGCTGGTTGAATTTGCGTGGAATATTTCAAGTTGTTTAGGCAAGAATGCAAATGTTTGTCATAAAACAATAGCCTATCAACCTCACCGCATGCTTAGTTTTGCACCAACGAGCCGCTCACAAAAAACCAGAACACTCTTCTCGTCTCGTCCTTGGCGAAAGGTGGGAAGAAGAGCAAAAGCTCAGGCGCGTCGTTCATCCTACCCTATCAACATCCAGCCTTCTAAACATTTCAGTTCCAAAGGGAATTGTGCTGCCTTTGGAACTGAAGCAAGACAGTGTTTATGCAGAAATGGCCCACAACTGCCTAGCCATGCAGTCAGCATCTGACATTTCAAACAATGGCAGCACTCATTCTTTTCGTTTATTCAGCAACACCTTGCATCACAGTGAGCTAGAATTGCTTTTGAACCAGGGTGGGAGTGAAAAATTGCATCGCAAACAGACCGTACAGAGGTGAAAAATTCAACCTACGAAAGTCTGAACTTTTGATTGAATCGGTTAGAGATGCTCCAGTAAACAAAGACATACATTTCAAGTTGGCATGGATGCAATATCAGAAGCATGACAAAAATGTTTGTTAACATCTTAGGTCATTGCAGTGAAACAGAATACATTAAAGAGTAGTAACTTCTTAGAAGTGTAATGAGCATCAAAAACTATGTCACATCTATGTTTTAGTGCTGCACTTTGCGTTTCACTTCCAAAGGACTTTTAACACAAAACAAAGCAAAGGAATTCAACACAAATGCAACAACACCAAATTCAACAAGCATAGAGCATTCAAGCAAAAAAGGCTTGGACTCACGCACATCAGCACATCATCAAATTAAACACCACAGGCATGCCTCTGGCTTCTGTCAAGATAGAGTCAGAAAATACAAATATTATGTCACCCTTGCAAAATACCAATGCCTATTTCCATGAAAGTAACCTAACCAAGCCTGACCTACAGCAGCGTTACCTTTTCTCTCTCTGTCTAACCCATTTGTATCACAGTAGGGTTTGTGAGTCGCTGATTCTTGCAAATGGCATCCAGGTTCTGTGTAGCCTTGTTTATGCTTGGTGGTCTGAAGTGAGCTCAATTTTTGATGACGTCTTTAAACCTCTGAAACGGAAATATGGGTTTGACATGTGTGGTTAGACAATATCAGGTAGGAGAAAAACATTCTCATTAAATAGAAGGAAAAGCAGTTAAAACTCCTCCTCATAGGGTGTTGCTTAGCATCAAAAAGTCGGCAATTCTAGGACACTGTTGCATCGTGCCTGCAACAAGAATGTCAGTCACCCACATAATCATTAGTATCAACCGCGACGATATGAAACATGCTTTGGTATTTACACCATGCCATTGACAGCACGTACCGCAATCTTGTTTGCTTTAAAGAGATTTAGTAAGGAAATGGTTACTCCATCCTTGCTAAAGGTTGTGGCATTTCGGAGATCACCGATTATAAGGAGACACACAAATGGGTGTAGGAACTGATGGGGGTGGACAGGCCCCACTTTTTAAGGTGAGGGGGAAGCAATGTTGCCTGTCCCACTCCCCAATTACCAGATCTAATTTGTGTTTATCTTACTTTTGTATTACCTTAACCATGCATGCCGATTTGGCTAGTTCACCAGTGACATTCCTGAAATCCCACTGGAAACAACTGCTTCATGTTGTAAATGGTATAATCTTATTCCATCATTAACAATGAACGGAGATATTGAGGGGCAAACCCAAGGCTCCTTCAGTAGCAAAGACTCCATTCTGTCATTGTTATATATCACTGGTTCTTCTGTATGGCTGTTTACAGTCCCCTTAGCACATGTTCATGGAGTACAAGATGGTATGATGCATCCCTCAAAGTGTCTCCGGATGGCCAAAGGGACACCCGTGTCGCCAGAATGGCGGCCAGAACACACCCGGCACTGGGACCGAGTGGCCCGTCAGCCCTGCACCGGCAACAGTGATGTGCCCCTAGTGTTCTTCTCACGGGACTCTTCGCCAGGAATGCGCAAAAGGTCTCAGAAATGATAAATTGAGTGGATCCAAATGAGGTTAGAAATGAAAAGGCCAACTCATATTCGCCTCATAGCGTTCATTCTTTCGTAGAATCGACCAGTGAAATAAATAACAAAACAGTTTTAGACCCTGCGCGCTTGCAATCTAAGGTATAGGAACAGCAATGGCCGCGAATATAAGGCATGCTCCCCTGGCCGAATGCAGGGCATTAGCGCACTGCCCAAACGTATGTAGATAGGCAAACCAACTATCGGCACCAACTGAGTGAGACTCTCAATGATTCCGGACGTCGCCATGTCTGCGGACGCCGTAAGCATGAAAACACGAACGAGCTCCATCATGATAAATCAACAACGTTACGAATGTGGTTGTTGCCGATGGCCCTGTCTCCTCCCGCCGAACTTCTCAGAGATTTTCATACCAGATTAATAGAAGGCTGATACGTTCCTGCCCATCTACCTTCCTGGGGTTGCCATTATTTAGCTGTGTAAAGAGGGTGTAGTTATTTGCCTTTGCTTCCATTTTCTAACGGCAGTGACCTGTGTTGCATATCAGTATGATATCAGAACAAAAGAGAAATCCTAGGCGCAGGTCATAATGACTGGTGATTCAAGTGTTATGGTGCAGGCTGTTAGCGAGTTGCAATTATGTCTGAGACAGTGCTAGCATGGCATGGCACTATTGCAAGCATTAATGACTTTTTCAGATTAGGTACTTACCTCCAAAAAGAAATTGTGTAACCTGTATATATTCATTAACAATGGGGAAAATATGGTAGTTCTAGGCACATACGGCTTCCATAAGCATTTTTCAGACTCCAGATGCAGAAACCATTATTTTTGGCATCGAATAATTATGAGTCATGAATCCATAAGCAACTTCGCCGCGTAAAACAAGCACTGATTCACTTCACTTTTCTTATACTTCATAAGTGGAATGTTCATCCTTGTAAGTTTTCAAAGCCCCTCAGGAAAGCTTTGTTTAAACAAAAAGTCCAAAAAATCGACCTTTGTCTTAAAGTCCCTAGCTTTTAAAAGGTACGTGGCATTTGGATCTTTGTGCCCGTTTTATATAACGTATATGCCACTGAAATATACTTACATTTAGACTTAAACAAATATGGTACATTATATGTGAAAAACAGTCTTTGGTATCGACGTAAAACCTCGGAACTAAATTGACAGCACCAGACAGCAGCTCGTACTTCATAACGACATCAGAAAAGAGAGACAAGATAGCGGCTGATCGACCCGAGATAATATACCCACTCAATACGCCTCGCTGTCCGGACATCGTGTAGCGGGCCATATTAACGGGAGTGCTGCGCGCTTGAGGCATAGTTCAAAAACATGCTGTGGTGAAACCTCAGGGCCAGTTCGTCTACTAAGAATACTGGGCAGTGCTACCACAGCTTCATCAAGATGTAATGAGGTGGTTGCTTCTAATTATTGTCAAGCACAACTTGCGCTGTCAACATTTTGCCACTGCACTACACTGTTTCCTTTCTTGATAGCCACGAGTGCAGTCCTGCACGGCGAGCGCAGTTGTCGCGAGTACCGGCGTCATGACAACGGCAGATATATGGGGACCGTCGTTAGCTGTTGTGGACAAACGGTACCACTTTTGAGCTGCCGCAATATACCTTAGCGGAAAACACCAGTGGGCTGGTCACAACGAGATCTCGCGATTGGTACTAGCTTTCATGTTGTTGTCAAATAGTCGAATTTTCCAGAAAATCACACTCAGATTTTCATCATGGGTTCGAGACCATACCTCTAAGGGACACAAAACTGAAGCAGGCGTCATTTTTGTTCAATATTGAGTACAATGGTGTTGATTTTTATGTGTTTTGAGTATATATTTTTGATATATGACTGCTAATGCCGCAGTGCCGGCGCCCTGCGCGCGTTCCGTGGCATCGATGCCCGGAATACCGCCCGTTGCCCGCGCAGGCCGTAGATCGCCCTGCAGCGTTCCTCCAAACCGCCACCGTTCCGAAACCAGAAATGCTAGAAACACGCTTCTCGTGTGAAAACACGCACAATGGATGCACCATAGGCTACTGAAAGAAGGCATCCTAGAAAACCTTAGGAAGGTTGGATTACCTCCCCCATCCTATCAGGATGAGGGTTTAGACGATTAGCAACCGGAAGAGGAAAGCGAGACCTAAAGGTGTAGCGTGTTCAGTTTTCATTCATCCGATTTTCAGTCAAGTACATTCCGCCCGTTGCAACCATTTTTAGGAATTAAACTGCATTTGTTTCCTGTCAATCAATAAATAAGACTATGACGATACTAAGAAGAGAAGTGCTTTCAAGGAGTGAGTGTCCCCTCGCCTAATGTAAACAATACCCCACAGTATACTGACAACATATATATATATATATATATATATATATATATATATATATATATATATATATATATATACATATATACACAAATGACTTTCCTGTGGCCAGACACGGCAAGAAAAACTCGGGGTGCCAACATCTGCGACAGCGTCCGCAGTGCATTGCATTCTTACAAGCAATGCATTTTTTGGTAAGATTTGTGTAGGATAATATGGATACCTTTGTCATAATCTAGGAAGTATTTGAATTCTATGCCAAAACACACACAAAAAACATATTCGTGAGAGTATTCATATATATATATAGTATTCATGTATATAGCATATATGTATGTAGTATTCATAACCAGCATCTTATCAGCATTCTATTAGCATATTAGCATCTTATTAGCAGCATCTATAGTATTCATAGCCAGCATATATATATATATATATATATATATATATATATATATATATATATATATATATATATATATATATGAATACTCTCATGAATATGTGTTGTGTGCGTATTTTGGCATAGAATTCAAATGCTTCCTAGATTATGATCAAGGTACCCCTATCATCCTAAACAAATCTTGCCAAAAAATGCATTGCTTGTAAGAATGCAATGCACTGCGGACGCTGTCGCAGATGTTCGCACCCCGAGTTTTTCTTGCCGCGTCTAGCCATAGGAAAATCATTTGCTACCGAATGTTGCTAATATGACGTAAGTGGTTGTCTGACCTGTATCGTCACGGGATCCCCAGGCACAACCGCTGTGGGCGCCGGACGCTGGCCTCGCTCGTCCCGGGTGTTATGTAAGACATCTGTGGGGTGCCTTATTAACATCTGCTGGTTGAATTTGCGTGGAATAGTTCAAGTTGGTTTTGAGCAGGAATACAATTGTCTGTAGTACAGCAGCAGCCCATGAAGCTTGCGGTAAGAATATGTTTTCACCAACGAACAGCTCACGAATAGAATAAAAAACAAAATAGGATGCTGGTCTCCTCCGTTGCGTGCGTCGTTGGGACTGTGTCATGTAAGGCGTATGTATGTTGTCTCATGGGTTTAATTGGCGTGGAATATTTCATATTAGTTTAGAGCAGGCATACACATCCTTGCAACACAACAGAAGCTTATCAGTCACCGCTGACCATGTGATATAGTTCACCATTGACCATTCGTTTGGTACCGAGAAGAAGCTCACGAAAGCAGACCGCCGTCTCCATCCCTATCCCTTTTTCATCCACTTACTGCTGGTGATGCAGGTGTTGTCTCTGTAGCATTACACACCAGCCTTGCACAGCTCAATCTATCTACTCATGCCTGCAAGTCCATATGAAATGCTAATTCAAGGTGGCGGGTGAGCGCAAATGAAATACGTTTAAATGCTATCATAACTTTCAGCGCCTCTAATGACTTCATGGTACCACTGTGTATCCCTTCGCAACAACCAGCTTCATTAAGTCGACGATAATGTACGAAGGGGCTTGTTAGTGTTCTCACGCTTACAGCGTCCGCAGACATTAAGACATCTGCAGTCATTGAGTACCCCACTCAGTTGGTGCCGATATTTGGTTTGCTCACCGGCACACATTCCATGCAAAGTTTACCACCCCTAACTATCAAATTTCAGATGTTATTAACGTGGAACGTAGCTTTGTTCTACCTTAAACATGCATCTGATTTGCCTAGTTCACCATCGATCTTACTCAAACCTACCGGACACAACTGCTTCATGTCGAAAAAGGCAGCATATCATCTTGTCATAAACGGCAGATGGAGGCATGAAGGGGTGAACCCAGGGCTCCTTTAGTACTAAAGACTTCATTCCGTCTCTTTATATAGCCTTGATTCTTCTGCACGACTGCTTACAGTCCCCTTAGCGCGTGCTTACGGAGTGCAACTGTGAGACCACACGCTTATCGCACGATGCATCCTTTTAACGTCGGTGACGTAATCCACCGGCAGGTGGGTGCCAGGCCAGCAGTAGCCGGACTCGTCTATAACGTAATCGACCGTCTGTTTCTCACCATTGAGGTCCACGTAACTAAAATAGCCCACGATAGGAAAGACGGGGATTTTGCTGTCGAACTTGGTACTGAGGCCGTTGTCCTGGAGGCGGACGCCGGCCGCGGCACTGGCGGCGAAGCCGTTATAGACGGCAGCAGCGTATTTGGTGTGGGGGCGGCCAAGTTGGTCCAGTATCAGGCAGCCTCCGGTTGTACCGAGTAGGCTTGGCCGCTGTAGGGCAGGTCGTACTGGGCAGCCGAACCGGCCAGGACAGCGCTCACTTCCATCTGAAGAAGGACAAAGGCAGCCTAATATACGCTGTTTAAAAGAGCTGAAAGGAGAAAAACAATTCCATACGACGTTGCTGCTGAAAATATTTGGTAGAAAGTGCCTGCCATATATTTATCGAGCCGTTGGTGCCGAGTTGAATGATGAGATCGCAATGTTTATAAAACATGTTCAAGACAGGCAAGAATCATTGCAAGGCAAGGCATTTATGTTGACATGCTTTTTTAGCATCTTGGAGCTGATGTCACCCAGAGGACAGATAACAGTTTTGGTGTCTCATAAAACTAAAGGTTATGTGGTTCCGAAATGAAGGTACCATTGCACCTTTTGCGATAAGATTTGGTGGCTCTTCAGGGCGTCTTAATCTCCTTGGGCCCAAGGGGGAAAGGAATGACTCTATGGCCCTCCCCCTCTGGACCCGCCCCCGCTTTGTGGTGCTTCAGGAAGTATGTGCCTCTGGAAAATAAAAGCTAAGATAACCCGTAATGAAACTTTTTGGTGCTCTCTCGTGGAACAGGCAGATCGAGAATTTTGCAAGGGTGAAAGGCACTGACATTGTGATGTCAATGGATTTTGAACGCTGTTTAAAACCGAAGCTTTGGGAAATTTGAATTGCCCATTTAGATAGAGGGGCTCTTTAAAGTAAAGGTTATGGTGCCGCGAAATTAAAGCCATGGTGCTCCAAACTAACCATTTCGGTGCCCCCTAGCCTAAGGGGCTAATCCAGGATTTCGTCAGGGAGGCACAACACTGCTGTATACCTCAAATTAGGAGGCACAACACTGCTGTATTCCTCAAATTTGGTGCACTCAGAAAATGGTGGGTTTGGCCCGGTGATGGTGTACACGGATTTCAGTGCCAATCAAAAATAAATATTTGTGATCATCTGTGGTGCCCGTGAAATTTTGGGGCCTTTTGAAAATAAAGGTTAAGTGGATGTGAAATGAAGATTTTGCTGCCCCTTCACCATAATATTTGGTTGCCCCCTCACCTCAACAGACAGGGGGCATAGCCCCATCCAACCCCCCCCCCCCCCCCCTACCACTTTGGATCCGCCATTGGTCAAGGCCGGTTAACAAAGCACACCTCATCGCGTCATCGCCTCAAAGCGTAGCCCGTTATTTTTTCCTAACTTGTCATTCGGCTCCTGGCGTAAGCCCCATTCATGTCACTTTGGTGTGGATCTGAATATATACAGTGTTGTGTTTATGACTGCAAACCCCAATTCTATGTTCCGAAAAGTGTTGTTTGTACATGCTATGTAGCTAGCGCCTCCTTCGCACGAGACATGTGTACTGGGCCATACTGCCTCTAAACTCTCCCCACGCAGGCTCTAAGGGCATGTTTCCTGCAAGTCAACAGGTACCCACGAGCGGTTCAGGTAAGCGCGCGAACAGGAACGCACGCTGTGTTGCTACATGCGGCCTGCTGCTAGACGCCCGTTGCATACTACATGGCTCATCCCGTTTCAAGAGCATTTGCAATAAACACTGCAAAGTGCTCTCTGCTGCCCTCGCCCCGGGCACACGGTGTTCCTACCTCCATTACCAAGGACGTAGCAAGACAATGAAACGAACTTCGCATATTAAAAACTGTAGCTATCACATCCATAATATATATATATATATATATATATATATATATATATTTACCTGCATCGTGGTTGTATTTTCCCTGGCCTTATGCGAAGCCTGGTTCACTGACTTCTGACTTACACGGTTACGGCCATGGGTTGCCTTGGTCGATCAGCTGATCGGCCAATGCGGCCAGTTCGCGCCATTTTTCATTCTCGCCAGCCTGCCTGTTGTCAAGCTCGTGAAGTTCGGCGCGTGGATGAAAATGTTCTAATGGCATTCATAATTGGTCGCACGGCGACGTTTCCCGCTTGGAGTTTCTCAAGCGCAGTAGTCGTCTAGCACCGGACCTGAGACAGATCGCGACTTGTCGCGTGGGAGTGCTTTTCGGAGGCGGGCTCAGTGTGAGGTGAAACAAGGAGCAAGTAGGTATGGAAGTAAGCAAACATTCTTGCCTCACATGGTGCAGTTGTCTACAAAATGAGGAGAATCTTTTCGCGAAACATCATTGCCGATATCCATTGCAGCAATAAGATAATGTGTAAGACAACGAGAGTAGGTACTTACACGTGCGTACGACATAACACATGCAAAAGGGATATCACCATCAACCACATATTTCGAAGCATTACACGATATGAGTTTACACATTCGCACTCTAATTCTGGTGACACATATCTCCGTTGCATAACTCCGTTCACAACGGGGCATGCTTATTACGGAAAGGAGAACAAATGTGAGAAGAAATACAAATGCACGGTATGCTGTCATCTTAACCGAGATATGCACCAGAGAAAGCCTACCTCCCCCTGAAATGGCGGAAAAATCAAAGTAAATAACAGAATCTGCCGCCACCCTACTGCCTACCGGCCACGTATCCGCTAAATACCGACAATAACATGATGCTCTGACATCTGCATCGGTGTTCCTATATGCGATCGGCTGTTTGTCGCCTAACACGTACACTTTCGCATCTCCCGTTTCAAGAGCATTTGTAGCATGTCCCACACACTGGGCCTGCCATAAGCGCACTGTGTACTCCAACATCCATGATCAAAGACTTAGCGAAACGATGATGAAATGATCTGAAAATATTGAAATCTATTATGATCATATTCAAATTGCATACCCGTATCTTTGTCACATCTCCTTCAGTCTTATGCGTTCACTGCAGCTCGTCTTACGCGACAACAGCGATCGGTTGCCTTGGTCGATCATCTCATCGTTCGCGCCATTTTCATTCGCGGCAAGCTGCCTGTCGCCAAGCGCGTGCGAAGAGTCTGGCGCATACATGAAGATGTGCTCTGTCCATGGGCTGGCGCCGAAGGGTTCCGATGCTCGCGAAACTTCCCCCGTCCCAAACAACGAGAACATCTTCATCATCAGTCCATGGGCTGGCGCCGAAAGGTTTCGATGCTCGCGAAACTTTCCCCGTCCCGAACAACGAAAACAACTTATTGCGAGAGACTTGGTCTGTTGGGACGGGGTCAGTGTGAGGTCAAGCTAGGAGCAAGCAATTATGGAAGGAAGCAAGCATAGATTTTCCCTCTTTTGCCCGCTATGGGCTTCAGTTATCAGCAAACTGAGGAATATTGTTTCACGAAAAACCACTGCCGATACCCAACGCAGCAATAACATGACGTTTAACCGTCACCATGATAGGCGCTGATTATCGCACGTGTTTTGATACCAAAACGTGTTCCTAAATTTTCTAGTTTCGGAGCAACGGCAGTTTGTGATGAGCACTCAACGGCGATCTATGGCTGCCTCATGCGGCGTGCGGGAAGAGAATTGCACCACAGAATGCACTCAGAATTGAACAAGACACACGTCAACTTAACACGTACCCGGATGGCCGGTTAGATACCCTTCGCTCGGCTGGGGGTGGGGGGTCAATTTGACCCCCGCCGCCTCCCCATTGAGATCTCGGGAACTTAGAAAAGCTAGAGACACCAAATGTACAGAGTGTTTTGACCTGTACGTGAAATCACGCAGGTAAAAGTTTGAGCTTCTTGGAACATGACCTTCTGGTCATATAAGGTCAACCAAGCTCAAATTACAGGCTGGTCTCTGAAGTGCCCCCAGAACCCAGGCAACCGTTTCTAAGCAAAAGCTCACAAGCCCATTGGGGTCAGCGACCTTTTTTGACCCTTTAAAGGTCATAGTGACCAAAATGATACAAGACTTCTCTGAGTTTTGCATTTGAATAGGCAACAAAGATTACGCTAGGCAGATGTTTCTAAAATAAAATGTCGACCCTGGTCACCTCAGGTCAACGACCCGTTTGACCTGTAAAAAGTCAATGGAAGATGTAGGATGCGGTTCCTGCTGTCAATAAACTCGAAATTAGCACCACAAAGTATCGCTTACAACAGCCTTAGGGTAATAAATCAGGTTGGTTTTGACCTTCATACCCGACCTTAGGTCAACTTAATTTGCTCATTCAATAGTTGTAGTGCCTAAGGAAAGCATCTCAGAGATGTATGGCTTCGTTAAGCACTCCGTTATTGCATCAGATGGGACGATTCCCGAGAAATTCCCTGGCTGAAGCCATGGCCTGATTTTGACCTGCCATAGGTCAAACGACCTTGCAAGGTATGCCTAAATTTTGATGTCAAACGATCCGCTATTCAATTGTCTACGGCTATGCAACATTTGGCGCGGCTATGCCGCGTCGTTCGGCAAACCATTCTGGAAAAACCTTCGCGAGGTGTCAATTGACCCGCACCCCACCCGAGCGCCTGTTAAGGGTTCGTGTCACTGCAAGGCTTGTTCTCGTTAACATAAAATAAAGCTATAAAGTGCGTTTTTTTCTGTGCAATTCGACCTTTGACCTGTCAACAGCATAACAACTAGTACCATCGTGAGATCGTGTTCAGAACAATATACCGCTCTTCTCGGCAAGGTCTATCTTTATAAGCTTGGAAACGCCGGGGGAGGGTCGCATCAACCCCTTCTCCCCCCATCAGTCCGAGGTATGCAAAACGGCGAGAATCAGGGGCGATGGCTAAGACATACAGCGAGCATAGGTGCTTAAACATGCGTTCAACGCACATGCAGAAGGGGTATTACGATCAGCACATATTTCATGAGCGTAACATTACATGAATCCACTCTTTTGCACTCGGATATGTGGGTGCCAAAGCTCTCCCGTTATGTCACCCTGGTCATAATTTCTCCAGATATTTCGGAGGCTGGGCGACCTTCACAAAAAACAGAAAATTGCATGATATGTTGTCACTTTCACCGAAAGAGTCATCTAAATAACTTGTCAACGTCAATCACCAAAACATATGTGGCGCATGTGAGCGCTTATGTTGCAGTGTTTTTGAGACACAAGTATTTTTGAAAGTGTATTCGCATTGCCCTGCCATCAGACTGGTGTTAGTGAACGGGGACACGCACTGAAACTAATTTTCTATAACAGATACGATCGACTTAACCTGCAACGGCCCTCTGTCATGGCCGATTCTGGACCACTTCCTGGCGCGAAATCTGAGGCATGACTTAACCGCATGTCCCGACTGAGCGGCCAGAGCGGGTCCACGAGTTTGTCAGAGGACTAATTGGACTGCTAGACGCTGCTACGGTATTGCCAGCATTTTTATTTGATAATATTTTTGCTCTGATTCAGCTATGATCATTCTTTCGACTTCACGGTTCCGAAAAGAGTTCCTCCCAAGGGGCTCCTGGGTCCCTCAACCTTCTCCCACCCCGCCCTTCCCCCCCCCCCCTCCCCTTCAACAGCCAGACCCCCAATAGAGTTTTCAGCCAAGACTTGAGACCCCGTGCATTTCTCGATTGGAGCTGAAGGACGTTTCCGTCCCCTTTCAGATTGCCAATCGGTTACTATTACTACACATTATACATTAGTCCCCTGTCTGACGCCGAAGGCCTTCTGACCGGAATGGTTGACCCTGGATCAACGCGGGGCCATTCAACGTTTCATAAAGGTCCCAAGAGTAGCGGGTCTAATAAATAGCTCAGTGATCCAAGTTCGGCGCATTTGGGCTCTAGAGGAAACGGGCAGAGGGACGCTATCCGGTGCTGGTTCCTGGCTGATAAGAGGCTCTTCCATTAAGACACCTGTCAAGAAGGAGGAGGGGGCGGGGGCGGGGCTCCGGTCCAGCACGGGCGAGATCCCGAGATGTCCGGCACGTCCGGATGTCCAGTCCGCCGGGATATGTACCACGGCGAACCGAGTGAAACCGAGTCAGGGGCCCCGGGCTCTGACGTGCAGATGGCAGCGTGCCCGACTGAGCTGGCAGCCTTTCGACCGCGAACGGGCTGCACACGAACAGGCATCGCGCGCGCGTGGCGGCGTTCGGTTCTTGGGCGGGGGACGGCGCGTGCGTGGATGTGTTCTTTTTATGGCGGCCGGGCTGTCTCGTCGGCCAGCCCGCCGCCGGCATGGCTGCTGACCAGATCGTCGAGCTGGGCAGCCTCTGGGCTGGCCTGTGTGTCCGAGCTCCGCGTCCAACCGATTGCACATTATTATCCACACATATATACATTGATTGAGCGGCAGCATTGGCTACAAATTTGGCGGCGCCGGTTTGTTTGTCGGGACTGGTTGCAATGTCGATTGGGGCTTTACCTCTCAACGGCTGCTATGGCTATATCGAGGCGGAACGCCTCTGTTACGCAGATGTCAGGCATTAGGCACGTGGGATGCGGTAGTGGTGTTACCACGACTCAATCCCAGGATAGAAAAGTCCACAGATGAGCACCCCAACCACTAACCACAATGCCACCATTGCCTTTCTGCGGCGCGAACTGCACCCGTCTCGATAAACTAAAGACTGGTGTTACTGGATCCTAAATTTTATACTTAGGGGGTTCTGAACCGTAAAAAGAAGAAAGCGTGTCAAGATTGATGGAGTGGTTGGCGATTACAAGCTCACGATTCTCCCAATTCATTCAGCTTATCTATCGCAAACCAGCTCAGTGACATACACTTGGCTCCGCTGTTCAGATGGTGAATCAACAGCGCCTTTAAGCGCGGCACGTATGTAATGTTTTGTGTGTGACGTTTGGCAGGTATTTGAATACATTCACAGTCAACGTTTGCTTTTTTACTTCCTATTTACTTACAACCATTAGTGCGGTTCCGTATTGAGTTGCGGGGGTTTCATCCATCGCCGTAACTCGGGCTGCAGCCTGCAGAGTTGTGAAAAAATGAGCCAAATTCGGAGAGAAACCAATTCCTTGGCATATCATCACAGCACTCCTCGTTGTATTTTCATCGCTCAGCCAACCAACTTATTTTGGTAGACCACGCCCGTTTAAAAAGTGCTTAATCGAAGAAACGAGTAGGTTGGGCCATTGAACGTGTCTCACCAGGGAAGAGTATCCGGATTCAGCTGATGGGACAGCCCTCATCCCCTTTCTTTGAGAGTAAAGGCATGTAAAATTCAGAATAAGTCCCGTTTGCAGGGGCGTGTGAAAGAATTTGCAATTGGAAGAGGGAGAAGAATCAGCCAAATAACGTCACTAACAATACAGGTTAGCATGCCAGGAGCTGGAGACTTATATGCGCGCCTACTTGGAGCAGACATCAAATCAGTCAGCCTTACACATCAGCCATCAATTCCTTCAAAAAATGAGAAACATCACAGGCACATACAGTAAAAAACGGAACCAAATACCGCGGAGAATCCTATCCATAGCCCACCATACCAAACAGAAGGCAACCCGACAAGTGATTTCCACGATTACCGCGCAGGTTCTGCCGAGTAAACAGCTATTTCCGATTCCACGAGCCAGGGATCAAAGTTTTGAATTATTTAATGCGCCTGTTGCCGAGGGCATGCTGACGCGGCAAAGTTTGTGGGCTCAAACAAAACGTTGTCCATATCTATGCACAGTGGTTTAAGTGGGCAGCACTGTAGCGCATGACATCACTCGTCGGCTGAGGCCGGCGAAATCGGCTCCGGTAGCCCTCTTTCGGGCAATATCCGAAGCATTAGGCGAAGGGCTACGTGGAAATGGGACAACATCCCAAACCATGGATTCCACGCTCGCTGGACTTTATGAATACTGTACTTTATGAACACTGGACTTTATGAGCACTGGCTTTTATGATTCTCCTTTGTCCAAGGGTTTTGGACGTTTTCTGGATCTTATAAACGCAAGATGCTGCGATTCTGGACTTTTTGACCGCGGGACTTTATGAACTCTGGACGTTTCAATACGCATCCGTTGAGCTACGCAAGGACCGGTGGTAACACTCACAGGCTGCGGGGAGGTTTAGTCCGCTACGTCAAGGCGGTCGTTTGGTACCGAGAAGACGCTCGCTAACAACAGGCCGTCGTCTCTATCCCCATCCCTTTTTCATTCACTTACTGCTAGTGATACAGATGTTGTCTCTGTAGCATTACACACCAGTTTTGCACAGCTCAATCTATCTACTCATGTTTGCAAGTCGATATGAAATGCTAATTCAAGGTGGCGGGGTGGGCAAATGAAATGCGTGTAAATGCTATGACAACTTTCAGCGCCTCTAACTATTTCATGGGACCATTATGTGTATCCATCCTCAACAACTACCTTCTAGTTGACGATAAAGCAGTAAAAAACTCGTTAGTGTTTTCATGCTTACACCATCTGCATACATAGGGACATCTGCAGTCCCTGAGTACCTCACTCAGTTGGTGCCGATATTTGGTTTGCTTACCTGCATACATTTCGCACAAAGTTTACCCCCCCCCCCCAATCCCCAATTTTCAGAACTTATTGGCGCCGAACGTAGCTTTGTTCTACCTTAAGCATGCATCCGATTTCCCTAGTTTACAAGCGATCTTCCTCAAACCTACTGGACAAAACTGCTTCATGTCGTAAAAGGCAGCATATCATCCTGTCATGAACGGCGGATGGAGGTATTTAGGGGTAAACCCAAGGTTCCTTTAGTAGTGAAGACTTCATTCCGTCATCTTACATAGCCTTGATTCCTCTGCACGACTGCTTACAGTCCTCTTAGCGCGTGCTTATGGAGTGCAACTGTGAAAGCACATGTTTATTGCATGATGCATCCTTTTTTAAGTGTCCCAGGATCGGCCAATGGACCCCCGTGTCGTCAGAACGGCAGCCGGGAACGCACTCTGTACTCGAACGAAATGGCTCTTCAGCCCTGGGCCGGTGATGATAATGTGCCCCCTAGTGTTCTACGCACGGGGCTCCTTGCCCTGAAGGCTAAAAGGTCGGAGAAGTGATAAATGTAGTGGATCAAAACGAGATAAAAAGGAAAATGGTCAACTCGTGCTTGACTGCGAACGCTATCTTTTTTGCAGAATTTAAGGAGCTCAATTTAACTCGCAAAACAACTCGCAATTTAAGGAGCAAGAACAGCAATGGCCGGTGGTCTAAGGGTCAAAATGTCAAAGGGTTCCCTGTCAAAATGCAAGGCAATAGAACACTGCTTGAATGTATGCAGGTGGGCAAACCAAATATCTGAACCAACTGATTGAGGCACCCAATGACTACAGATGTCGGCATGTCCGCGAACGCTATGAGCGTGAAACACTAACGAGCTCCCTCATGATTCATGGTCGACTTTGCGAAAGTAGTTGTTGCCGATGGCTGTACACATTGGTACCTTGAAATCGTTAGAGATCCTCATCTGTATGAATGTATTTCAATTCATGTCATCTGGTCACATCACTTAAAATCGTTTCTAATGTTTTTGGGTGGCACACAAAAAAGCTATACACCCACACCAGCAGATGAAGGTAGCAGAGACCAGACCGCAACTGAGTTTGTCTGACAAAATCTAAACACGGGAGTGGCAGAACAGCCTGAGGAGCATCCCAGACCAGCCACGATTGGTGCACTTAGATTTCAGCCCTATGGTGTTGCACAAAAAGAAACTGTACAATCGAGCCCACCTCCCTCGCCGAACTTCTCAGAGGATTTTAAAGCATATTCATAAAAGGGTGGTAGATTCTTGCATGTTTATCTCTCTGGGGCTGCCCTTATTGGAAAGGCGTAGTTTTTATCTTCGTTTGGATTTTTCCATGCCAATTACCTATTTTCTGTATCAGCATGATATCAAAACAAAAGAGAAATTAAAGGCGCAGGGCATGATGGCTGGTGATTCAGTTGTTATGGTGCAGCCTGTCAATGAGTTGCAATCATGCTCGAGGCAAAGTTAGCATAACATGGCAGGATCGTAAATAGTTATGTCTTCTTCCAGGTTGTGGGATTTACAGCTATACTAAGTTCGAAAATGTTGTCAATTTAGCAGAAAACTGGTATATTACCTACAAATACAAAGCATCCCAATGGTATGTATTCATTATCAACGAGGTAAACATGGTATCTATAAGCACGTATGGTTTCTAACAGCATGTTTCCGGCTTCAACTTGAAGAAACAAGTACTCTTGGCTTGGTACAACTGTGAGTGATAAATCCATAAAAAGCTTCGGGGTTCAAAACAAGCACTGATACATGATGTGAAATGTGTCCTGTTTCATTCCGCTCTCCATCCAAAACTCAAAATTTGAACACACCGGATATCGATTGTTTAAGGGTAATAAATAGATATTACTTTAGCCGGAAGAATGGCAGATGCAGCATATCCCTCAAGTTGTCCTGGATGATACAAACTAGTAGGTAGTGCGCATGGTGTGATCATGAGTTCCTTTAAAACCATTTCCTTATAAAACAGCTACCTCTGATCGTTTAAATACATGTGTTTCAACTGTTGTTACCACACTGTTTATGTTGTACAGCTTATGTCAGCTAGCCAGAGTTGTACTATCTTTCCTTGTAAAAATATCAGCAATAACATTTTTGCGGCTTGGTGGGAATGTTCCGTACCCGCTGTCGCCGATGCTGGAGAGTCTATTGTCGCGGCCACGGTATATCCCGCTCTCCCTGCCACGGAAGAAGCCCCCGTAACTACCGTGGGGAACTTTCCCCATGGCCACGGAGGTAGCCACTTGCTCTGCCGCGTGGAAAACTACTGGTTTTGAAAACTGGAGCGGTCGCCAGCTGCGTAACGCATAAGGCGATGCCGGCACTTCCACAAAGGGAGCCGTCGATCCTAGCTACCAGAGAGAGAGCTAACGGCGTCATCGGAGCGGGGGGGCCCACCGTTTCAGGTGCTGTACCTAAAACGCGATAGGGGTAATACCAAGCATTCCTCGTTAGGAAGGAAAGCTGAAAGCTGAAAACTTCGCGACATGAAGACAACCCTGGACTGTGCATCGGTTCTCCACACACGAGATTGGGTAGTCAAACTGGAATCTGGCGGACAGCGTGACGCGAAGACGGCTTCCTGAGTGGAAAAGCGAAAAATGTGCATCCTTACTGTCGCAAATTGAGGGGACGCGAAGTCATTGCAGGGGAATTGGGATGCCCCTCCGCCCACACACCACTTCCGGTGTTAACAAACATGCCGTTGCTGCCAAACATATTTTGTGTTACGTCAAGCATGATCCACACCTTTACGTCCCTCGTCCCAGCCAAAACGATGTCCGGTAACCGTCAATACGTACTCTGGCATCAAGCTGAGAGAATCCACCAAACACGACAGGTTTTCGCCTCAACGACAACTGAACACGAATAGAGCATTTAAATGGAATGTTCCACATTTGAAGATATTGAGGTAAGCATCAGATACGATAAAATCAGCTCAATTGTAACAAATGGTTTATAGTTAAACGAAAAATACTGCTCTCGACAATCAGTAATTATCAAATATGTTCATGAACGCGGCATCGCTTAAGTATATCGAGAGACGCGGATGTTTCCTGTTGCGCGCTTGCTGAGCCGGAAGATTGTCCTGCGCTTGCGGTTTAGTCCTTTCTTGTGTTTTGTATTCGTCCTGGACTTTGTATTACTTTCCTTCATTTATATATGGCGCTACTCTTACGCTCTTCGATCCCAGTCTTCTTTCAATCATTACTCTTACCACTGCACAAATCCTCGTATCACGTAGCACAAAAGGGATTTGTGTTCGAAACTTGCACTCAACACCTTAAAATGGTTCAAGGCCAGCTGCTGTCCGTTGATGCCACGAATCGTGCTGATGTATGCCAGACACGAAAAATTTTATAATCATGTTCGTATTAACCTTGAGCACTGCACGGCCAACAAGGTGATGTCATTTGCGTGATGTGTCGATGGCGTCGTGGATGTCTGATTGACTTGGAAATAGTCTGTCCAACAAGAGGACTTAAAGTCTTCAAAAAGGCGTGGCTATGAACTGCATGGAATGGTGAAAACTTAGGATGCATGTGTTCGCCACCCTTTCATTGCATACATGCATACCAGCGCTTCCAAGCATATTTTGTATTACGTCTAAGCAGATCCACACCTTCACGTTCCTCGTACCAACCAAGCTCGGTAAGCTGTAAATACGTACCCTTGCATCAAGCTGAGGAAATACACCAAAGATGACAGGTTTCGGGTGTAACGGCATATAAACAGGACATTTGGGAGCGAATCAGAGATGAAAAGTCAGCATGTGATCGCGGGTGAGCAGGCTCAGAGGCACGCGAGGTGGTTCGGGTGAAGAGAGCTGTACGAGTAAGAAACGCCCTACGAGCCGTACGTGCCCTGGAACGTGACGGAAGCGCCGGAGGCAGCGTACGTCTGAGGGTAGACACCGAGAGCAGCTGCGTTGTACGGACGGGCGTGTTCAGCATTGGCGGTGGACACCTCAGGGGTATCGCCGATCGGTAGAGTGCTGTGTTACTTGCGGTAGCCGTTCTTGGTAGCAGCAGCGTCGGCGGGCGTCTTCACGTCGGTGACGGCAGCCGCCGGCAGGTTGGTGCCAGACACGCGGTAGCCGGACTCGTCCACAACGTAGTCGACCGTCTGTTTTACACCATTGAGGTCCACGTAACTAAACGAGCCCTCGATAGGAAAGACGGGGATTTTGCCGTCGAACTTGGTGCTGAAACCATCGTCCGGGAGGCGGACACCTGCCGGGACGTTGGCAGCGATGTCCTTATAGATGGTAGTAGCGTATTTGACATAAGGGGCGGCTAAGTTGGTCCAGTATCTGGCCGCGTCCGGTTGCACCGAGTAGGCCAGGCCGCTGTAGGGCAGGGCGTTCTGGGCAGCCGCAACGCCCAGGACAGCGCTCACTACCATCTGAAAAGGACAAGCCAACCAATATTTGTTGTTGGAAGGAGCAGGAAGGAAAGAAGCAATGTCAAAGAACATTGTTGCTGAAAATATGAAGTAGACAAAGCCTGTCATATATTTTCCGAGCCATTGGCGCCCAGTGGAAAGATAAGATCGCAAATATTCATAAAACAACCAAAAGACAAAAGGCATTCCAGTTATGTTAACATGTTTTTCAACATCTTGCAGCTGATGTCACCCGATGGACATAAAACAGTTGCGTTTTGCAACGAAGCAGTGGCTTTGGAGAAATATTTTTGAATTTCTAAATCACTTTACTTAAAGGGATTGCACCAAATTTGTGTGGGGCTTTGAACTGAGATACCCATCTTCATGATCGTTCTCTGAAGTTTACAGGAACAGCCATGTCCGGTTGAAGACTTTGGATTCTCTTCTTTCTGAGCTTCATGCAAGTAAACTAGGAACTTTACGCAGGCATGTATGTCATCATAATAGCCAGGTGAAAACCTCATAATATTGGATATGATGTACTTCTGGTGAAGACATGGCCATTTAAGGCATTCGTGTTTATGGTGATGCATGCAGAACAAAAGACAATGGATAACGGTGGGGCAAGACTACACGAACCTGGGCGTCTATTCGCCAGGGCTTCGCTTGCACAGGGACCCCTCTGCGCGTTATGTGCTAGGCGCTCGAGCGGGGGCCGCACAACGGGATATTTGGCTTATTCATGGCTGATGCGTGCCGCCTGCCCTGAACTTCGGACTTGCAAAGTCCCATGGGGTCGCATTGCTGCATCTAACCATAGGGAAGTCACTAGTCACTTGCTACTGAATGCTTAATTCATGATGATTCTCTGCACTTTACCACTATGACCCTGTCTGGTTTAACACTTCAAATCCGTTTGTTTCTGAGCTTGACGCACGTGAACTTGTGCAGCCTAGTACCCATAACAACGCCTAGAGGAATTTGATCCAGAGAGGTATGTCATCATAGTCACGTCACGTGAAAACCTACTTTCACTGTCATCCCGACGAGTGCAGGATAAAGGGAAAAGGGATGCAGTGGGAAATGTCGCGATCACGGACGGCTTTACACCTAGGTAAATAGCTATTCGGGCAATTGCTAGATGTGTCAGACAAAAGAGAGAGAAAGTAACCCAGGAATAGGGCCGTAATACAAATTTCAACTGCAAAATCGAAAATACGATCACGAAAATTGCAACAATACCACGAGAAACGGCCAAATCGCTTGCACACAACCCTCCTAGATTGTATTTGTATTCATAGATGAACGCTGCCACCGTGCGGTATGTCAAAGCACTACAAGTGAGTCTCGCCGTCCGCTACAGCTACAACTCTGACGTGGCAACTCTCGCAGTGACTCTGACGTCATAAAAACATTCCGTGATATAATGAACCGATGGTAGGATCAAAATCATACTCATCGCAAAATTGTTACATTCAGCAGACATTTGCTTTTAAAAGCATGAGAAAAATTACTAGTGAGCTTTGTATGTAGTGAGCATATATGGTTGTACATGTATATCATATAAAGTTGCCTTAATATCTCCAGGTGTGGAAACTTCCTTCAAGCTGCCTATTGGGACTGGATCTCCTGATGAAATGAAACAGCTCATCGTGATGCACATCGGTAGCAAGCAACGCAAGCGGAGAACTCACCAGGATTTTCATGGCTGAACTCGCTGGGGTCTGTGATGCTTGTAGACCGGTGCCGGCCAGCTTTATACCGGCTGGAGGCCGTCCTAACTATTGGACCACGCCCGGGGCCAGCGGCAACACTCGCATGCTGGGGGAGGTTTAGTCGGACTGCATCACGGCAGTCGGTGATAGCCCTCGTTTACCCGCCCCCCCCCCCCCCCCCCAAGGTCGGAGAAGAGCCCCATCCCCTGATGCAAATTACTGAGTGATGAGCCTGTTGCTGGAAAGCTCCGCTGGCAATGCTGCAATGTTGTAGATGCTTTTAAGATCGTAGAAGGTTAGCGCCGGCATAGTGCGAGCCGCCGGACGCCGTCGCAGATGGTCGCGTCCGGGTTTTCCTTGCCGTGTCTAGCCATAGGGAAGTCGTTTGCTGCTGAATGCTCCCAATATGACGTCAGTGGTTGGCCGGTATCGCCACGGGATCCCTAGGCACGGTTGTTGTGGGCGCCTGACGCTGGCCTCGTCCGTCCCGGGCGTTATATAAGACATCTATGGGTTGTCCGTGTGGTTGAAGTTGCGTGAAATACTTCAATTTAGTTTTGAGCAGGAAGACAGACGTCTGCAATACGGCAGCAGCCTATGCAGGTTACTGTAAGACTATGTTTGCACTAACGAACCGCTCACAACTAAATAAGAAACAACAAAGTAGAACGCTGGCCTCGTCCGTCGCGTAAGTCGTTGGGGTTGTGTCATATATGTCATATGTATGTTGTGTCGTGGGCTCAATTGGCGTGGGATATCTCATATTGGTTTAGAGCAAGCATACACATATTTGCCACAAAACAGAAGCTTATCAAGGTCACCGTACCACGTGGTACCGTTAACCATTGACCATTCGTTTGGTGCCGAGGAGACGCCTACGAAACTTCAGGCCGCCGTCTCCACCCCCATCCCTGTTACATCCACTTACTACTAGTGATACAGATGTTGTCTCTGTAGCATTACAGACCAGCTTTGCATAGTTCAATCCATCTACTCATGTCTGCAAGTCGATATGAAATGCTGATTCAAGGTGGCGGGGGAAGGCAAATGAAATGCGTTTAAATGATATGATAGCTTTCAGCGCCCCTAATTATTTCAAGGGACCACTATGTGCATCCATCCGCAACACCTACCCTCAAAAAGTACACAATAAAGCACGAAAGAGCTAGTCAGTGTTTTCACGCTTACAGCGTCCGCAGATATCGGGACATTTGCAGACATTGAGTGCCTCACTTAGCTGGTGCTGATATTTGGTTAGCTCACCTGCATACAATCGACACAAAGCTTACCATTCCCATCCCCAATTTTCAGATCTTATTGGCGTTGAACTCACTTTTGTTTTACTTTAAACATGCATCCGCTTTCCCCAGTCTACCAGCGATCTTCTTCAAGCCTGCTGGATACAACTGCTTCATGTAGTAAAAGATAGCATTTATCTTGGCATAAACGGCGGACGGCGGTATTGAAGGGCAAACTCAAGGTTTCTTTAGTAGCAGAGACTTGATTCCGTCAATTTCCGTAGCCTTGATTCTCCTATACGACTGCTTACAATCCCCTCCCACACGTGCTTATGGAGTGCAGCTCTGAGAACACATGTGTATTGTATGATGCATCATTTTGAAGTGTCTCCGGATCGACCAAAGGGCCTCCGTGTCGCCAGAACCGCAGCCGGAACACAATTTGCACTGGGACGAAATGGCCCTTCAGCCCTAGACCAGTAATAATAATGTGCCCCCTAGTATTGTACTCACGGGGCTCCTTGCCTTGAAGGCGTAAAAGGTGGCAGAAATGATGAATGGAGTGGATCGAAATGAGGTAAAAATGAAAATGGTCCACTCATGCTCGCCTGGGAACGTTGTTCCTTTGCAGAATGGACTAGTGAAAGAAGTAACACGAACAGCTTTGGACCCAGAGCCCTCGTAATCTAAGGAGCAAGAACAGCAATGGCCGCTGATATCAGGGATGCTCACCTGTCCGAATGCAGGGCAATAGAACACTGCTAGAATGTATGCAGGTGGGCAAACCAAACTGCATCAACTGGGTGAGGCACCCAGTGACTACAGATGTCGGGGCATCTGCGGACGTTTTTACCGTGAAAACACTAATGAGCTTCCTCACGCCTCATCGTTGACTTTACGAAGGTAGTTCTCACGGATGGATGCCCACAGTGTTCTCTTGAGATCATTAAAGGCGCTGAAAGTTGCCATATTATTTCAAGGCATTTCGTTTGTTCATATCAGTTCAAATGAGTTGTAGTTTTTTTGGAACGCCCACAAGAAAGATACAAACCCACACTTGCAGGTGAAGGTAGCGGTGGCCGGACTGGAATTGAGTTTGTCTAACAAAATCTGCACAGGGGAGGGGGGCAGTACAGCCAGAGGGGGCATCTAAAACCAGCCACGATTGGTGCACTTAGTTTTCAGCCCTATGGCGTTGCACAAAAGGAAACGGTCAAAAATGACCCAAACCCCTCCCGCTGAATTTCTCAGAGGCTCTCATGTCAGATTGACCGGAATGTGGTGGGCTCCTGCCTATCTTTCTCCCTGAGGCTTCTGTTATTTGAGAAAGGTGGCGTTTTTGCCTTTATTTGCATTTTCCCATGCCAATGACCTACTTGTCATATCAGATTGATATCAGAACCACAGAGAAATTACAGGTCAGGTCGTGGTACCTGGTGACTCAACTGTTATGGTGCAGGCTGTTGACGGGTTGTAATCATGCCTGAGGTAAACTTGGCATGACATGGCACAACTGCAAACAGTTGTGACTTCTTTCAGATTGTGTGCTTACAATTATTCTGAGTGACAAAAAGGTGGTTAGCTTGGACAGGAAACTGGTATACTACCTCGAAAAACAAGGTATCCCAATTGTTTATATGTATATATATATATATATATATATATATATATGCATTACAAACGGGAAAATACAATATTTTTGGCACATTTGGTTTCCACCAGCATTTTCACGCTCCAACCCGATGGGATCAATGTTCTTAGCATAGAATAATTGTGACTCATGCGTCCATAACTAAGTTTGTTTTTTAGAACAAACAATGATAACCTATTTGAAACGCTTACTTTTTCATGCCGCTATCCATCCAAAACTCTGCAATTCAACACATTCGATATCTATTGGTTTAGGGTGATGAGTAGATATCATTTTAGTTGTTACAACGGCAGATGCAGCATATCTCCTAAGTTGTCATGGCTGGTAAAGTATCTGCTAGTTAGTGCACATGGTATGATCATTTCTTGCTCGAAAACCATTTTCTTATCCAAGAGTAACCTCTGTTAGTTTGAATGAATATGTTACAAATGCTGTTACCACACTGGTTATCCTGTACGACAGCTATCGCACAGGCACCTCAGCTGGCCAAAGTTGCATTATGCAATCAGAACTATTACCACTGCACAAATCCTCGCATCACGTAGCAAAAGAGTGATTCGTGTTCGAACATTGCACTCACTACATCAGAGTATTTGAATGTCACCTGCTTTCCATTGATGGTGCTAGATGTGTGCCAGACACGAATAATTGTATAATCATATCCGTATTGACCTTGAGCACTGCACGGCCAACGAGGTGGTGTCATTTGCGTAATGTTTCGATGGCATCGTGGATGTCTGATTGACTTCGGACTAGTCTGTCCAAGATAGTCTGCACTAGTTCGCGGATGTCAAGCTTATAAACAAGATGTCTTTAAGCATTCAAAAGGGCGTGGCCATGAACTGCATGGAGTGGTGAAAAACTAGGATACATGTGTTCTCCACCCTTCCATTGAATACAGTCATACCGGCGCTTCCAAGCATATTTTGTATTACGTTAAACACGATCCACATCTTTACGCCCCTCGCTCCAACCAAGGCCGGTAAACTGTAACTGCGCACCCTGACAACAAGCTGAGACAATACACCAAACATGACAGGCTTCCGGTGTATATGCATATGGACACAAATAGAACGTTTGGAAGCAAGTCAGAGATGAAAAGTCAGCATTTGATCGCAGGTGAGTAGGCTCCGAGCACTTACCAAAACATGCGAAGGTAAGGGAGGGGGTTCGGGTGAATACAATCGTACGTTTAAGAAACGCCCTCGGGACGTGCGTGCCCTGGAACGTGACTGGAGCGCCGGAGGCAGCGTACGTCTGAGGGTACACACGAAGAACGGCTGCACTGTACTGGCGGGAGTGCCCAGCATTGGCGGCGGCCACCTCAGGGGTCCCGCCGATCGGTAGAGCGCTGTGTTACTTGCGGTAGCCACTCTTGGTAGCAGCAGCGTCGGCGGGCGTCTTCACGTCGGTGACAGCAGCCGGCGGCAGGTTGGTGCCAGACACACGGAAGCCAGACTTGTCCACAGTGAAGTCGACCGTCTGTTTCACACCATTGAGGTCCACGTAACTAAACGAGCCCTCGATAGGAAAGACGGGGACTTTGCCGTCGAACATGGTGCTGAGGCCGTCGTGTTGGGGGCGTACACCGGCCGGGGCGTTGGCAGCGATGTCCTTGTAGATGGCAGAGGCGTAATTGGTATAGGGGGCGGCTAAGTTGGTCCAGTATGTGGAGGCGTCCGGTTGTACCGAGTAGGCCAGGCCGCCATAGGGCAGGGCGTACTGGGCAGCCGCAACGGCCAAGACAGCGAACACTACCATCTGAAAAAGTGAAAAACTATAGGACGCTGCTGCTCAAAATATTTAGTAGAACGAGCCTGTCACCTATTTTACACGCCATTCGTGCCGAGCTGAAAGATGAGATCGCTATGTTAATAAAACCTCTGTAAGAGGAAAAGGCATTTCGACTATGCTAATACGTTTTTAAATATCTTGGGGCTGATTTTACCCGCGGACAGATGACGGTTCCGTTGTGGCAATGGAGCAGTGAATTTGGAAAGGATTTTTCAAATTCTAAATTACTTCCGGAAAGGGGATGGTTTCACATTTGTATTGGGTTTTGAACTGAGATACCTATCTTCATATTCATTGTCTGAAGTTTACAGCCACAGCCATGTCTGATCTAAGGCTCAAAATCCCCTTGTTTCTGAGCTTGATGCACGTGGACTTGTAGAGCCTGGTAAAGATCGGAACACCGATAGGAACAGTACCCAGACATGCATGTCATCACAGTAAAGTCATGTGAAGGTTTCATCGCATTGGCTGCGTTGCACTCATGGTTGAAATATGGCCATTTAAGTCCCAGTGATTGAAGAAATAGTCAGATTGAGCCGCTAATTGCATGTATTGATCTGGGTTTAGGCGGGATGGATGAGACCCCTTCCGGCCAATCGTGACCAATTCAGACTATAGGGGAAGATGTGTGACGGTGGGGTAAGACTACACGCGCCTGGGGGTCTATCCGCCGAGGCTTAGCCCGGAACCTCTCTGCGTAGTATTTGCTAGGCGCTCGTTCGAGGGCCGCACGAAGGGGGTATATCATTCTCTGTAGTTTACAGCCTTAACCATGTTCGGTTTAACACTTCAAACTCTCTAGGTTCTGAGCTGGATGCACGTTAACTTGTGCAGCCTAGTACTCATAGGAAAACCTAGAGAGATTAGATCCAGAGGCGTATGCCACCATGGCAATACCAAGTAAAAAACTACATCCATTGGCGTCCCGAGGGGCGCAAGATAAAGGGAAGAAGGGATGCAACGGCGAATGTCGCGATCACGGACCGCTTTACGCCATAGGTAACACAGCTATTCGGACACCCGCTAGAGGAGCCGGACATCATTCTGAGAAAAATAACTTAAGAATATCGCCGTATTTGAAGGTGCAACGGCAAAGGCAGAAATACTGTCACGAAAAAATGCAGCAATGCCACGAGAAAAGGCCAAAATCACACGCACATAACGCACATAAGCTCAGTTCATACTCATAGATCAACAATGCCACCACGTGGCACGTCGAAGCATTACAAGTGTGTGTCGCCGTCCGCGACAGCAGTCACTCTGACGTACAACTCTGGCAGCGACTGATGTCATAAAAACGTTGAATAACGCAATGAAACGATGGTGAACCAAATCATATTTTCTTACTGCGAAATGGCTATTGTTAGCAGTCATTCGCATTTAAAAGCATGCGAACAGCTACAAGCAAGCTTTGAGTATCACATCTGAACCTTGCCTTAATATCTTTAAGTGTGGAACAGTTTCTTTGAGCTGCTAACTGAGACCGGATCTCCTGATGAAATGAAACAGCTCATCGTGATGCATATCGTTAGCAAGTATCGCAAACAGAGGACTCACCAGGACTTTCATGGCTGAACTTGCTGGGGTCTGTGATGCTTGTGGACCGGTACCCGCCAGCTTTATACTGGTTAGAGGCCGTCCTAAATGGGAGCCACGCCCTCGCCGACGGTAACACTCGCATGTTGCGGGGAGGTTTAGTGGACTACGTCACGGCGGTCGGCGATAACCCTCGTTACCCGTCCTACAAGGGCGGAGAAGAGCCCCATCCCCTCATGCAAACCGCTGAGTGGTGAACCTGTTACTGGAAAGCTTTGCTGGCCGTGCTACAATGTTGTAGGTGCTTTAAGACAGTAGAATACTATCGCCGGCGTGGTACGATCCACCGGACACTGATGGTTGCACCCCGGGTTTTCCTTGCCGCGTCTAGCCATAGGGAAGTCATTTGCTGCCGAATGCTGCTAATATTACGTCAGTGGTTGTCTGACCTGTATCTCAATGGAATCACCGGCCACGGTTCTTCTAGGCGCCAGACGATGGCCTCGCCCGTCCCGTGTGCCATGTAAAATATATGCGGGATGTCCGGCCGGTTGAAGGCGTGTGGAATGTTTCAAGTTATTTAGGCAAGAATGCAAATGTTTGTAATATAACAACAGCCCATCAACCTCACCGCAGGCTTAGTTTTGCACCAACGAGCCGCTCACAAAAAAAACAAAACAGAACACTCTTCTCGTCTCGTCCTCGGCGGAAGGTGGGAAGAAGAGCAAAGGCTCGGGCGCGTCGTTCATCCTACCCTATCAACACCCAGCCTTCTAAACATTTCAGTTCCAAAGGGAATTGTGCTGCCTTTGGGACTGAAGCAAGACAGCGTTCATGCACAAATGATTAACAACCGCCTAGCCATGCATTTAGAATCTGACATTTCAAACACTGGCGGCACTCATGCTTTGCCTTGATTCAGCGACATCTCGCATCACAGTGAGCTAGAATTGCTTTTGAACCAGGGTGGGAGTGAAAAATAGCATCGCAAACAGACCGCACAGAGGTGAAAAATTCAGCTTACAGAGATTTGAACTTTTGATAGAATCGGTTAGAGATGCTCCAGCAAACGAAGGCATACATTTCAAGATGGCACGGATGTAATACCAGAAACATGACAAAAATGTTAGTTAACATCTTAGGTCATTACAGTGAAACAGAAGACATTAAAGAGTAGTAACTTCTTAGAAGTGTAATGAGCATCAAAAACTATGTAGCACCGATGTTTTGATGCTGCACTTTGCGCTTCACTTCCAAATGATTTTTTTAACACAAAACAAAGCAAAGGAATTCAACAAAAAAACAGTAAGAAAAAATTCAACAAGTATAAAGCATTCAAACAAAAAAGGCTTGGACTCATGCACATCAGCACATCAACAAATTAAACACCACAGCCATGCCTCTGGCTTCTGTTAAGATAGAGTCAGGAATACAAATATCATGTCACTGTTTCTTGCAAAATACTAATGCTTATTTCCATGAAAGTAGCCTAACTAGGCCTGACCTACAGCAGCCCTACCCTTTCTCCCCCTGTCTAACCCATTTGTATCACAGTAAGATTTGTGAGTCGTTGATTTTTGCAAGATTCCTACTGCATAGCCATGGACGTAGCCATGGGCGCCCAGGTTCTGTGGAGCCTTGTATATGCTTGGTGGTGTCAAGTGAGCTCAGTTTTTGATGACGCCTTAAAACCTCCGAAAGGGAAATATGGGTTTGACATGTGTGGTTAGACAATATCAAGCAGGAGTGAAAAACTATCATTAAATACAAGGAAAATAAGTGAAAAACTCCTAAAAAAAGTCGGCAATTCTAGGACATTGTTGGATCGTGCCTGCAACAAGGATGTCAATCACCCAAATGATCATTAATATCAACCGCGACGATATGAAACGTGTTTCGGTATTTACACCGTGCCATTGACAGCACGTACCGCAATCTCGTTTGCTTTAAAGAGATTTAGTAAGTCAATGGTAACTCCATCCCTGCTAAAGGTTATGGCATTTCGGAGATCACCGACCATAAGAAGACTTACGTAAATGGGTGTAGAAACTGATGGAGACGGACAGGCCCCATTTTTTAAGGTGAGGGAGAAGCAATGTTACCTGCCCCACTCCCCAATTACCAGATCTAATTTGTGCTTAGCTTACTTTTGTAGTACCTTGACCATGCATGCCGATTTGGCTTGTTCATCAGTGATATTCCTTAAATCGTACTGGATACAACTGCTTCATGTTGTAAATGGCGAAATATTATTCGATCATTAACGGTGAACGGAGACATTGAGGGGCAAACCCAAGGCTCCCTCAGTAGCAAAGGCTCCATTCTGTCATTGTTATATATCATTGATTTTTCTGCACGGGTGCTTACAGTCCTCTCAGCACATGTTCATGGAGTACAAGATGGTATGATGCATCCTTCAAAGTGTCTCCGGATGGACAAAGGGACACCCGTGTCGCCAGAATGGCGGCCAGAATACAGCCGGCACTGGGACCGAGTGGCCCGTCAGCCCTGCACCGGCAACAGTAATGTGCCTCCTAGTGTTCTACTCGCGGAGCTCTTTGCCAGGAATGCGTAAAAGGTCTCAGGAATGATAAATTGAGTGGATCCAGATTAGGTAAGAAATGAAAAGGCCAACTTATATTCACGTCATAACGTTCATTCTTTCGCAGAATCGACCAGTGAAATAAATAACATAAAACAGTTTTAGACTCTGCGCACTTGCAATCTAAGGTATAGGAACAGCAATGGCCGCGAATATAAGGCATGCTCCCCTGGCCGAATGCAGGGCATTAGCGCACTGCCCAAACGTATGTAGATAGGCAAACCAACTATCTGCACCAACTGAGTGAGACTCTCAATGATTCCGGACGTCGCCATGTCTGCGGACGCCGTAAGCATGAAAACACGAACGAGCTCCTCCATGATAAATCGACAACTTTACGAAAGCTCTAAATAGAGCGTTTTAAGCTTTCCTAACATTTATTGAGAGGCAAAAAAGCTCACGCCTGTCTCTCAAAAACTATCAATAGTGTGATGTATCTTCTTAACCATTGCCCGGATTGGCCGTATTTCATAACGCTTACGCCAAGGGGGATGATACGATCTCCACCCCTGGTGTTTCGAAAGTAATGCAGATACACCTTAGGGGAAAACACTAGTGGGCTGGTCACAAAGAGATCTCGCGATTGGTACTAGCTTTCATGCTGTTATCAATAGTCGAATTTTCCAAAAAATCAGACTCAGATTTGCATCATGCCTACGAGACCATGCCTCTAAGGGACACAAAACTGAAGCAGGCGTCCATTTTGGTCAATATTGAGTACAATGGTGTTTATTTTCATGCATTTTGAGTACATATTTTTGATATATGACTCTGCTAATGCCGCAGTGCCGCCCCATGCGCGGGTCGTTATTATTATTTTTTTATTATCCTTTATATTATCCTTTTAGGTACGGCAGCACTGATAGCATTATTCTTTGTAAAATAACCAGGATTAGAAACAGACTGATTGATATTTCGGCTACATGCTTGCATCAAAACGAATATCAGTGGTGAAAATCGAAAAAAATTAGAAACCTAATATCAGTAGTGCAATCGGCATTTCCTGCAATACTGCATCATATAGAACTTTGGATAATGAGAACGCTTCAGCCCCCTTCATGAAGGGTAGGCACTGACATGAGTCTCCCACGATCGTAGGCGAATAGACGCTTTTTTATCTCTGCGTATATTACACAAGTGTTTTGATGAATTAGCGTATTGCAAACAGCAGATAACACATACGTTGACA
>NW_023596576.1:36434354-36611164 GCF_011947565.3 Pollicipes pollicipes
TGTTCTCTAAGTGATGTTGCGAGATTGTTTTTTGAGTTCGAGAGATTGATTTGTTCTAACTGCCTTTTCACGACAGCCGAACGATACCCTTTCGTCAATGACTGATGGTTTGCTGCTTGGTGATGAAGTTTAAGATAAACGTAATTGGGCAGCACATTCTCTTCTACGCGAGTGTCGTTGAAGACCTTGGCGTAAGTGCAGCTAACGCGTTTGTTTGCGCTTGCTCAAGTTTTCGTATCTCGGCCTTCTGTTGATCACCTAGAATTAAAAGTAACTCGCCGATGTTTGACGTCTATCAACTGGCCTGACGTTTCGGAATCACTTGTTCCATTTTCAGGGATGCCCACACACCGTACAAGGGTAGCATACGTCTACAGGAATGGGCTTAGTTTAACCAAATGAAGCTCGACCGGTATATTGTACAATGTCTACAAGTGGTGGTCATAATTATCCAAGGTGTAACAATATCTGTTTCACAGCAGTACCATCCCCGTAATTTTCTCCAACCTCCACATGTCGTCAGGCATACAATCTCTAGAATGCTCGAAAGTCTTAGGACAGGATATAGGCAGTAGGAGGTATCTAACCCTCCTGGGTAGCAGATCATCCACCATGCGCCATCTGTTCCGTCGGAACCTAAACTATGCATACCATCCTTAGTGTGATATGACGCTTCCTTTAAAAAGAAGCCCTCTGTGCCTCACCAGCCGTCTGTTGCATCAGAGAGTTCCCGGATCGAAACGCGATCTCGCTGTGTGTGATTGGTTTATTCGCTCATCGTATGATGTCGTACTTGCTTGTCATTGGCCAATAACCACATTATTTCCCTGGCACGCGATCGCACCTCATTTCCGATTGCAGCTAGTACATTTGGCGAACCCTTAGTTACGGGAATAGAATGTGAAGAAAGGTAGAATATGTAGCACCTCGCTAACCAGAGACACTGGTTAGCGATATTCTTCACCAAACGCTCCATAACTGGTAGATCGTTATGCCAGAGTTAGCTTGATCGATTGAACACGCCGGCCTCCAATTGTCCAAATGGCCGTCCGTTTTCTACGTTAAAGTGTGTTGATACCGTGAATGTATCCATATCCCTCCGATTGGTGAGATGCAGGCCTGTGTTCTAACCATACTCTTCAGTTTTTCTTGTTATATAGAGATACTGCATTTCCAGTACTGAAGAGACTATTCTACACTTTCAGATATTAAGGAAGGCATCTGCTCTGTTGCAATGAATGCATCTACTCCTCAATGCGTCATCGCCGGATAAAGCCATGTCACGTTGTCACATGTCACATTCCCTGTCACGAACGCTGTCAGACTGTGGGATGCTTGGAATACAGCGCTCGGCCCTGTTGGACGTCTTTCGTTCGTTTCTCGCCGGCAGCGATCTCCCTGTCTTGTCATGACCGGCCTTGCAGTGGAGTTGTCTGTACATAGAGCTGTAGTGGTGTTTTTCTCCCGACATCCATCCAAAACGTGCGTGTTCAGGCTGGTGGATGCCGTTACGGTGCCGCGACCAGTACTGCTATGTCAGAACTGCACCGACATGTGGCCTGACCACAGTCACTTGGTGTCGGGTCGAGATCGTGTCGCACCCATCCCGTGTTGGGCACTGAAATGGTATGCGTCACAAGCTCATCCCACTTTTGCGCGAGTGACAGACTCCGTGCTTTGCACGCTCGCGTCTCTCCATATCACAATTAGCTCTTTTTGGCCGTCGTTCACTCCTTATTGGAGTGAACTCGTGAAGTCGTTCACTCCACAGGTGAATTCGATGTATGCCGTTTTGTGAAAAGCGCATGATCTAATTTCCGTTCGATGCTGGGAGCTCTTCGCTCGAGGAGTTTCATAGCCGGATATCTACGGAAGCGTTTGACGTCCAACGGTGAGCCCTCCACCAGATATTTCCGAAAGTGATTTCGAAAAGACCATTCGTTTTGACACCATATGTAGATGCTAAACAGCTGTTTGCGATGTGCAGTGAAAATGCTTTCAGTGTTTATACAAGCGGTATTACAGCGCTCTCGAGCATGGATGCGGCCATCTCTCTGAGACTGGACGGTCAAACTGGAATCCGGGGACAGCCTGATCCAAAAACGGTATCTTGAGTGGGAGTAGGTGAAAATATGCAGTGCACGGGCAAAAATGTAGGAGACACAACCCTATCATGCGAAACTTAGGACGCGTTTCTTCGACCCTTGCCCCGCACCCCTATCCCCACTCATACCCCACCCAAACCCTCCAGTAATTAAACCATGCTACTGCTGCCTAGTATATTTTGTATGGCGTCAAAAATGATCCACATCTTTATACCACTCGTTCCAACCGAGCTCGGTAAGCTGTAAATACGGACCATGGCATCAAGCTGAGAGAATGCACCAAACACTCTTGGCCTCTGGTGTAACGGCAAATGAACACAACCAGAACGTTTGGGAGCGAGTCAGAGATGCAAATTTCGCATTTGCCCGCAAGTGAGCAGCGCACAGAACGCTTACCAAAACAGGCGAAGGTAAGGAAAGGGTCGGGGTGAATAGAGCGCTACGAGTAAAATACGCCCTCCGGGCCGTGCGTGCCCTGGAACGTGACGGGAGCGCCGGAAGCAGTGGACACCGAAGGGCAGGTACTTGGCAGGGCAGGTACTTTACCATTACCCAGAGCGGCCCCGTCTTACAGGCGGGCTTGCTCAGAGAGCGCCGCGCTAGTCGTGGTTGTTTTCATAGCTGGTGGTCACCTCCGTGTGGGGGTCCACAGTTATGTGGAAGCCAGACCTGTCCGCAGAGAAATTGACCGTCCGGTTCACACCACGGAGGTCCAAGTAGCTAAACGAGCCAACAACAGGAGTGAAGAGGACGCTGGCGTCGTAATTGGCGTTTTGACCGTAGGCTTGATGGTGGTCACCGCCCGGGGCGAAGCCAGGGATGTTTCTCAAGAAAGCACTAGTATATCTGGCGTAGGGGGAAAGCAAATTCATCCAGTATTGGAGCGCGTCCGGCTGTCCCTGGTTCTTCGGCTCGCCAGCGGTGTGCGAGTGGTGGCCGGCAGCCGCAACGGCCAGGACAACGCACATGACCACCTGAAACAGACAAGGTGGACCTAACATTTGCTTTTAAAAATAATTGAAAGAAAAGGGCAATGCCATAAATAGGACGTTGCTGCTGAAAATATATCGCAGAAAAAACCTGACGGATTTTTTTTTAAGTCAATGATGCCGACCTGAACGAGGGAATCGCTTTGTCATCTGCAAGATGGCAAGGAACGCACGGACAGATAACGGTGACATTGACCTAATAAAAGAAAGGATTTAGCGATATATCTTTGCAACTGAAAGTCACTTCTGTTAAAGGTACTATTCCAAGTTTGTAAGTGGTTTTGAACTGAGCTACCCATTTGTTGCTACCCATCATATTCCCTGCTGTTCCAGCCGCGTCCTTTTTAAGACTTCGAATCATCTTGCTTCCGAACTTAATGCACGTGGACTTGCGTACCCCATTACCCACCGCCTATGGTACTCTTACCCGGCATGTGCAAGATCATAGAAAGTCACGCGAAAACCACACGGCATTCACCGTGCTGTACCCATGGCCAAGACAATGCGGCTGTTTAACCACTCGTGTTTTGCAGTTATGCAGCGCCAAATGTCCAAACGATGAGCGGCAATTGACTAGCACATTGCGCTGCTAGTTGTATGGCTCGGCAACTTCGGTTACTTTGTTAGTTGGATTAGAGCCTTTTCGGCCAGTAAAGGCCATTTTAGGGCTGTGAGATGCAGAAGGATGGATATCGGTGGGGCAGGACCATATGCATCTGGGGATCCAAACTCCAAGATTTAGCCCGTACAGGAACCCTTTTACAGGCATGTGTCTGCCGCTCGGACGGGGCCCCCACCAGGGGCCCTTCGACCCACTCGTGACTGGCACGTGCAGCCTGTTCCCGGATAAAACAAAAACGAGGACCAACGGCTAGATATGACGAACATGAGGCTAAGTATCAAGTAATTTAAGAAAAGTGCCGCAGCCAAAAAGGCAAGAGCAGGTACGGAAGATGGTATCACGGAAAATACCCAAGAAAACCAAGAGAAAGGGACAAAAAAACGTACACAAGATTTGCTTATCAAGGTCACACGCATGGATCAGCAACACCACCTTGTGGCGCGTGCAAGTATCCCAAGTGAGTCACGCAGTTCATTACAGCGACAACTCTGACACGGCAGATGTGGCATCGACTCTAGCGTCCTAAAAACGTCCCATGACTTAATCCAATGACAACGTTTTAAGGCACATATATCCTTATCGGCGAAATTGTGATCTACAGCAGCCATTTGCAGTTAAAAGCATGCGAACAGTTACAAGCGAGTTGTGTATACGATATCTGATGCGTGGCTCAATATACCGTTTCTCCCGATAAAGTTAAACAGCATAATGTAATGCACATCTTCGGCAAGCATCGTAAGCAGAGGACTCACCAGGACTTTCATGGCTGAACTCGCTGGTTTCTGTGATGCCTGTGGTCATGGGCCGACCAGCTTTATATTGGCTGGAGCGGTGCTGACTGTGAAGCCACGCCCACGCTGACCGCAAAGCTCACATATCATTGGAGGAGATGTTGCAGCTCGATCTCCGCGAACAGTGGCCATCATCAGTTATCGCCCCCCCCCCTCGAGCCAAGGTCGGAGAAGGGCCTACCCCCCTATGTAAACCGCAGAGTAATACACCTGGTACAGTGGTAAAGCTCTTTTTGCAAGGCTGCAGCACTGGGCGACTGTTTGGGTTCCTTTAACGGCAGCATCAAATTCGGGTCGTCGTGTGACGATCAGCCTGGCGTGGCCGCAGATAGCCATACCCAGGAGGGCTTCTCTTACCGCATCTGGTCAAAGGGACAGGCATTTGCCGCCGAATGCTCCCAATATGACATCAGTGGTCGTCTGGCCTGTGTCGCCATGGGATCACCGGCGACGGTTCCTCTGAGCACCGAACGCTGACCTCATGCATCCCGTGCCGTCTGTTGTGTTAGACTTATGTGGGGTGTCCAGCTGGTATGATTTTCGTGGAATACTTCGAATTAGTCTTGAACAAGCAGGCAAATGTTTGCACTACAGCAGTATCTGGCCAAAATCACGGTAGACTTGATTTGACACCGATTCGTTGTGCACGGCGGAGAGACGCTGCTGCCCTGGAGTCACATTCCTCTGCTTGCTCCAACCACTCAGCAGCGAAGGCGCTGTGATGAGCGCGAACACAGGAGCCGATGGTATGGCCGAAGACCACTTGAGCCAGAGCATGTCCATCGGCTCGAGGCGTGTTTCGCAGTTCCAGGAGTCCTCGGTAAAAGTTGTCGTTGTCGGTAGAGCCATCAGTCACCGTCTTCGACACCAGGTGCTTCATGGCCTATACTGCCGCCTCCGCATGCCCATTGGATTGTGGGTAATACGGAGTCGACATGACATGCAGTACTCCCCAACGCTTCAGGAAGTTGGCGACTTCACGGCTCTTGTACTGATGTCCTCAATCTGTCCTGAGTCTGACGGGGACTCCAAGACTGACGAAGACGTCTCGGAGGGCTCTGATGATCTGACGGCTTGTTGTGTCACCCCGTGGGAGTTGATAGACAACTGGCCAGCCAGACAGTCTATCCACGTAGACGAAGAAGTCTCTGCCACCGTGAGAGAAGCAGTCGGAAGGGACATCTTCAAAAATCCTCGATGGCAGCGTGTCGGTGGCCATCGGTTCCTGAGGCAAACTTGGACGGAGCTCTTGGCAGGTACTGCAATTGCCCACAGTGTTGGCGATGTCGCTGTTCACGCCGGGCCACCAGACAGTTTGGCGTGCTCGTCGTTTGGTGCGCTCGATACCCTGGTGAGCGTCGTGAAGTGCTTCCATGGTGACCTTCCGGGAACCACGCGGAATGAGGATGCGGCAGCCTTTCAGAACTAGGCCGTCGTGGGACGAAAGTTCGTGGCGAACGTCCCAGAATGGGAGTAAGGACCGTGGCAGCATCTCCTGGGAGGATGGGAAACCACGAGCAATGGACATGGTGCTCTACAGACTAGACGAGCTGGTTGTCCTCAGGCGTCGGTTCTTCAGCAGGAGCACGTGACAGTGCATCGGGGATGGCATGGTCTTTGCCTTTTTGCCAGATGGCTGTGAAGTTGTAGAGACTGGTCTTCTTCAGACGTTGGAGACGTGGGTTTTCGACGGCATCCAGGGTGTAGTCGTTCAAGATCGGTATCGAGGGCCGGTGGTCGATGATGACTCTGAAGTGTTGCAGGCCCTGCAAAAACATGCGGCATTTCTTCAGTGCCCACACCACTGCCAGGAGCTTCAACTCCACCGTTGCGTAGCGTGGCCCGGTGTCAGAGAGAAACCTGGACCTACATTGGACTAGGCGCCAGCGATCGCCGTGCTGTCGTAGCAGGACGTATCTGAGCCCTTTCAGACGAGCAGCGTCGGTCTGAAAAACCGTCGGAAGATGCGGATCGCAATGAGCCAGCACAGGCGGTGATGCCTGAGCCTTCTTGACGTCGTTGAAGGCTGTCTTGTGATCCCGTGTCCACACGAAAGCGTGTCAAGGTTTCAGTAAACCACGAAGCGCGTCTGCAGCGGATGATATATCGATGGAGAAGTTTCCGAACTGCTGAGCGAGCCCCATGAAAGACTTCAGCACGGTGATGTTGGTTGGCGTTGCGAAGTTGGTGATGGCTGTGATCTTGCCCGAGTTGATCTCCTTCCCGACCGAAGACAGGCTGAAGCCACAGAAGAAGACTTCTTCCTGTGCGCAGCAGAACTTCTTCTCGTTGATCGTGATGCCATATTGGCGGCATTGTGTGACAACAGCTCGTAAACAGTCTACGTGGTCTTCGATTGCCTCATTGTAAACAAGTATGTCGTCGACCACCTTGACGACGTGGTCCAGATCCTGGAGAGCCTGATCTCCACGTCGGCAGTACTCGTCCCCTGTTGAGACCAGGCCCATGGGCGCTCGGAGGAACTTTGTGCGCCCCAGGGCGCGGTGAACGTTGTGAGGTGCTGGCTGCCTTCTTGAAGAGGGAGCTACCAATATCCTGACTTGGCATCCAACGTGGAGAAGATGTTCGCGTTTGCGGGGATACCAGAGACGGCCTCTCTTGGACTAGAGGTTGGGTGCAGAGGCCTTCCTACAAACTTGTTGAGCTTGGTGAGGTCAACGCATATCCGTACTCCTCCATTAGACTTTGTGACCAGCGCCAGTGGATGGCACCAATCTGATGGCTCGTCACCCAAGGGGGCGATGATGCCTTGTCTAACCATTTCTTCGAGCAGTCGCTTCGAGCTTCGAGCAGTCGATGACTTTAACTGAGCAGGCGTAGTGCCATCGCAGAACAGCCTCAACCCAACATATTGCCTCACCAAATCCACTTGTGATGGAAAACCACGCGAATGAAGTCACACCGTTCACATGCGATAGCATAAATACCAGCTGTCCGAATTCAACATGGCAGTTGACGATACTAACCAGTATCCCGTATTATATTCGTTCATGTGGAATATCTATGTGGAATATCTATATCTATATGGAATATCTATGTGGAATACTTGTTCATCTGGAATACCGTACGCGGCGACGTCTGGAGGTCACGGTTTTTAATGCCCTGTCGAAAGTCGTGAGATGCCCTTATTGTTTAGAATGTTGTACACATGCTGAAGCTTTGATAGAATTCGAAAGGTTCGGGACTTTCCAGATCGTTAAGATCCGTGTTGGCGTCAAGAGCAATTAATGCATTCGTCATATCTGATTATTTCAGACATTGATGAGTTTATTTTTTGAAGCAGGTCTCATACGATCGAACAGTTAGCGTTATTCGACTCGTCATTACATTTTCGGTCTGGAATGTGTACTTGCTGTACTTTTACTGTTACTTTTATACTTGCCTGTGAAAGTTCATCCCGTCACCTGACATGACCTGAACTCTACTTGAGTCGCCTCACTTCTTCACCCGAATCTTAAATTCAATTGTTGCAAATTTCAAAATTCATTGAAATCAGGGCCAGCTCGGTTTTAACAGTGTTAGCCAGTGTTAGTGTTAACAGTGTTACATTCTCTTGTTGATGCCTCATCATGCGTTATATTTGTGTATGACAAATATTGATCTGGAATGTGGTGACGTCTATAGGTCACAGTTTTTCATGTTACGTGAAAGGAGAAGGAATGCCCTCATTATCTGAGTTGTTCCACACTTGTGGCGTTTTTTGAGAAAGGCAAGGGAGTCGGAATCTTTCAGGTAGTTGAGTTCTGTATTAAATTTAACGGGACATAATGTATTGCCCCAGAAATTGATCATTTCCTGACATATCTAAGTTGTCTTGGGAAACATGCTTCATTCGATCAAGCAAGTGACCCCAATGGACTCCGCGTTACATGTGCTATCTTGAAATGGATCCTATTTATTTGCCCGCGGAAGGTCATCAGATGACCTAGTGTGACCTAAACCCAAGTTCAGTCGCCCTTCTTTTTCACCTTAAAACCTTGACTTAAATGTGCAGCCGTTCAACCCAAACGTAGTGATATCGATTTCAACCGGTTAGGTTAGGCTACCCTGCTTACCAACCAGCACTCGTTATATCTGAACACGACAAAACACGATCTGACGTGGTGACATCAAAAGATCATAGTTTTTTATGTTCCGAGATAACTCAAGAGGTGCTCTCGTCACCTTGGGCGTTGTTCGCTTACAGAAATTTTCAAGACAAACGAAAAGTTCGGGATTTTCTAGGTCGTGGGGTTTCGCGTTAAAGTCACGGCCGCGTTCGATCTGTCAACACGTTTGTCAGCACCAACCACGGCCCGTTATTCTCCCTACGTCACGTCAATTGACCAGAAGGTTACTTGGTCTGTGACGTCACGCGCCGGCTGACGATGCTGCTAGGATTCTTTGTCAGCCCGTCAGCATGTAGAGAAAGCCCTACCAGATTGAAAATCGCTCCGACAAAAAAGCGGGCGTTGATTCGGTAGCTCTTACGTTTGCGAGCAGCTTGGGTGGGTTGGGCGGAATTGCCTCTAAATTTGGGAGGAATGCGACGTAGGATAGATAGGAAGGGAATTGAACTGCCAAGAGAAGCTATGAAAAGGTGAATGACGATGATTGATGAGGTGTATCGTAAAATACGGGGAACAGGAACGAAACTCCACGAATCTGGAACATTGGCTCTGACGGTTCATGTTGGAGTTCAATGAAAGGATGGGCTTCATGCTAGCGCAAGTAGCAGTGAAGGATCAAAAGACCGTTTCAAAAGGATCAAAAGACAAAAGACCGAAGGATCAAAAGACCGCACAAAGTCGAGCTATCACTTTAAATGAGACGGGAAGAAATTGAACTGAGATGGGAATGGGAAGAGGCACTCAACTTAAGGCTGTGATAGTTGATGGTAACATCAGAGCAGGAGCCGCACATCCGAACACCACTTCATGGGCACTGTGTCATGGCCGGCGGTAAGCCAGATTGGGGATGGGCGTCTGCTCTGAAGGTAAAGGGGGAAAAGAAGGTAAACTCAAAACCAGGGAGCTAGAATCGCTTTTGAACTAGGGTAGGAGTGAAAAATTATATCGCAAAAAAGACCGTGCCGGAGTGAAAAAATCAATTCACAAAAGACGGAACTTATGAGCCATGATGGATGCCTCAGCAAACAAAGGCATCTGTTTCAAGTTGGCATGGACGTAATATCAGAAACCTGACAAAACTATTTCGTTTTTTAACATCTTAGGCCATTAAAGTGAAACAGAATACATTAATACGCGCTCGGGTGGGGGGCAAATTGACCCCCCCCCCCCGAAGGCTTTTCCCGAATGGTCTTTGAAGGGCGCGGCGTAGCCGCGCCACATTTTGCATAGCTGTAGAAAATTGCATATCGGATCGTTTGACATACAAATTTTAGATGTACCTTGTAAGGTCGCTGACCTATGACAGGTCAAAGTCAGCCCATGGTGTCCAAGAAGGCAATTTCTAGGGAATCGTTCAATCTGATACAACAACGGAGTGTTTGACGAAGACATACATCTCTGAGATGCTTTCTTAGGCACCACAAATATTGAATGAGCAAATTACGTTGACCTAAGGTCAGGTATGATGGTCAGACTTAGGTCAAAACCAACCTGATTTATTAATCTAGGGCTTGCTGTATGGGATAGTCTCTGGTGTTCATTTCGAATTTATTGGCAGCAGGAACTGCATTATATATTTTCAATTGACTTCTTAGAGATCAGAACAGGCCATTGACCTAAGACGACCCCGGTCCAACGTTTTTTTTAGGAACATACTGCCTAGCGTAATCTTTGTCGCTTATTCAAATGAAAATGCAGAGCAGTCTTGTATCATTTTGGTCACCATGACCTTTAAAGGGTCAAACAAGGTCAATGACCTCTAATTGGCTTGTGAACTTTTGCTTAGAGACAGTTGTCTAGGTTCTTGGGGCGCTTTGGAGACCATCCTGGAGTTTGACCTTGTTCGACCTTATTCGACCTGAAGATCATCATTACCTAGGAAGCTGAAACCATAACCTAAGTGCGTTCGCGGTCTAGACACCCTGTAAATTTGGTGTCTCTAGCTTTCTTAGTTTACGAGATCTCAAACGGGGGTTCAAATTGGCTCTCCCCCCCCCCCCCCACACCCGAGCGGAGGGTGTCTAGCTGGCCAACCGGGCACGTGTTAAAACATAGTAATTTCATGACAGTGTAATGAGCATAACAAATTATTAACACCAATAATATGATGCTGCACCTTTCAATTTCCTTCCACAGCACTTTTAAAACAAAACAAAGCAAAGGAATTCAATAACAATATAACAACAGAAAATTCAACAAGCATAAAACACTCAAACAAAAAAACATTGGACTAATACACATCAGCCCATCACCGAGTCAAACACAACAGACATACTTCTGGCTTCTGTTAAGGTGGTGTCAGGGAAAACAAACATTTTGTCACTGTTTCTCACAAAATACCTATGCTTATTTCCATCACAGTGGCCTATGCCTAACCTAAAGAGGCCTTACATCATCTCATCCTGTATGACCAGTTTGTATCACAGCAGCAGTTGTGAGTTACTGATTCTTGCACAATTCCTATTACCACTTGCCATGCACCTGACCAACTCAACCTAACTTAGAGTAGCCCATATGATGAACATCATCTCAACTCACCTATCTTTTGACAGCAGCACTTGTGATAAAAACATGATATCTAAAGCTAGTTTTTGGCTGGTTTCAACTTGCATTTTTATTCCGGTCATTTGAGCATGTTTGTTGACATCAGACATAGTTGACAACATGCAAATCAAAACACTTTAAATCACTTTGAACAACTTATTTTGATTGTCATGGTTAGCCTATGTGAAGGGCAATGATAGGTATGCTCCACAAAACAATCTCTTCTCCCAAAATAACACAACTTTTAGATGACCATGTCAGTATTGCTGCTTGCCTTTTCAGCTGCAGCAAATGCATCCATGTGGGCTTGTTTATTCATACTTAATGACAAAGTTTGAGATGTCGGCTTTACATTTTAAATGGAGTGGTCTGACTATTTGTTACATACCAATATTTAACTCATGTTATAATTGCTATGCAGCTAAGAATATCCCTGTGTTAAAAATATAGTGTATACATACAGTACAGTCATTTGCCGGCCAGCAAACCATGATACCTATAGCAAACATTTGGTTAAAGCAGCCATGAGTGACCACATTAAGGAATTTGGGGCAAAAAACCAAGAATATGGAACAAAATAAGCCCACTGCATGCCTTGTGGCATCATAATTTATATTATGGCAAAACTCGATGCATCAAAACAAAAAAATGGCTGGCTCTGGTTACCAATCATGTGTTGAAAGCGGGCAAGGTAAGTAATTACTTGGTCCACAGGAGACTTGGCGGTTTCTTCCTGCCCCCCCCCCCCCAAAAAAAAAAAACACAAATCAGTACCTTTTGCATGGTCTGCTGGCAGACAGAGTCATCCGACTCACCCCCTAAATATAAATATCAATCATGCCCGCCAACGTTAACAATTCCAGAGGGCAGAATTTGGCCATCAAACAAACAAACAAACAATCTGCATTAGCCGCGTCATGTCTTTCCCAAGGGTCTATGTTGCAGCATATTCTAATGCTGCCACACGGAGGCAGCATTCGGCAAGGCCATTCTAAGCCTTGCCAGGTAGCCTGGTAAGTTAGACACTCGAAAAGCTTGGATTTATCCTTATTGAACACCGCCATGAAACAAGAAAACAGTTAACCGAAGGTTTAAGAGGGCAAAAATGTCGGTAAAAATAAGTGCCATGCTTCAAATTGTCTCTTTCATTCCCTGTCAATTGTTCACGCTTGGGTGTATATCAAACATGTTTGGGCGACTGGCGAATTAATACAATTTATGTATGAAATACGTACAAGCTTGCAGTTGCAGCACCTTGCAGAGAAATTGGTCAACATTTTAAGCAGCAGATGGTACCTCTAAAGGCAATCGAAAAGGAAGGAAGAATAAAGTGGTATCACACTGGCATGATACCAAGAAAAACATAAGTAGCCAAATAAATAGAAAGACTGGTACATTTCTCGCAAAATTTTGTAATCAGCTAAGTTGGCTTAAAATATGTTAATAAAAGTGCTCAAATAGTAATATTCATCTCGTAAGTTTAATTTCAAAGACATTTCTTGACCTTTTCACTCATGCATTTCGGGAGTGATGCAATTTAGTGCTCAAGTTTCCTCGGGAAAAAAGAAGTACGTAGAGTAAAATTCTCTACCAGGCCTTGCTGGTGTTTGCCCCACGCTCTGCTTTCGTGGTGTGGTGGTGAGACAAAAAAATAGGGGATGCGTGAACATCTTGCATTTGGCGCACAGCTGCAGATTGTGATACATTTTGTAAACAAATCAAATTTAATGCGTGCAAGCGGCTGGGGTCGCTGGGGTTCTTGGGCTTGGAGGCACCTGGCGCTCTTGCTTTGTGCATATATAGACATGATTCAGATATAGGTGAGGCACGACATAGTCATAGATGCCCAGGTTCTGCAGAGCCTCGTTTATGCTTGGTGGTTTCAAGTGAGCTCGGTTTCGGATGACATCTGAAAACCTCAGAAAGGGAAATAGGGGTTTGGCATGTGCGATTAGACAATGTCAGACAGGAGTGAAAAATTTACATAAAATATGGGGAAAAGGAGTGGAAAAATTCCTCCTCATAGGGTGTTGCTTTACACCCCAAGTCGGCAATTCTAGGACACTGGTCAAAACACTTTCTCACCAGCCCACACACCGAACGCTGCGCTGGCACGCATGACGCATTCCAGCTGACAATTGTGCCGACGACAAATCGAACGGGGCCCAAGAAGAAAAGACGCATTATACCAGAAACTGTTTGTTTCCATAATTTTTTAGTTTGTATTTTGAACTAGACATCATTCCATCAAGCAACTGGCAGTGTTCCACTCGGTGTTACCATTGCTGTCTGGAAATATATAATTTATGCTCACTTGCAGGTCATCACGTGACCTGAGATCACCAGAAATCCAGGAAAGTCGCCTTTCTTTTCCACCTGCAAATTCTGATTCAACTGGTGTGTGCATGGATCTAAAACGGTCTTAAATCGATCACAAAAACCTCATGCACCTTGCTTATCTATCATCACGCGTTCGATTCGCACATGAAGAATTTCGATTTTGTAAGTTGTTCAGTGCATTAGCGAGGGACATTGGCCACATAGATAAGACAGTAGTATTAGCCTTATTCCTCGGAAAAATCAGAATGGCGATATAGTTCGGTTGATATCTCGGCAACATGTCTTACTCGAAACGATAGCAGAAGTGAATTCAAAATTGGCTGCCGACGATCCTGTTCGCTTTTTCAGGCTTTTTTTAAACAGCAAGCCACAGTTTTTACAGGACACCAATATCCAGGGAACTAAAGAAAAAGCGATTGCCAGTCGTTACCAAGATATTGTGAGAATATCCACGTCAATGAAATTTGGGCTTTCCTGTTGGGCAACGGATATTCTCCACAACTTTTAGGTAGAATGTTGGAAGAAGAAAAACAGTCTAGAGCGGGGGGTATGGGTGATAGGCGGCGTGAATATGTCCTATCGGTAGACGGATTTTTAACGCTACCTTGCATATATGAGCAGTTGCTTTGGAAAATCAGACACATTGTTAAAAATCAAAACTGCGGGTACGCATACCTTGGAAAAACGACAATAAGCTTGAAAAGTACCACCTGCTTATTACTTACTTACTTACCTGCTGGTAAGGTTAAAAGTACACCAAAGTTATGAATGACCATGTTTCATATCTGGTGCTTGTTCCAATATCTTCAAATGTGAAACATTCCCTTTAAGCAAGCAGCTCGGCACCTATGGACTCCAATACAACCGACAACATACGCACACACACACACACACACACACACACACACACACACACACACACACACACACACACACACGCGCGCGCGCGCGCGTCGATGTGGGTCACATAATGGGATGAAATGGGTGACCCTGACGGGATTGCACGACCTGTCAGACACCATGAGCGGTTGTTTCCCCGTGCATGATTGTGCCGTCCGCACCCTTAAAAACGGCGACTCAACTTCATCGCCTGGCTGGTGACAACATTTAAACGAGGCTGCAATCAAATCAGATGCATGAGCGAATTTAATCGTTCTTAATCTCACGGTACGCCTGAATCGCCCGGTAACCCGCTCATCCGGCGAATTACACTAGCAGAGCCTGCCGGATATCAAACCTGGAAACTCCTCGTCCACCAATAATCCTTACAAACTCATGGGATCGGCGCCTCACCACATTCACTACAAGCATCCTCATTCGCTGGCGCAAATAATTTTCTACAAGCATTCCCACATCACACCGCTCGTTCCTGGCACGCACATGCGTTGCCCCCTCCCCCGAGATGGGTCCAGTTACCACAGTGCGTAGCGTAGCCCTGCACCCCGGGCGGTCCGAACTGCTTTACTGCAATATCATGACCTACGCCCCTCTCCAGCACCCTGGCATTATAATTGACACGTCTGCGCGAGTGCTCATTCAGGTCAAGTAAAAACATAATGGCATCCATTGCACGCATCCATTAAAGCCAGGTTTATGTCCTATTTAAAGCATATCCGGTCAATTTCCCATTCGCCTGGCACCGCCGTGGCTACTGGGGCGGCTTCAGGTGTACCTAAGCTGGACGACAACTGGTTCTCTCGCCTGACCTATATAGTAACGGCTCCGCATTCGGAGGTCGCCCATTCGCGCCTCGTCCACGATGGGACACCCACCTCTTCTTTGGGCATGCCCACCGCTCGCAGCTTCGCTCTGCCGCGTACCCGCTTCGCGCCCCATTCAGTATGGAGACGTCGCCTACGGCGGTTCTACGCCGTCGCTTCCCGCCTGCTGGAGTGTGCTTTGTATGGCAGCGTCGCGGTGCGCCCCCTCAGAGGCCTGGGGGTAGACAGCGCACCTAATGGGACGGTGGAGCCCACGGTCTCCACGGCCGGTGCTCTCTGGCGATTCAGCCTAACCGGCCTGTTCGATGACTCAATACCCTGTCGCTCTTCCTACAAAGCTCGTTGCCGGAATCCCTGTCCGCACGGAACGTCCCGCCAGCATGGGCTGATAACGCCCGGCGTACACGGCGTCAGACAAGGACCACCAACGGATAGATGCAGTTACTGCCGTGCGTAACCCTGCATCTCGGACGGTCCGAACTGGTCTCTTGTCATGTCATGACCTACGTTCCTTCATGCCGCCACGCCCGAGGTTAAATGAAAGACGGAAAATGCGAATAGACCTTCTCCCTGTCAACAATCAGCGAAATGATGTCTTCGAGTCGCGCTATCCCCCAAACATTGATTTGCATAACAGCGGGACTGCAATTGTCTAGCTCCTCCCGAATCATGACCATAACCGAGCCACGATTCTCGGGCGCGTTCTGCCCCTGTCGCCTTTCGCGGCCACTACTATTGCTGCGTGGCTCGGCCCCCGAAAAAAAGCCACAGCGGGATGCGAATCGAACGAAGGCCTGCCAGTCCGGTGCAAGTTTTACCCGACCGATTTGACAGCAATGGTGACGTGCAATTATCCGCTCCGCCAACAACTGGCATCTTCGGCTGGAGGCCAGACCACGAGAATGTCGCAACGTGAAATGCAACGTTCGGCCACTGCCATCACCGGCCTTGTGGATCGCCCGACCAATCCGTGACCTGCGATCATTGATCACTTCAAAGCTAAACATTTCGCTTCGCGGTGGCCTCGTGATCACCACCCCTCGCTAAATAAGCACGCCACCGGTATTTACGAGGTCCAGGTATTTACTGCCCTGGTCCGTTCACATTGACCCACAAGCCACCCGTCGGGTACCGCCCGGTACATCACGTCCGACCAGGCGACCTTTAACTTGATAAGTGCCGTCCGAGACGGCAAACGCTTTCCCTTGAGGCGGCGGTCAGACTGCAGAATAGGCTGCGGTCATGCCGGATCCGGGAAGAGGCCGTTTTTTTGCTGCAACGGGCCGGTCGTCACGCGTCACACGATCCCGCAGATATCGCGGACAGCGGGCACCCCCTGTTGTTAAGGGCCAATCGCCTGCAGCGTCTGGCGGTCTGCATTCGCTGCCCAGTCTCCGCCGGACCAATGGCATTGTTTGATTCGGAGGAAATTCTTTGTGCCGGGCCGGCTCCTTTGCTGTCATGCCCCGCCGAGAAACTCCGCCAATCCCGGACTGGTGGCGGTGGGAGTGCTGACCTTGAAATGTATGCCTGCAGCTTCTTCGAGGGCTGGCCGTCATCCTGTCCGCTCTGTTCCTGTCCGCTCTGTCTTCATACATACCTATCGACATTCAGCAGCACACGCAATACGCCACGGAGACGGTTCAGTTGTTGAAGCGATGTTATTATTTCCCCTCGTTTGCGCACAAAGTGCTAGTCCATAGAACAGACATGACCGAGTCACTGTCACTGCCCATTGGCATGTAAAGCGAGGAAGCGCGGGAAGCCAGAAAAGAGCGCAACTGGAGGTGGACCAGCTACCCCGTCTCCTGGTGACCAGCGGTCCACTCGCCGCCATCGTCATGGAACCCGACATTGACAGACCCAGACGCCGACGATGGCCCCCGCAGACCAGTTCAAGCCCGGTGGACATGAGTGCACCCCCAAGGACGTCGATAGGTGGAATAACGATGCAGGTGAGCATGAGTGAAATATGGTGCCGCGGTCGGGATTACAGGTTTGCCTAGTTGAGCCGGTATAACATAGAGCGGGTATGCTTTGCAACTGGAAAGCTTAAGATGGTGCACGTTTTTGCTTCCGCCTCCTCTTTTGCATGCCTTGTATTTGACTCGGAACTCATTGTTGTGACTAAAATTGATCAGAGCCTGCTCGCTCAACCCGGCGTGAGGTAAGTTATGTTGAAGGTGAGTTCAGTCAGTGGCGTAAATGAGACCAAGGCAAACGTACCAGACGCCAGTACATCATGAACCAGAGTTTAATATAATTAGACGTACGCGTCTAATTATATTAAATTATATCTAATTAAATTAAATTAAATATAATTAGACGTACGCGTATTGTTTATGTGCTGTGAAGTGTATATAATTCCTGCCATACGTGTCCTATGAGTGTTGTTTATGCAGTGCATTGACTACCACGTGGTAGAGGACGTGCGGCAATGACACAACAGTGTCAAACGCTCCGCGAACAGTGTACGTCAAATTTACTTTCTTGTACATTCATCATCATGAATTTTTGCTTTTCACGGATATTCCTATACGCAACTCAATCCGTCGTCCTGTCATGTAAGGCTGGACGGTCGTGTGGCGCGCCCGGGCCTGCCGCGGCCGGCTGGCCCGGGTCAGCGTGTGTCTGCCCATACCCGGCGGCGGTGTGTCACGTGACCGGGCGGCGCGGTCGGGACGGCACGGTCAGGAGCGGGAGCGGGGCGGCCGTCGCTGGGAGAGTGTACTGCAGCAACACCGCCAATGCAAGGCGAAGAAAAGCAGGCTTTACAACCACACAAGTATTGGATAGGAAGAAGACGTTTGTGTCGTGTCATTAGAGTAACCGTCGAAGATACCCCCTCTTTTTACACTCTTATTGTGCTGTCTTTGGAGGCTATCTTAGTATGGTATGAACGGCGACAATCGTCGTGATTCATTTCAACTAGTTAACCGAGTGATAAAATTCATGGCCACAGCATGACATTTCGTGACATGTGACAAGTGGAGACATGGTACTAGTTTTCAGAGCACCACTGAAGTACAGCCCTGGTTTTTATGTGCTCCGTAACTGATGTTTACATGTTAAGTGGTTGCTGAGCAGCAGGCTCGGCCACTGCTGAACTGGAATTAGCACGGTGTGAATAGGTTACATGTTATGCGGATGCTTCTTTATCAAGATGACTGGGGACCCCGCTTGACCCGCAGTGCAGTCTTGACTATCCATTGGATAGTGTTGTTTACCTGTTTGTGCATGGCGCACAAGCAGTAGGATCGGCGATAATTGTATGTACACCTGCATTGCCTTTACTCCTATGATACCAAAGGTTCGGCTTGCAAGTGTGAAAGCTTTGAAAACAGCCATGGTGAGACTTAAGAGCGCGGAGCCTGCCAACTCATGGAGGCTTGTTTGGTGTAAAGTTAATGTACCAGCTGTAATTCTTGTTTTCTTGGCCCCAGTCCGTATGTGGCGAGGAGCACCGAATCAACCGGCCATGCCGTGACCGCTGCAGCCGGGCTACCGCATGGGGCGTCCGGTTACCACGTCCAAACAGGGGCACGTGCGGAAGGGCGTCCACCGTTGCAGCCGGGCTGCCGTGTGGGGCGTCCGGCTACCGCGTCCTAACACGGGCACGTGCGTGAAAGGGCGCCCACCGTTGCAGCCGGGCTGCCGTGTGGGGCGTCCGGCTATCGCGTCCAAACACGGGCACATTCACGAAAGATCGCCCACCGCTGCAGCCGAGCTGCGCCATGGAGCGTCCGGCTGCCGCGTTCAAACACGGGCACGTACGGAATGGTGCCCACCGTTGCAGCGCTGCAGCGTACTCGCAGTGTGTTGCCATTGTAATGCCGCCGTGCACGAGAGCAAAAGTCATCCCAGGACAGGATCGGTGATGCGTGAGGGCTGATGCCTTTCCAGCAAAACCTGTAGCTACCCTTATTGTCAACCTTAAAAATAAGTGACAAATGCACTGATTTACCTGCGAGCAACACGTCGTGATGGGTAAACGCTTAAATAGGCATGCCGTGAACCACTGCAGCCTTATATTTAATTCGCCGAGCTCATCGCAGATTTCGGAAACCCTGACCGCCAAGGGCGCCGAGTCCGATCGGACCGATTCTGGCAGTCAACCGATCACGTAACCAGCGTCTTTGAGTAGACGTAGACAGGCTGCGTATTGACTAATCTCTCGCAGTGTAAACCCACGAAGACGCCAATACTTAGATTCGTAAAATCCCGACCCACGCGTCTACGAAGAAATGTGCGAAAACGTGTTAAACTATTGCTAATAAAGCGGCTTTGCCCGACTATTTTCCAGTGCTGTCTTAAAGCTTTTTAGTTTGATGTAAACTTGTGATCTCGCATATCCACTTTTCGACATCATGTGTGCGGTCGCTCAAATTACCTGCATCCCCAGCAGTCACATCTCGACAAACGGCTATCCACAGACTTTAGGGGTCTTACATTCTACCTTCATTCGTCATGTGATCACCCACCGCAATCCCACAGAAGCTGTCCTTCCGTGGGCGACTCGGCAGCTTACGAACAGTGCGGGGTCCGCCGCAGCGACGGCGCCGGCGGGTCATTACATAAGGGGATCAGCGGGCTCCAGGCAGAGACGTCACGGTAGCACTCGCTGGGAGATGGCAGTTTTCAGGCAGGCATCTCAGGCAGGCAACTCACGCAGGTACGCGTGCGGCGGCAGCGTTATGGCACATGGTGGAGTCGTCACGTGCTATGGCGATCCACCTCAGAGTAACCCGTGCAATTACTGACAGAGGATTTCGCACGCGCACTGCTTTTTTAATACGCGTAGTCAAAGGCAAAGCTGCCAAACGGGTATCGCTCAATGAAAGAATCTACCAGAGTTATTGGTCACATTTATCATTCTCTGGTTTGGAAATTGCGTCGGCGTCTCTGCATTAGTGAGGGTTCTCTCGGACCACTTACTTGTTGATGCTTTTTATTACACCCATGTCTCCGGCAAGTCCAACCGAATAGCACGAAATTTGTAGAACGGGAGATCTGTGCTGCACTGAAACCGATCTTAGCATTAAATAATAAAAGTATTAATAATGCAAGCTGGAGCGTTTATTCAGGCGCGCCCTTGTTATATAATGTGTGGGCTACCTGGTTTCTAGTTTGGTCAGTTCAACTGCACCTCTAACCTTGCCATCCCTCATAAAATGCCCGTTCCTGGCACGTCAATCCTTCCTCAAGTGGCCTTCAAACGGCTATCTGCATGGCTTCACGCGCCGTGTTTGCAGTCCATACTCACAGGAAAGTCACAGCTCATACAGCTCATGCCACTTGGGCAGGATATGTGAGTAGTAGAGTTCGTAACGGAAAGGAATGCAGAGGGGAAGGCGCAGACTTTTGGCTCAATGCTTCCGTTCAACTCACACTGGATGGCTTGAGGGCTTGGTTGCTGTGTGCAGGACGGTCGCCGCCTGCATCCAAAGTGGGGGGGGGGGGGGGGGGGGGGGGGGGCAGGAGACCATCGCTGACAAGGCCCATGAAGGTACGTTTCTCACATGGGCCCCGGACAAAGAGCTGAATAGAAATGGATGAAACAATTCGACGCAAACAGCTGAAAGGACTAAAAGTCGACAGGAACAAAAGTAGAAGCGGAAACGTTTTGATGGACAAAAGGTAAAAGCGAATATAATTTAATAAATTCAACCAAAATTCGATGTAAGAGTGTTCCACATTTGTATGGGATTTAAATTGAATCAGCCATCTTGAATACCATTTGGTGCAGTTCACAGCCCGGCTATTCTAAGACCTGAGCCGTACTAGTTTCTGGGCTACACGCCCGCTTAGATGTCAAGGCCATTTAGGGGAGACCATTTCAAGGTCACCCAGGCATCGCTGACAACATTATAACGTCGTTCAAACCTTGTCACTCCGTTCGCCATGTGGCAATCAAGACCAAAAGCTATGTAACTGTCGATTTGTTCGCATTTGGCGTTCGTGGGCAAGATTTCCTGATATAAAAGCCGTTACTTGGCTGCCAATCAATGTTGTGCAACGTACCATGATGTAATCAGACAACGGGGTATTGACGAGCATATCTAGTCAGCAGAGAATTGTGTTGTCTTGGGCGCCGTTTTTATTTAAAACCATTCCAGTAGTCATCAATGAGATAATTTCATCGTGTCTGATGTTTGCTTCAAAATCCTCAAATGTCGAACATTCCCTTGAATATCAAATCTGAAAAAGTGGAAGGGGTAAAAGTCAACAGGGATAAAAGTTAGGTTGGAAAAAAATTCAAACGACACGAGTTAGAGGGGTGTTAAACTAAGATAGGAGAAAGTTGAAGGGGTATGTCAGATCGGAAAACATTTCAAGTACCAAAAAGGTTTCACGGTTTTAAGCCAAGTGGGAGTCAAGTCAAGAGGATCTAAAACAGAAAGTTTGTCTTCAGGACCTGCCACCTAGCATGAGGGAGGGTGTCTCCTAGCGGCACCCCGAAACTGCATCTGCAACACATCCAGATGCCCCGTGGATCCAATGGGTTTTGCTATCTCGCAACTCTGGGTCCTCTTACCCAGCCCCGTCTGCGCTCATCCGGTGAACACGCATGACAGGAAGCCAGCCTTGGAGCCTTCACGATCGAACTATGCGCAATTTGCTCTGAGGCGCTCAGGTGGCCTCTTTGCATGCCCTTGAAAATGCATATCAAGCCATTGGCTGGGACGGTCGCGAGCAACAGGAACGCCCATGGATGGCGGCGGCGCACAGCGGCGGCGTCCGCCTCGAATCTCGTGCTTTCTTTCTTTAGACCTTGTGTTGGGCGTGTGCCTGGTTCCCAATGTCAGTTCCTGGCTCTCAATTCTCCTGAAAAGGGACCTCAGATCCAGAATTCGGCTGGTTCTTTCATAAACCCCGCCCCTGGTTTGCGAATCCTATTGCTCTTCTTTTTTACAAGAACTGTGCTCTGGTTCCTGGTCTTTGCTGGTTCTTTCGCAGATACAAATGTGGTTTTCTGACTCCCACTGGTTCCTCACATATACCAGGCCCTGGTTTCTGTTTTCCAATGTTGTCGTCAATAAAACTTCGTGACGCACTCAGCCTACAGCCTCAGACTTGAGGCCATACGACGTCGCCTGCCTCCCCACCCTGGCAGCACTCACACCGGAACCCAGTTCCTGCCATCTCGTTGGTTCTTTCTTTAACACCAACTTGAATTGTGATTTGGAATTCATCTACCATTGTCGTTTGATGTTAAAGGTAAACTGCAGATTTACAAGTAATATTTCCCGTATAAAGTAAACCTCCCTTGTTTTATCATTGAGGGAAAGGCCAAATGTCTACATATTTCGTCTCGGAGCTTATAGGGGACCAAATAACAGACGCCGGCACAGGCACTTTGAAAGCTGTTCGAGCGGCAGTATGCTAGCTATGTTCTGATTTTTTTGGCATTCAAATATACATGAGGAAGTACTACAATCTATATACGCAGATGTCCATAAGATATGCCCATCGCCTATTTCAGCCACACCATCAATGCATTCACTAACTCCCCCCCCCCCCCCTTCACAGAATTCTGACACCATGTGAAAGATCCGTTCACTGGAAAGCGGCGAAACCCAGCGGCGGTACAGGGATGAGCGTCACGTGGTGGTGCACGGTAGTTTCGTATTCAGTGTCCAAGGGAATGCCGTGATGTTTACTGATGACCTGAAGTTTGAAATTCCAGTGATTGGGATTTCCAACTGTGCCATATTCTTGCATGTTGTGAGCGTTCATTTTATGTTCATTTTACAGTTGATTGTAGACATGTACTCGTGCTGCCGTGATCCGGGGACTGTATAAATGCTAAACAACGACGCGTTGACGTGGTGAGGGTACCGTTTGTTGGTGGCCATGACCCTAGCCTTGCGAAGTTGCAGGGATCTTATTGCAGTCTCTGCCACTTACGCCGAATCCGCTTTCCGTTTAGGCGAGCGGTGCACCATAAAGTTACATAATCGGCAAAGCTGCCTGAGCCACGTGATAAACCGGCACCGCAGGGGCTGGCGGGGGCGGTTCTGGTCGAGGACTTTGCGGCAGCTCTGATCCAGAGGCTGGCGGTGGCTGCTCTGTTTGAGGGGCTGGTAGCGGTGGCTGCTCTGCTTCAGGAGCCGGCAGCGGCGGCTGCTCTGATTCAGGAGCTGACAGCGGTGGCTGCTCTGTTTGAGGGGCTGATAGCAGTGACTGCTCTGATTCAGGAGCTGACAGCGGTGGCTGCTATGGTTGAGGAGCTGGCGGCGCAGGCGGCTCTGATTCAGGAACCGACAGCGGTGGCTGCTCTGATTCAGAAGCTGACAGCGGTGGCTGCTATGGTTGAAGAGCTGGCGGCGCAGGCGGCTCTGATTCAGGAACTGACAGCGGTGGCTGCTATGATTGAGGACCTGGCGGCGCAGGCGGCTCTGGTTCAGGAGCTGGCGGCGGAGGCGGCTGTGGTTGAGGAGCTGGTGGCGGCGACTCTGGTCGAACAGCCCATGGTGGTGGTGCTGGATGGGCAGTTTGCGGCAGCAACGCTGGCTCAGGAGTTTGCGGCAGCAGGGCCAAGGCCAAGGCCGCACACTCTTATCTAGTCTAATTCTTTGATATAAAGTCGCCAGTCCTTTCGCTAGCCAGCAGGGAATGTGCCATAAGGATGACCAGATGCCACAGAACACTTCGAGATGCCAAAAAGCGAAGCCATTAGTAAGACAAAGTGTACATAGTCGCACTATTCAGGACGTCGCCGCTCTTCTTATTTGATGTTTGTCAGCTTTGCAATCTCGCCTCACACCAAACTGTTTCCTTTCTGAGGACTGATGCACTCGCTTTAATTTCGATGGCTTATCACCTGCTTTACTGATACAACATTTTACGTAGGCACACAGCATTTTGTCCTCCATATACTCTTACCTCAAATTCAGTAGGTCACATGGCTTTACGGAAAACTAGGGCTGGGCAGCCACATTTGTGTCCAAATAAACTGTCTTCCATAGTGAAGGCTGCGATCGGAAATAGGATACTTAATGTCATTTAAAGTACGCTCTAACGCGGGTACACCGATGACACCCGAAGCCAAACTAAGCCATGAAGCAGCAGGCAGCCGATGTGACAAACCATGATCAGAAAACCAGCATTGTTATCAAATTATCCATATTTTCTCTTTATATCATTTTTTCGGCACTGGATAGATCGCTAGATTATTGCTAGATACGAAGCAAAGAGTTGTGCTCACTTCTAAGGATTTGAGGGTGAAAAACAATGTGGGGCTGCTAGGACCACGGCACTTCGGATGCTGGGACTTATAAACAGGAACGTCCATTACAAGAGTAGAAATGTTGTTAATAAGTTGTACTTAGCTCATGTCAGACCACGCATAGAGTACTGTGTACAGGCTTGTTTCCCACGCTTCCAAAAATATATAGGTAGACTGGAAAGGGTACAGCAAAAAGCAGCTAGGATGATGAATGATATAAGCGACTTGAGCATCTAGATTTAGGGCATTGGATTTGTATTTACTGAAATATCGTATAGTTTGGGGGATCCGATACATGTATACAATATTATGAAGGGGATTGACAAGGTCTACATGGACCACTGCAAATTTGGCCGAGATATATAGGAAGCCAGTTTCATTTAGCAAGAGGTAGGAGTAGAAATATGAAAGGGCAGATGTCATTTAGTCAAAGAGTAGCAAGCCATTGGAATAGGCTGACAAACGGAAGTTGTGGGAAGCCCCTCTCTAGCAATATTCAAAAGTCATTTGTGCAAGCTCTGTTGGTTTAAGATCTCATTTATAGCTAAATTTATGTAGATCATGTGACAAGTTTTGAGAATGTGTACGAAACCTGAGGTAGGCCAACCTTGATGGGCCCTTGTAGCTCTTTGACGATCGTATATCCTTATTTCTGTACGTCCTTACTGCTTGTCGTGATTGACACCAGCCTTGACTTTAATAGGAATGTCAATCGACGTTAGTCGCGGACAACTGTCTATCGTCTGCCTGCACATCATTCTTATTTATCTCTTTCACACCGGATTACCGGCGAGAACCTGTACCTCAGCAGCCACCTGCTGCACGCGAGCGAATAATCGAGGACCCTCCCCACGGAGTGTCTGCCAGTCCTGCTGCCATCTATCAACGAGATTTCAAATCACACCGCGCGATTGCACTGCGTCGCAGTAGAAATTCGACCGCATAACCCAATGACCACCATTAGGTATCCACTATGAATCGTTCTATGCATATGGCTTCATGTCGGATTCAAGACAATGGGTTACATGTTGAAACGATGATGTGGCCATGATAAAACAAACCGAAAACGTAAGAATGGCGCACGGAGGCAGCGTCCTTGATGCCACATCAGCATAACCTCAGTACGAACACTGCACGGCTGCACGGCCGCCTGCCGCCTGCCGCCAGCCGAGGGAAGTGGTGTGAGGGGGGGGGGGGGGGGGCTCGGGGCTGGCGGCAGGCGGCTCCAGCTTGAGTCTTCGTGATGTGGAAACGCCGTGCCAGATAGGACAGCAAGGAAGAGGACAACTTTAAGGAGCTGGCCAGCGTCCAATGGACACACAGGCCAGAAAAAATGCGTCACCTTTTCATCTTTGCAACTCCAATGTTACATTGCCCTCCTTGGCGTCCATGAAGATGCTGGGAGTTACCTCCCACTATGACCGGCACTGGGAGAAGCACCCAAATTTGTGAAAAAGTGCGATGTCATCTATATTGATAACAGATTCACCACCATTTCACATCCGCAAACCTCTTACCGGAGCTGATGTTTTCCCTCCATCTTGAACTGTCTGGGGCGTGGCCACTGTTTGTTATCCCAGCTGAGTGCACGAGGTAGATTTTGCGGTCTGGGTCATCGTGTGGGCGCGGGTACGGGATCACATATCTTCGGTCTTGGAGTCGCCGGGCTAACGCGGCATGAATGACCTTGTTACAAACCGCATTGGCCATTGACCGCATTGGCGCTGTCAGGGGCTCCTGATTCTTTCGCCCAATGACTGGAATGCTTGTGATGTTTGTGCAGTGTTTTCGAAGTGTGGAGTTCGTGTTAAGTAATTGCCCGAGCTTATAAAAGCCTGGTACCTTAAAGCCCAGCACCTCATGCTTAAAAGCCATCACATATAATCCACTTGTCCCTGCTACAGGTGTTACTTTGTGAAAGACCTGCCAATGTTTTCAAATGGGCCCAACATACAAAGGGGGTTTTCATTACATCTCACATTACGCAGTTCACTTTGAAATCGTCTGCATTTCCTGGGGTCTGGTATTCGCTAACTGTCGTCGACCTACCCAAGGCTTTCGACAGCGCTGATCATGGTTTGCTCCTAACAAATCTTCATTGGTACGGCGTGGACCGTGGTTGGTTCAAAAGCTATTTGAGTGCTCGGAGACAGGTGGTACGTAGAAGGCTGACGACCCCACCGGTAACCCACGAGTGGTCTAGGAATCCATAGTCGATTTCCTATTATTCACCCTATTTACAAACGACTTGTCCAGTCACCTGTCACATCTCATATGCAGATGAAACTCGACTCTTGTACCACGCTCCTCCCAACGAGCAGTCTCGGGGCACTAAAACATCGTTTGCAAATAGCAGTTCGCGAACTTCAGGCTTGTTTCACCGCTAACTCAATGAAAATGAACAGGGATGAACAGAGGACAGGGACTTGGTTCTGATAGGCTCAAAACACAATTTAAAGAAAACCTCAGATTTTCGCTTGCCGATAGCTGGAGAGGCTATCTCACCTTCACGGCACATCAGATTTCTCGGTGTGATGGCTGACTTGACGCGCTGGTGGGAGAAGCATGTCAAAGTCATGCAAAAATGCAACGATATTCTTATCTCGCTGTACTGCCTTAGGCATTACTCTACCCCTGATGTTCTGAAATTATCATTGATGCTTGCGTTTTTTGCATGTATGTTCCGTATGGGGTGACGCTATCAAGGGCCTGGTGCAGAATATTTAAAAAGTTCTGAGTTCTGCCACCAGGATTGTCTCTGTCATAAAACGACGCCAGGATGTAACACCGAGTCCGGATTTCCTGGGCTTGCCCCGGATTGATGACTCGGCAGAAGAGAGGGACGTGCTGAAAGTATTCAAAGCGCTAAGATGCAACGAATAAAAAAGGCTGTCCAATTCCTTTTTAATCCACGTTCCTCCCTTTAATTAAGGGGTACGCACTCCCCATGTCAGAGTGCCCAGGTACCGATTGGAGGCCACCGAGAGAGCCTTTCGTTATCATGTCGCGGCAATTTGGAACCGCTTACCTTAGACCACCACAATGTCTTCACTTCTGAATTTTGAGGAATAAAAAACTTGTATTTCAAAACGCGAATGTTTTAGTTACGCGTCTCAGTTTTAAAACACGTTCTGGTGACCTGCGTGATCGCATCGTATTGTGTGGTTTATCACACCGTATTTCATATTATCGTATTTTATGTTATTATATTATAAAGCCTAGTTTGCAGTATCGTATTTAATGGCATATTTCGCGTCATCGCCTATTGCCTTTTTTGTTGTTGTGTTGTAACGAGTCAGTGAGTGATTTAACGATGCACATATAATACAAGTGCATAAGGAACGTAATCAGGCGATATGCCGTTTCCTTGTATGACGTCGCCTGTTTAGAAAACCTGCCTGATTTTGAAAACGTGAAATTTACAATAGACATAGCTCTATTTTACAAGACGCTTTTGATGATGATTCGAGGCGAAGCCATTAAATACTCTAAATGAAAAGAAAGGCGAGAAAAAGAGCACGACCAGTCAATCGTCACAGAACTAAACGATTTGCATAACATGCTGTTAGCCACGAAATAAGAACACGACACTAGCCTGTCTACAAACGTTCAGAGTAAATCACAAGAACTTTCAGGAAGTGAAAATATAACGCTTGATAACCAGGTCCAGAGTAGCATGAAATGACCGCGGTGGGAGGAACATCAACGATTTTCTTTCCTTATAAAAACGGAAAACGAGTCTAAAATCGATTCAGTCCTGAAGCTGGGCAGCCGTATCATTACAAAGTACAACTATTAAATGAATTCACATCTCACCTCTCACCGAACTACGGCGAGAACAGCGATGGCACAGGCTGCTCCGCATATTTACAAAAATACATCACAAGAGAGTTCGGCACTCAGCAGAGAGCAAATTGTTAGACGCTCCAATAACCTTTAAAGAGCTTCATCTAGTGCTCAAGCAATGGAAAAGGGCAAATCACCAGGATCAAATGACTTCACCTTCGATTTTTTTCAAGCATTTCTGGAGAGATTTGGGGGCGCTTCTCTATTGTGTTGTCACAATATTGTGTGTGTGCTTCTCTATTGTGTTGTGTTGACAAATTACAACAGCAAGCACTCTACTGAATTTGCTTAGTGAAGGTATCATCACATGTATCCCCAAAGCAGTTAACCGTCAGACGAGGTGGAATTTCGGAGACCATTATCTTCGCTGCACCTCGACTTTGAAATAACATCTGCTGTTATTACAAACAGGCTCAAAGGCACAGGACCCCCGATGTTTTTGGCTGGCATACTACAACAAAATCTGGACAAATGGTGATCATAACACAAAGACTCACTTATTTGATCTTTCTGCGTAGTGGCGTCTCGCACCACTCGTATAACAAAAAGTCACGGCTGCTGTCACCACAAGATAGAAACCGTAACAGCTGAGCGGCTAAATGATGCAATTAATTTCACATACCTAGCGTAATAAGACACGCAATGGTTTGTGAGGTTGAAGTGAAAAGCTCTGGAATATGGGGATGCCCTAAATCCTTCATGGCTAACCCCGTCCCAATACCCCACAACCAAAATGCGTGCCACCTCCTATGACCTTACCATAAGAGCGCCGTCGGCGCCCTAAAGTCACCTTTAAAGGGGCGCTTTCACGTTCCGATCCGAAGGGACGCGTGTATCCAGTGTCTGCTTCCTGGATCCTTCCCTGCATGACTTTTATGCTGCTTAAATTAAATACTTATATGATTAAACGAAGTTTTAAACAGATTTTGCGTCAAATCAAAATAAAGTAGGCCAAATGTGATGACAAAAATGGGGGGTTAGGCTGTCGGGTCTTCGGTTTGTCCCGCGCAATAATTTACAAAAAATGACACCCTTGCTCGAAGGTGTTATGAACGATCCAATTTTCCTCTCTCAATCGGCATATATGACAGAACGTTTCATTGGAAAGAACTCTAGACTAATATACGACATAAATTATTTAGTGCATAAACGTAAACAATCCGGTTTGATAGTGACGGCTTATTTCGAAGCCGTATTCGAAACAGTGTCCTGGGATTTTCTATCCGAGGCCCTGGACCAGTATAACTTTGGGTAATACTTTAAACACTTAACACATATGATATATCTAAATAGCACACACTTACCTCGTAGTTAACCGAATGGGTCTCTCGGCAAAAAAGTTTGTGCAGAACAGCAAAAAGCAGAGTTCCTGCGTCTGGCTATATCTTTAATTTCGTGGAACTCCTGGCAATCCAAATCTTACAATCACAACGGCGGTGCGTCATTTAAGCACAACATGGCCAAAAATTTTAGATATCACAGTATGCCGATAACTTAATGGTATTCCTCTGACTAGATAACGTGTCCCTATCCGGAGCAGCAACAGAAATATCGAACTTTTCCTCAGTTTCTGGTCTAAAATTGAATGCTAATGAAACAAAATGCCTCCAGATCGGGATCAGCAAAGGAGTTTCACAGAGAACACAAGAGAAATTACATTCGTGGAAGAATTAAACCCGCTTAGTATTACTTTCAACACGAACAACACGGACATCATCAACAAAAACCTTGAAATGAAGGTACCAGTGATGGAGAAGGAGATGTAATGGAAAAGATGACATCTAGCTTAAGTGGATATTTTACATATATATATATATATATATATATATATATATATATATGGCTTTGCCTAATCCCTCAAGAAACGTAGCAACGAGAATAGAAGTGTGGCTCCTCAAATTCCTATGGGAAGATAGACAAAGCCGTGTGAAAAGATTTGAAACTTTGCAACCATTCATACTCGACGGTCTGAGCGTGGTGGATGTCGTCTCCTATATAAAAGCCTAAATATATCATGGATTCCAAAACTTATTTGCTCTCAGCACGATTGGTCAAAACGTATCGTGATGAAAATGATCCCTATTGAAGACTTAGAAACCAATTTAGGGACAAAACAGAAGTATGTCATTAAGATGTTTCAGAATCCGTTTTGAAGAACGTATTTCAAGCGTGGTTAGAATTTTTCGAACTATGCAGCCCAGATAAGCATCAGCTTCTGTCCCGAAAATTATGGTCTTCCGATTCGACTAAATCTAACAACACCATTGATACATGCTGGACGAGACAGAACTTAAATTTTTAGCAGATCTTATCAACCCGTCGTCTGGGGAAATGTACTGAAGGCAGGAGATAAGAGAGATTGACAACATTTCAGTGACATTCTTACGCTACAAATCTCTCGTCAGAAGCCTCCCGCAAATGATCAAGAATTCAAACCATGGCGATCAACATCGTACCCCATAGTGCCCTGTCACATTAGTCGGGCAAGTCAATATAAATCGTCATGAATAGCTTATCAAGAATTTATAAACTCCGTGATGCCAAAACAGTCCCCGGCGCAACGCAATTTAGAAAAGATGCATTCATGCACATGCATTCAATGCTTTCATTTCCGCCTGATCAACAGAATTATCCCAACTTATCTTTCTCTGCGCAGAATTGGTCGATGAGGAAGTAGTTACTGCACGCTTTGTTCGCATTCAGTTGAAATAATAATGCATTTTTGCCTGGGATTGTTCAAAACACCCAGGATTTCCTCAGAGGCGATTTCACCAAAATATCCGAGGAACTCAACGGATTACTAAACCTTGACAAGAGGTAGTGAATATTCCCCAACTTGCAAAGAATAAGGAACATTAAACAATATTATCACAACATTAGCCAGGCTGACGATTTACAAAGCGGATATGAGGAAAGTACTGCCACGAGTAGGACATTTCCTAGGCCTGCTGAAGCTCGAAGCACAAAAAGAACACTGTTCCGCCGAATAGACGCAACTAAACGAACAGATTTAGTGACGACTGGGAAAAGTGGGGCTTGTCCTGAGAGTAATGCCCGAAACCTCACAGTCACAAGATTATGGTGCAGAGCACTGCGTGTGTGCACCGCGAAATACACAACTCGAGCGGACATGCACGTATTTTCCTGCGCACACACACATACGCACGCACGCATACACACACACGCACGCACGCACGCACGCGCACATACACGCAGGCGCATGCGCACACACACGCACACGCACATGCTCCCCTCCCCCACGCACACACATGCACACCCACACACCCACACACGCATACACACATGCTTCCAGACCACAAACACGCACACCACTTACTCTTACACCTAAGTGTACGCATTCACGTCTCTCTTGCACGCGCCATTCGCGGTAAATACCGTGTTGTGTGTCCGCGGTGGGAGGTTGCAGTGGCACGCGTTCCGAGGCGAGTACGCGATAATGGAACTTTGTGGGTCTAATGTGCACCGCGCTATAGATAGTGCGCGTGTACATGATAGGCTGCGATGATGTGACAGGCGTGTCTGGATAGGGTTGCCGAGTATTTTGTGCGTTCGTTCACTGTACGCATCGTCTTTGTGTGATGATTGTGGTTGTGTGTGACGTGATTTGCGAATAAATTTCAAGGTCTCGAAACGAATAACAAGTATGGAACCATAATAGATCAAACGTGAGTGACATTAAAGTGACGTTATGCCTGCCGATATTTGTACAAGGCCCATTGCCGTAAGCAAGTTGGCGTCGAAGGCGAGGGAAATACTATACTTTACAGCTGTAAGCGGGACAGTTAGTCCATCATTCATACACCTTGCCGTTGCAATTTTTCATTACTGCAAGTTTAAATATTGCCATGTTAAATAACAAAAATATTCACAAAGAAGTATAATCAAAATTTTTTGGTATCAGACTGAGAACTATGAGGACATGAAAAACGGTATCCTAGATCCAACTATGAAGGACGCCTGGACCACGTTTCAAGCAATTATCCATAACAATGACTGAGTCATGGCTTGTAATGCAGTGCAGCGCATATTACCCGTATCCGGACGGGCTCGGGGCCGCGGCGGCGGCGGCGGGATTCCGGTCTGGCGCGGCGGCGCGGCGGTGGGGCGGCGCAAGCCCTTGGTCAGTTTTACACGCAAACCGACGACCACGTGACCGGCGGCGGTGTTGAATGTCATCAGGCTGCGATGTCAGCAAAACGGAATCATTGGAAACAACGTGAAAATCGATCCGACCGCTTCTTTACCACTGAGGCCACCTACTTCAGCTTGACATCAGACAGTTAAAGCAAGTAACAGCCCTTGCTCACGCGTCTGATATCCATAATTGTGGGTAAGCCCTTCCACTTTGCGTTTAGGTGGTTCGAATCTAACGAAAAAATATACCTAAGTGTATATACAGAGCAAGATTTCAGCTCTCATTTCCACGACACGTGATCTTCATTCTAGGCCTGGCATGGCGCGCGTAATACTGGATACCTTCATATGTAGCATGTTTGATCAGGGCGCTATGATCTCACACCGCGGAATATGCTTCGAAGTGAAATGCCTTATGGAAGCGGATAGATAGGACAAAAAAATATGATTTGACCCGTGACCTCCATACACAGTTAAACTTAAATTTGTCGTGTGGTCTAAGACCGCACGTTGTTGTGCCATTTACAGTTTTATTTTTTAAATTCGTCCCAGCCGGTCTTGAGATAAGCGGGGAGCAGGGAGGGGTTAAATCTACTCCCTTCGGGCCGTGGCATGCCGCTAAGTAGCCCGGTCCATGCCGGGTTAACACGCGCTCGGGTGGCCGGCTAGATACCCTTCGCTCGGGTGGGGGGTCAAGTTGACCCCGGCTAGGATCTCGGGAACTAAGAAAGCTGGAGACATCAAATTTACAGCGTGTCTTGACCTGTACGTGAACTCACCTGGGTCAAAGTTTGAGCTTCCTAAGTCATGACCTTCAAGTTAAATAAGGTCAAAAAGGTCAAATTCTAGGTTGGTCTCCAAGTGCCCCCAGAACCTAGGCAACTGTTTCGAAGCAAAAGTTCACAAGCCAAGTTGAGGTCAGTGTCATTGCTTGACCCTTAAAAGGTCATGGTGACCAAAATCATACAAGACTGCTCTGAGTTTTGCATTTGAATAAACGACAAAAATTACGCTAGGCAGTAAGTTCCTAAAATAAATTGTCCAACCAGGTCATCTTAGGTCAATGACCTTTTTTGACCTCTTAGAAGTAAGTGGAAGATGTATAATGCGGTTTATGCCGTCAATAAATTCGAAATGAGCACCACAAGCTATCCCATACAGCAAGCCCTATAATAATAAATCAGTTTGGTTGTCACCTTGGTTTGACCTTCATACCTGACCTTAGGTCAACGTAATTTGCTCATTCAATATTTGTGGTGCCTAAGAAAGCATCTCGGAAATGTATGGCTTCGTCAAACACTCCGTTATTGTATCAGATTGGACGATTCCCTAGAAATTGCCTTCGCTGAAACCATGGCCTGACTTTGACCTGCCACAGGTCAGCGACCTTAAAAGGTACATCTAAATTTTTGATGTCAAACGATCTGCTATTCAATTGTCTACAGCTATGCAAAATTTGGCGCGGATACGCCGCTTCTTACGAAAACCATTCTGGAAAAACCTTTGGGGGGATCAATTCGACCCTCCACCCAATCGCGTGTCAGGAGCCTCACGCGCTCGGTGTTTAGTCCGTGTACTGGACCTCTCTCGCTTTCGGTTTTGCCGCTCTCTCCCGCAGCAAGACCGGTAGAGCTCATGACTTTTTCCACCTATCCGTTTCATGTACCGCCTCCGCCCCTATCCACCACGCACTCACCTCTCCCTTGGCACCAGACAAGTCTATCAACATCAACACTCGCACATCAACACTTTCAGTAAGGCTTTCATTGACTAGCATATTAATGCTTTCATTGTTAGATTATCGTTTCCTGTGAAGGAACTGAGCCCAGTGGCAGGACCCGTGTGTTGTGTTGGATGTGCGCAAACTGCAACTTGCATTTCTGGTGTACTTCGTTGTCATTCTTCTGCCAGTAGTTCTTTCTTGAACTATGTCATTGTCCATGGTGTTGCTTGTGTAGTAAAAGAGCAACTATCGCAAGTTGCAAATCATCGGGATTGCTTCCTGTTGTGTTTTTGCGAATCAGTGTGTTGTGCTGGCTTTAGGCAAAGTGCACAATATTGCGGTCCCATGTTCTGTAGTGGTGACGTGTGCGCCAGTTCCCTTGCCTTCAAAATACTCATATTTCATTCATGCGGAGAACTGGCCGTTCTAAAGTAAGTTGAGTGGTTAACCTTGTTTTTGTCTGCGGCAATAATACAATGGATGCATTCCATCAGTCGCAGTCATCTAAAAGTTGCGTGTTGTAATGTCGCTGACGCGGTATTCCTCAAATGCCATTCTAGCTAAATGCTAAATAAAGCTGGTGAGGTGTGTTCGCGCCGGTGTCTGCTCTTGAGGAACCGGCGGGGCGGCCGATCTCGGGCGCCCCGGGACCGTCTGAAACGGCCCCATCGGACAGGCGGGGGTGGGCGCCAGGGTGCGGCGTGCATAGACTGAGTCTGCCGTGCTCATAGGCGCTCGCTCACTGGCTGATCCGGACTGGGTGACACCACAGACGCCTTCACGCGACGCTGGCACAGCTCCAGCAGTGCCGGTCGGCATCCCATGCTGCGTGGCTGCCCGCGAGCCCGGGAGAGGAGCGCCACGCGCACCGGCGTGCAGCCAACGGCAGCGTCGCGCCGCCGCTATGTTGATTTTCATGGCTGGCCCCGTTTATCCGCTGGTCTACCGGCCAAAATGGCCAGGGCCGCGGAATACGGCTAAGTGCAGCAGGTGGCCAACGAGAAGCTTCACCTCACAAACCGCTGAGACTAACTGGCACTGCAAAAAGTGTCCTTGGACCATGGGATGGCATGCAGCGACACAGGCACAGTGGCCTTTTCTGAAGTGACGAGCGCCCTCTACCTCCCTCTTTCCCTGACGGCCGCCCCCCCCCCCCCCCCTCGGTCCACTCGTGCCTGGCGCGTGCCGCCTGCCGCGGTCAAGCGGGACGTTGTGGGGGTGTGGGATGAAGCCTGCTTCATCCCACAAGAGGAAAGAGGATAACGGGGCCGTATCTTCAATCAGGAATCACGTTTTGTGTTGCATAATACAAGAGGTTGGACATCCCTGCTAGCTTTTACGTAAGACCTGCAGCCGAATGACTCAGCGGGAGTGCTCCACATCTGTAAGAGGTTTTGAACGGAAATAGCCATCTTGGAGATCGTCCTATGCAATTCTCAGAGATGCTCTTCTAAAGGCCTAAACCCCCTCCCCCCTGGTTTCTGAGCTAAACGCGAAGATGTACAGACTATTTCAAGGTCACCCAGGCATCCATGGCGCCATAATAACGCTATTTAAATGTTGCCGTTCCATTGATCATGCGGCGATCAAATCCAAGAAAAAGATAATCGTCGAATCGTTATGTCTGGCGTTCGTGAACACGGTTTTCAGATACAACGGCCGTTAGTTGGTTCTCAATGAATGTTGTGCATGGTATGATGACGTAATCAACCAATGACACATTGAGCAGCATATTTACGAAATAGAAGGCACCAATAGTAATAAGTGAGCTTATACCACCATGCCTAATGACTGCTTTAATGCCTTCAAATGTGGAACACTTTCTTTAAGCACGCCATAACCGGGCACGGCAACACCTGAGCACCACCACGGCCCCACGGCCTTCCCATTTAAATAAGGTGCTACGAGTGAGTGCTAGGCTGGAGATTCTGCACAGCTAGTTTGGCAGAGCCTCGGCGTCATACAGACGTTTCATGACGCGTACAGGGATTTTGTTATTTAGAGTAGTCGCTTCCACTTAAAGCCTTACATGTGAAACATTCCCTTCGAGCATCGTAACTTTTCTCAGCACATAAACTAGCATCGCTGTAAACGTTCTGACGTATCAAGATCCAGCTTCAATGCTAAACTCAAGGTAAAATGACGGGAGCCCAAATCGACCACAACTGACCCGCCGATCTTGGATTTTCAAGCATCGAAACATTCTTAACCGCGTAAGCGTGCGCATCCAAGCGCACTGCCCGCTAATGTTAAACTTTCATTAGGCGATATGGGCTATCTGACAATGAATTTTACCTTCCACCTAGATCTAGAGAGGTCATGATTTCTTGACGGCGTTAAAAGTCTGATGGCTAAAATCCGAAAGTGTTCGGCAACATTTGAGCAATGTAGGACGCTAGTTCGTGCGCTACGTTTCTAATGCATACCACAAATCAGTCAGCAACGTGAGTTGCATGAAGCTCTCCGTCATTTGACCTTATGTGTCACGTGGTATGAAACAGATACATGATTCGATGTTCTCGTGCCGCACTGCCCACCTCAGGCGTTTTATTAAAATCGTAGCTGATGGCTAACTAAATCGCTGACCTCACCGGCGTACAGACCGTCTAGTTATATTTTCCAGCAGCTCTTTGACTCGCAGTTACCAAGCAGCGAGTTCGAAAATGTAGCCTGTAAGTCGGGCGTGGTCCATCTTCGTGGGCCCAAGATTGTGGAACATGAAGAATTAAATATGGTATAATTTTGACTTCCAGGCTTGCAGAGTACGGTGGCCTCAAAAATCATTTGATTAAACGCACATTTAAAGCGAGCGTTAAATGATGCGTTTTGTGAGTCATGTGCTGACAAACTAGTAAAGACGAGACGGAGCCTTGAGAATATTACCGCTGCTTCGCAAGCTGGCGCGGTGAAGGATGCATTTCGGCACGCGCGCTCGGAGTTCGTTATAACGGACAGCGTTCTAGTGACATCGCGTCAAGTACGTTATTATCCAATATTAGGCGCTAGACGTTTTCATTTTATACCGTTTCACATTATCGGAAATAGCCGTGGGGTTGCCGCGATATTATACCATGACAGACAGGCCTGATGAAAAAGCTCGTACACAAATGCCTGGCTGTTCGGGCAACGGAGCTCCATGGTGATAAATTGTGCTTCTTATCGCTGTGTGAACGTACGATCCACGATCCAGGTAGTGTGGCGGTTATGCTGCGCGTCTGGGAGACCAGAGGCACGGAGTCCGATTCCCCGCGGTGCCCGTACTTTCTGCCAGGGTGAGCGGCAGGCAACGCCATAAAGCCTCAACAGCTGCGTGCGTCGTAGAACCCGTATGCCACACACGGGGGTAGTGAGCGTAAATAATTACAATCGATATCATTCCAGTATCATTCTTAAATCGTCACAATATTCTTAACACTTAGTTTATGCGGCTGAAGCATGTCTTTCGTCTGGCCCAGTTCGCCACCACGGAAGCGGCACTAACGCGGAGTGGCTACGTGTATTTCCGCACCACACGACGCACAAGCACAAGTGGTCGGCAGCGAGCGGAGCCCATGTGGCGACTGCCCCTACGGCGTGAGTCAGAGAGCAGAGAGTGGCGGCACCGACCAGCCGGTCTGCAGCACCCTACATCCCCCCGGCTGGCCGGGCTGTACTGCGACGTTCGGCGCGGCAATCAAAACAACGGCCAGGTGTCGCCACGCTGCGGTCCAGCTCCGCGAACTATCGTGGTAGTGCACGCGCGAACGTCTGCAGTTCCTTAATAAAGCGGTAAAAGTCCGGCGTGGCCTGCGAACAAAAGTATCGCAGTACACAACGGTGCGTACAATCGTGTAGCCTCGGCTTAGCGTTTACCATTGTCACCATAATTTACACCATACTTAAGGTAGAACTATTCGTGAAAAAGCACGACGGCGGGTGCGGTGGTGTGAGACTCAGCTCCGCTCTTCACATGAGCCCTCATTCCCCGCCCCCACACGACCGATACCCTCGCTTGCTCATTTAGGGTTCTCAGACGGCCTCCTCCGGCAGGGGACCGCGCAGAACACAACAGGAGACGCTTAGCCACATGTCACCACCATCTCTGACCGGGTCTCCTTGCCATTTCCGTTCGAGCCATCCCGTCACTGCCCGCGGGGACTGACGCCACGCGGCTCCATCAGGATGGCGGCGGCGGCGGCAGCGCCCGGGTCCGCCGGTGCCGGCCGTGGCGCCGACTCCCCCGCCAGGCCGCCGGCCACGTCCGGCACCATCATCGGCTGCGATGCCATCCATTTGTCGTCCAGCGCGTTCGCCGTCATCAGGTGCTCTACCTGCTTCCGCTCCGACTCGTCCAACACCACCTGGCGGCGACAACGTCAGGCTTCATATTCCACCGATAATCAGGTTGAATATCATACCACACACTGTTGACTGCAGCATAATTTTATGGTGAGCCATAAAACACAATTCAAAAGCTTATTTAGAATCCGGAACGTGGCATAATTAAGGGGACACTTCAGGTAAAAGTATGTGTTTTAATATCAACGCATTTGAACAGGTTAACTCATCTGCGTGAAGGTGTAGATGCAGCTAACGATGACAAGCTGCGGACACTCAGACATAACAGGCTGTCTGCACCCAAGAACTCACGCACTGAGCCGAATATCTCATCGCAGGAGATTCAGTCTCCGAAGGCACTGACAGACGTCATCATCTAAAGATGTCATCATCAAGACCTCTGACAAGCCAATTTTTCGTCATTGACAAGCAACAGTACATGGACAACGCGTACAAAGTGCTGGAGAACCAAGACGACTACAAAACATTTCAGCGAGGTCCGACAGCAGTTGTCCAGATCACTGTGCAGCCTATCACGAAGAAGTTGGTAAGCGTACGGGAGGCCAAGCACCTTGCCCTTCACAACTGCTAAATGTCCATGTGCGGTCTCCCTTAACATCACAAACCAGGAATACCTTTACGCTCCATTGTGTCAAACTGCTCCTCCACCACTGGAAAGTCATCTTACTTAGTCAAACACATCTGACCAATTCTAGATCATTTCTTGAAAAGTTTAAGGCAAAAAACCCCTCAAAACTCCATACAAAGCATTTGTCTTCGAAATGGGTGTGCTATCACTATGCACCAATATTCTTATACATGAGGCCATCATAGCGATATCTGGTGTGCTTCAGCATCACGCCAACATCATTCAGATATTTGGCCCTGCGGCCCTTGTCAAAAACCTCATGAGATTATGCCTGCAGAACAGCTTTCTCGGCTAGAAGACGTTAACGACGAGCAAAGCGCGGGGCCAACCATGGGAAAAATAAAATAGGTTCATCGGTGGCCATACCATTCACGCACCACCTAGGAATTCAGATCGATGACACCCGGAGACCCGACTTTTTATGCGATACACAGATTATCCTGTTGGGGTGTGGACACAGGGTGAGCAGAGTTTCTGCCGACTTCAAACCATGTGAACTTTCTCCACCCATCCACACAGTTTCAGACCAAACGTCGGGATGAAAACGGTGCTAACAATGAACACGATGCTATAGACGTTTTCTTGAAACGCTCTCCAAAAAACACACATGTGGCCAATCACTAGGAAAAGAAACGCATTCCAGCAAGACCTCACATGATTCATGCGCGCATACGAGACGCACAAAAAAAGAAAAATGCTTCGGCAAGCTGTTTAGCTTTCACCCATACCGCGGGTAATCCACCGCGGCACAGATCGTAGCGGTCATTCCATGGCTTGCTTCAATCTTAGTTACAAAGAGAGTGCCACATTTGCATGGGGACACAAGGTTTGAACTGAAATGGCCATCTTAAACACCATTCGGCGCAATTCACAGCCCTGTCCTTCTTTAAACCTAAACCCCCCTGGTTTCTGAGCTACACGCCCGAAAACACGTGCAGACTATTTTGTGAAGACAATTTCAATATTATCCAGACCCCATGACGCCATGACAACTTCATTTAAATTGTGTCATGTGGCGATCAATGTAAAACAAAAATGTCGAGTCGTTCATACCCGGCGTTCGTGGGCACGATTTTCATATATAATTACCGTCAATTGGCTCTCAATCAATGTTGCGCAAATTGCGATGACGAAATCAAACAGTGTCATGATATGGAGCATGTTTTCTAACTAAAAAATTGCGTTATCTACAAATTACGCTCTCAACGCTTTTTACCAGCATCGCGCTTCTTTCCTGTCGTCGCGACCACCGTCATCATGCCAAAGGCCATGCGCACCTCTACTGATGCGAATAAAAGAACGTTTGTGGTTGGCTCAAAGGACAAGGGCCTGTTACCGAGAAGTTGGTGGGTTGAAATTTGAACCACTACGTCACATAGATCATGTGCTTTGCTTCTCCTATTCCCACCGGCAAAGTGCGTTTCGAAAAGGGCCACCGTGGTAAACGTCATAGGGGAAAAATGAAAGCCAAAGTATAACGATTCGTTGAGTTCGTGCGATAAAAGCTTCATGTTCGCATATATTTTTGCCTAAGCAGTGTTTCGAGCTTCGAGCTAGCATTGATTCCGCGAACCTTCTGACACATTTGCGCATCGCAAACATTACAGAACATATACCTTGGACGAACAATGCTACTGAAATGTAACGCCTTTATAGTGGTTAGCAGGGAGTCAAATGCGATTTCTCCTGCAGGGTCGGCTACTCCAAATAGAAATTCTGAGCTTGTTAGAACTTCGAGAAAATTGGTATTGCTAGTCAAATAGTACGCGTCTGATGCAACAATTAGTTAAGTCCGAAAAGTGGGATGAAAGTACAAGAAGTACCCGCTATCAATCAGCGTCTGATTGCCGGTCTTTCGCCAAGGATAGATCGTGGTGTACCTCACATTACCTTACATCAACGATTAATTACGTCACAGGTCCCGAACAACCGTCAAAAATAACGGAATAAATGCAGTGGCATGGACCAATCCAGGGTCCCTCAAACAGCGTTGGGTGCATACCACACTACGCAGGCCAAAATGCCCCATCAAAAGGGGCAAGCGTGTCCCGTATGCCTCTGGATTTGATAGCACTTGCCCCGCCTACAATGCAACGCATTCCATCATATACACTCTGTGTTCCGCTACCTACAAAGTCCATTCGTCCGGTACGTGGAAGGTTTTTTTGCCATCTGCGTGCAGCATTCAGCAAGGAAATAAATAACCCAATTAGGCTTTATCTTCGGGCTCATCATAGATTTGATTAGCATCTCCCCAAGATAATCCGGGGAAAATGTGGGGCGAGTGTCGTGGGCACGTAAAGAAGACTTGAACAAACAATTTTCATCCGCGCTCTGAAGCCCTCCATAAACAAAACCGCCAGTAGATGGCCCTATTAGAGTAGCCAAGTGCACTTACTGGATACGAACCTCAGCACATCACTTTTGCACGTCCATTTCTACCCATTCATGTTGTCCTGGTATTTCCATTTGATCACTCTATTTCTGTTACCGAGCCTCCCGTTTTTCGCAATGTGTCAAATGTCTGCGAGACTAACATGGTCAAACTCGTTCAAATTCGCGGGTATAAACACAAACTTTTACATAAATTGTCCGCTTAAACGCTGTGCGTTGGCATGATGATATCCGCGTGGGCCCCGCGTGTCCCGGTGCCAGATGGTGTGCATCCTCTGGTCTCTGGCGTGTCCCGGTGCCAGAGGATGTACACACCTGGGCTGCGGGCGGGGGGGGGGGGACGCCAACGCTGGAGGGGAGTCGGGATTGGTCGGCGGGAGCGAGCGCGCGTGCGTGCGGAGATTGCCGGTGGGGTGAATGAAGCCACAAACGCCCACGATCCGCATTGTTCTTCAGCTCTGAATTATATTTGTTGTGTGTCATACAATTCTAACTTTCAAACTGAACTGGTGAGGACATGTCTGCCGACATAAGGTGACCCTTTTGGATTACTGATTGCATTTCTTGGAGTTTGTGACTGCAGTCAACAGTCTGCGGCGTAATATTGACGGAGACGAGCAGTCTCAGGAAGGGTTTGCTATCGATACATAAATTGGTTGACGGAGTCAAAGTCCAAAACCAAAGCCGCACCATCACAAAAAGTCCTCAGCCATGTGGTGCAGGACGGAGACGGCCAGCCATTACGCACGACGGGTATGATAAAAGGGGGCAGGTAGGTGCCCCCCCCCCCCCCCCCGCTCACACCTATGCAAATTGTTGCATGTATGAATGTGTGCGTTAGTAAACAAAAAAACGAAGCAGGCGCGTAAAAATACGTTATATACCACGCTTGATGATTCACGCGCCTACGGCGCGTCGAAAATGTGTATTCCTATGCCCCCTTTTCCGAAATCTTATATACGTCCCCGACCACAGAGGTCTCAAAAACACGGACGGTCGCAAGTCGTTCTGCTCCCAGCACCGGTTTCACTTCCTTCTGCGCATGGCATAACAACTTGCGACGCTGGGCGCACACCATGCCAGAAATCGAACGACTCTTATTCCTCGGCGGCAGGCGCGCTCAGCATAGCTGACCTGGACGACCCTGCCGTCGGTGCTGGCGTCCTGCAGCTCTGGCACATACGTCAGGCTGCCGTCCTCCTCCTCGCGGAGGATGATGACGGCTGCCTCGGCGCCCGTCTCCGCGACCGGCAGGCCGGCCGCAGACCCCTGCACGCAAGAGGGCGGTGTCAGGCGGCGTTCGGCGCCGGCCCGCGGCGCAGCGCGGTCCCAGCCGCATCAAGCGACGGCCGCGCCGCCGACGCCGCCGGTGGAGACGCCACCCGACACAAGCGGCAGAAACTGTGACACGGTCTGGGGGGTGGGACGGGGGACCGGACCACCCAGCTCACTACGAGACCTGACCTCCTGACCTCCTCAGGGATCTGGACGCATGGTGAGCTGCTGAGGAGCCTGGCCACGTGACCTGCCGAGGGGCCCGACCGTGAGACCCTGCCAGAGCGGCCCTGTCCCAATGACCTGACCGTCTGACCTGCTCAGGAGCCTGGCCGCATGACCTGCTGAGGGGCCTGGCCGTGAGACCCTGCCCGAGCGGCTCTGTCCCACTGACCGGACCATCTGACCTGCTGAGGAGCCTGACCACGTGACCTGCCGAGGGGCCCGGCCGTGAGGCTCTCCGACTGACCTGAGACTGCTGCCGCTCCTGCTGCAGCTGCTCTCCGGCCTCCAGCCGCTGCTGCTCCTCCTTGTGGTGCGAGGCCAGGTGCTTGTCCAGGCTCTTGGCCATCTTGAAGCGGAAGCTGCACAGGTGGCAGGCGTGCGGCTTGGCGTTGCTGTGCCGTCGCTGGTGCAGCCTCAGATTGCTGGCGTTGATGAACCTGGCGACGGGAGGCGGCGCGTCAGGACACGGCACCTCTCGGTGAGGAGGGGACGGGGGCCGGGGCCGGCGGACGACAGTTATCCGTCGATGAACCTGGCGACGGGAGGCGGCGCGTCAGGACACGGCACCTCTCGGTGAGGAGGGGACACGGACCAGGGCCGGCGGACGACAGTTATCCGTTGATGAACCTAGCGACGGGAGGCGGCGTGTCAGGACACGGCACCTCTCGGTGAGAAGGGGACACGGACCGAGGCCGGCGGACGACAGTCATCCGTTGATGAACCTAGCGACGGGAGGCGGCGCGTAAGGACACGGCACCTCTAGGTGAGGAGGGGACACGGACCAGGGCCGGCGGACGACGGTTATCCGTTGCGGGAAACACGGCCAGTCGCGAAAACAACCACGTCTGGAACTGGAGGGTGACTTGGCACAGCCGAGCACACGAGAGGCTGTCGTCGAGACACCCATAACTGGGAGGCGAACGATGTTACCAGGCAGAAGCATTGTCGACAAGTTGTGGAAACCCAGTCAAGGGGATCGCTCCAAAACGAGAAAACTGTTCGGGGAGATTTCCACGGATGGACGATAGGAGCAGAAAAACGGTACGTTCATCAGGTGCCATAGTCCATACAAGCGAGTGCAGAACATCAGTAGTACAATTCATGCAAAGAAAGGGGCCTTCGCACTTTGGCACGTTAGCACGGGCAGCTATTCTGACCGCTCACCTTTTGGAGCAGATGGTGCATACCGGAAACCTATGCTCCGGATCGAGCACTTCGGGCGACTCGCCATTCTGCACATCTTCGTTCAGGTGCATCACCTGAAAACGCGTCCGTTAAGTGTTGGTTCAACGCGACTTATACTTGAAATGATCGCTCTGGTAATGTATGATAATGGTCTGGCCGATCGAACCCAACAATGGCCAACAGTGCAGGCACCAACCGTTCTGCCCGAGGTTGGATTCCAGACAGACAGCTCATTCCTGTAGCTACCACGGAAACCAGGACCATAAAGCGGGCCAATGAACTCTGGAGGGATGTGCGCGTTCCTTCAAATGTGGGGTATTGAGGCAAGTGCCAGATATGATGAAACAATGAAACAAGCTCACTAGTAACCATTGTTTTGCTTTGAAGTGTACAAGACTACACAAATAAATTTCAATAATTAGTTAATATGTTCCTCAATACGTCATCGTTTGATTACGTCATGGAAACTCTTTATGACGTCAGAGTTGCTGCCAGACTAGCTGAGTCAGAATTGTTACTGTAGCGGACGAGCCGACTCACTTAAGCACTTCAACTTGCCGAGAGGTGACGTTCTTTGCAACAGTGTGTTTGCTGAGCCCAAATATCGTTTTGTGCTCGTGTTTTAGCCCTTCGTGATGTTCCTACATTTCTGTGCTTTTTTCTCGCCAATTGACTGACTGAATGTTATACATTTGCAGAAAAAACATGGGTTGGCCGTGATAAGACACGTTTTGATCCATTCGATTTAGTCTACGCTTACGGGGGCATCAATATCTCGGTAGAATCCAGATCAAAGTTCTGTTGAAGGTTCTGAGATGCAACGGTTTACAAAGAGTCCAATAAGCCAATATAAAATGAAGAGCGCCGGCATTACATTTGATGCAGGCGTTTAACACCTAGTTTCCTCAGTTTATTCCCTTCAAAATTCCAATGGAGTTCCTTCCGCAATCGCCTCTGGCATCTTAACCTGTTATAGAAGAAAAAACGTCATATTAAAACAACGAAAACTGCGCCCTCATTAACGGATGGCCCATCTCAGGCGATTTTTTGGGAGGGCCTTTCACCGCCATTAAGATTATGCGTACATTTTACTTATTAATACGCTAGGCAAAGGCGCAACTGCATTCCCTCAGCTTCACAAAACAGGTACCTATATAAGAAGCTGATGCAAACTGGCAGCCTTCCACATGTGATTTCTGTGGCTACGCACATGGGCTTTAAATGCACAACTCTCGTCCCCCAATCATTTTGAAAAAATCGACACCTCTGGTGGGCGTATTAAGCAATGACTTTTCTGTCCGTTTCATTCTGTATATGGCTCATACAGGCGGGATCTGGTAACTTACGCTTGACAAAACGTGTCACCGTTTTTGAAACCCTGCTGCGAATTATGACACCGATCTAGTCCTGTGATTACAACAACTTTGATACTAAATCTGACAAATCCTGAGATTGGTCACAGGCAGTGGTATCTTCACAGCGAAAACTCCGTGAAACACTGGTTCCAAATGTGATTAACCCCCGATCTGATACGGGGGATGGGTGGATGCAACCCCTCAACACTCAGCTTTTTCAGGATTCCTCTCCGGCATGTTAGGCAACTGTGTCCACATTTTCGTTAGCCCATGGGGCTTCCATCGCGCATATTTTGACACCAGACATCTTTCTAGCTTCTCTGGTTTCAGAGCAGCGGCGTTTTTTAAGGAACACTGGCGATCTACGGCCGGCGCGGGCGGCGGACGGCAACCAATGATGCTGAGTAGTCGTACGGCGGGCCGACATTGTATCAACGGGGCCAAATACCATAAATATACGCTCCAAACACATGCAGATATACACCACAGAACTAAAAACTGGAAAAGAAACACGCCCGAGTAGACTTCGTGTCGTCACAAACCATGGCCACGTATGCGTGATGCGAAGATGAAAAACTGCGATTTTATGGAAGACGTAACCATTTACCTGGCATGATTAGGTCAACTTTTTACCTGTCCGCATAAAAATATTAACAAGCGGGAGTTTTCATTGAGGTCAATCCAGTGCTATGTTACGCTAACGAGAGTTCTCATTGAGGCCAATCCCGTACTATGTTACGTTAGTATCAATCTATTTTAGTTTGGAAACACCAGGAAAGTCGCAGTAAACCCCTATCAGTGTACGTTATAAAAACTGTAAATCAGGACAAGGGTTTGAAAGGACATAGCTGTAAACTGCATTGGATGAAAAACGTTATCTAAATATAGCCAATCTTCAAAATGGCTATCTCAGTTCAAAACCTCATACACGTGTGGAGCATTACCAGTAACAACGTATCAGTCGCACGCATCGTGGCAAAATATCCAAACAAACAAACTACAGCGTCGAGGCAGTAGTGGCTATTCCACTCAACGCTCTGCTCCTGCGGCACCCATCGGCCGTCCCCGTCACCTGGTGCAGCTTGAAGCGGCTCCGGTTGTAGAACGTCAGCTCGCAGCGCACGCACTTAAACGGCTTCTGGCCTGAGTGAATGCGCTCATGCTCGGTGAGGTGCGACTTCTGCTTGAAACCCTTCTGGCAGACGCCGCACACGAACGGTCGGTGGTTGGTGTGCACGCGTACGTGGTTCTCGAAGGCCGCTGGCGAGACGAACTTCTGCGGGGAGGACGGAAGGCGGTGGATCTCAGAAACGGGACGACAGGCCCGACCGGAGCTGGGGCAGTCACACCCACCGGCACTGGCCGCGGATCGCGGCGACCGCCGCAGCTCGGTCACGATATCGGGGCCAGCGCGCGGCCCAGTCTTCACAAGAGGCGCAGGCGAGAAAGGCGAGCCATATCCGGCGGGGCGACTGCACTGCAGTTGCAGGAGATCTTTCCGTCGTCGGTGGAGTCTCACCTTGCCACAGAGGTTGCAGAGGATACCCTTGTTGTCGCGGTAGCGGCGCGGCCGCAGGGGGCCGCTGCCCTTGTCGTGCAGTTCCTTGTGGCGCTGCAGATTCGACTCGAACTTGAACCTGTCGCGGTCAGACCTCGGTCAGATAGCACCCAGGCGAATGGGTGCATCAGTCAAAGCACGTTAACTGTTCAACCAAACGTTTTACTTTTATAACTCCATGTCTAGAATCGCCGACATGGTGCCAGAGGGCCGCACCCAAGGCCGTTGTAAACGTCACCGCGCCGCATGGCGCACTCAGCGCACACTGGCGCCGGCCCGGCACGTGCCACTCACGAGCGACCGCAGACGGGGCAGCTGAAGTGACGCACGGTATCGTGGCAGCGCACGTGGCGGCGCAGGTGGACGCGCTGCCGGAAGGCCTTGCCACAGTCGGGGGCGGGACAGGCGAACGGCCGCTCATCCGTGTGGACGCGCGCGTGCACCTGGTGGCGGGAGGCGGCTCGGGTCAGTGTGAACCTCGCGCCGAGCGCCACTGGCGCCGACCGGTGTCGGAGGCGCTGGCACACGCCTGGGGCGAGCTTTCAGGAGGGGAGGGGGCGTTACTTGTAAATACTCATCGTAGCTGGCGCCTAGACTCGTATAACTGTTAAGCAAATAAACAGTCTGTGGTTGCAGGAGAAAACAAAATCAGACAAACACAAAAAAGTCAATCGCTTTGAGCGCTTGACTTCTTCTGCTTGGGACTAACACACAACCTGTTCTTTCAGCGTTATCTCACCTGTCAGTGTAACGTGTCCATTAAGCATCACATTTGTTTATAGTGTTTAATGATTTACAAAAATAACACCCATTATACGACCATCGATACGTGGAGTTATGACGCCAGACCATCGATACGTGGAGTTATGACGCCAGACCATCGATACGTGGAGTTATGACGCCAGACCATCGACACGTGGAGTTATGACGGCAATCATCACATCGCTTGCCGACCGTTCATGCAGGCACCTATGGCAATAATCATTACATTGATCAGCAATGCCTTCCACGGTCGGCTTAGGCACAAGATGCAAGGAGGAAGGACATAAGTCGCGTTCCAAGACCAGAGGCAGGCACCTTTCATTCACCAGGCTCAACCGTGCACTGACCATGTGTAAATAACTGTTCAGCGACCGGCGTAAAGCTCGCGGTGGTGGCAAGAATCTATCGCTCCACTGTGACAAATACTCGGGCCGGCATCGGCACCGATGACCGACAGCGACACGGCGTTGCCACCTTCAGTGTCTGGCGGTTGCAGCACATTTTGCCACAGAAGCTGCACTGCACGCTGCTGGAGGTTCGCCGCGCTGGCCGTCTGCTGCTGCTCTCCGATGTGACGTCATCGCCGGCCTGGAACGGCGTCATAAATAGATGCAAGAGTTCACCACTTCCAACGCGAGGAACAGCATTCTTCTCGATTATACGGGATCGGCCCAACCGCAGTGAATATATCAGAACATGGATACTCACGTTTACATTGCGTTTATTATTTCTGGTGCTAACATAAGGTTAAGTGTGTCGCTGGGATACTGGGAGGGGCACTCCTGATCGCCCGGTGACTACCTAAGGTTTTAAGGACATTCATTCCCCATTCTCCAGGCAACACAAGACAATCGGATGGAAAACATTGGAGCATACGGGGCATGCTCTACGAGACATAACCAAAGATGAACCACCAGTTACCAGATTATACATCCGAATATCGGGACAAATCACAAAACCCATGCAAACACTTGCCGAAAATAACAAAGAATTTCATTCGAACAGTCAAGCAACGCGCAAGAGACTAATATATATATATATATATATATATATATATATATATATATATATATATATATATGTATTCCTGCATGCATGATTTTTAAAAACTCCTACGAATTACGCGCTGACAAGTTTCTTGATGCATTGTCGAGGTTCTGGGATTTTGACTGAGCAACATCGTTAAGATAAAAGATTGTTGGTACAAATCACTCATGCACTTGTCGATATCCGTATATTCCAACGTTTCGATAACTTAACTGATCATCGGAGAAATTTAAAAGGCGTAAGAAATAAGTTTTGAGTTTTAAAGGATGAAAGTTATGCACCGCTATCTTGAAGGCTTCTTTTAGTACAAAGACAAAGATTCCTATCGTTACTTGGATACGTATAAAATGCACCTATAATAAAAATACTACAAAGACACATAACCACAATAACATCCACAGCAGCATCGCACACAGCCTTATAACTCAAGAGTTGTGCAAGAATGTGTTTGAAAACTTCCAGCTCCATGACAGTGTAATGCTCACACAGCCGGGCGCTCTGCGGAGACAAGGAACGTGAATGCTCGCACTTTTTTGCTTGACTGGATTTCTACTTGCTAACTTGCATCTTATCACAATGAGATTTGTGATAATGGATTTTTATGGTCATGGCTGAGATTCTACATTTCTGGTTATGGTTTGCGGGGAGCCCCCTCCCAGCCCGACGGTTTTGTACCATTATATCATGAAAATACGGCCAAGTGATACACCCTCTCATCCATTGACATGCTTGACGACGATGTCTTTTGCTTCAGCAATATTACATCCTTCACACATATTACAACTTCACACATATTACAACTGAGTACCATTGAAACTATCGCAAAACAACCACGTATGCCTGGTTTGAAACAAATAATCAGCACTTCTAGGGAAAAATATTTTGTAAAAGCATCATCACCGTCCAAAGATCAAAATCTGTACTATGACCTTTGAACATGCTGTTACGGTTTTAAAAATTAAGTGAAAAAAATTGGAAACAGACAAAATATGCACCACCTCATTGCAAACTCTACGGTAACTTCGCATAATTTAAAATAATCATTCGCTGCGTTATAGGCCCGTAAACACGCCTTTGTTCGCTGGCCTAATAAAAATGCCCAGACCTTAGCTTTTCAACCATTGTTCTGACCCGTCATAGAACAGTACAGGGGTATTCAGGGAATAAGACGGCCCCTTGAAAGAATTTTCATTACAATACAAATATTAGGCGTGATACCCCCGTCGATTTGTCGTAGGATGCCCTCGCGCATCAATTACGTTGGTTATTTGCGCATAGCTCGGCAATTTATCACAGATTTGTGGTAGGGTGTCCTAGTGCATCCATTACGTTGGTTATTTGCACATAACTCTGCAATTTATTACAGACAGCCTGTCGGTTGAAGTATGGCACCAAAGCAGAGCTACGAGCCTGTAGCACTGATGAGGCGCAAACTTAGAACTCCAGCATTTCGCTAGCCTGGTCGCGTCCGGTCGTACACAAACTGGAGTCTTAAGGATTTTTTAATGATGAAATGGAGGAGGTGTCCGCGGAAGGCTGCTCACCAAGAAGCTGTGGAACCGGTGGGGTGGCATAAATCGGTCCCTTTTGGCGTCAACATGGCGCCACGTGAGGACGCGAGCAGTGGTCGGCCCATCGTCGCATCGAGAGCACAATGGTGGGTCATCTCCCAAGGGATGGCGTGTGTCTGTGTTTGGTAGCCATGACCAAGGCGGAGCCGGCAGAGCGCAACCTCCCCGGGGCGGTACTTCATATGGCTAAATGTCCACTCAGCTATGGCGGGTTTGACCTCGCTAAACCTGCTGGAATCAGCATTCTACCTCCGCTACCACACATCACCAACATGTGTGGATACCATACATTTTAAGTCTGAAGCAGAAGCGGGAAAACTGCATTCGCCGCCTGCTCAGCTTAGCAGCGGCGTCCGCAAGTTCGTTGCTATGGAGAACAGCATGGCTCCGTATCCACAAGATCACCTCCTTACAGCTCGCACATAGTCCGTGTGATCGCGTACAGATATTTCGCCGTAGTAGCTAAAGCAGCGACGATAGTGGTTTCAAAGAAAACAAATAGCTAATTGAGTGGATAAAAATGAGAAAACGTCTTCTTCGGTACGTCTTGATAAATTTCCAAGCAGTGTAAATCGTGTATAGCCCGGCATAAAAAACGGACGCACCTGTTGGTAAACAAAAACGCCTAGTAAATAATCACATACAAATGCACAGCCCGTCCCAGTGGACTACTTTGACCGATCAGTACACACTTCGGTGTAGTTTGACAACTGTGGGATTCGCACAACCGCCAGCTGTTTCAAGTCACCTGGTTATACTTTGTTGTCATGGCACAGCGCCATCGCAGAAGCCATTTCTTTTGGCCACCTCCGCCCCGGAATTTGATCCCCGTCATCTTTATCTTCAGCACTTCGCGGAGCTTTGGGGCATACATCTAGGGTGTCTCACAGAATAGGATTGGTCACCATATGAACCTATAATATTCCACCTAAATAATCTGGCCACTACGACGCAGCTTAAAAAAGTCAATTCAAACGAAAGGCAATCGAAATAAATCGACAACGGACGTCGGACTGAGCACCTATAACTCCCGCGCCGAGCCTTCAACCACCGCTGTCAGACCTCCGCCGCACAAACACACACACACCCGCCAGCTGCACGCACCCGCCCACAGCCAGCCCTCCGTTACACGCACCCGCCCACGGCCAGCCGTCCGTTACACGCACCCGCCCACTGCCAGCTCTCCGCTGTACGCGCACCCGCCCATTGCAAGCACCCCGACCTCTCACCTGCGCCTCGTCGACTAGCTTCCCAGAATCGTCCAGGTCGAGCAGCGGCTGCCACTCTGTCTCGCCTCCACCGCCCGCGTCGCCTTCGTCGTCGGAGGGCGGGGACTCGGCGGCGGCCGGGGTGGCCGACCCGCCGAACAGCTGATCGGGGATACCGGCCGTGGCCAAGGGTCGGTCGCGACCCGCGTCACCCGGCGGCGGCGGAGGCGGCGGCGGCGGGGGCGGCGAGGCTGGCGCCGGCACCTCGGCTCCGTCAACAGACGCCTGCGGCCAGAGGCCGACGTGTTATACGCTGGAGGCTCAGCTCCATCCGGCATTGATGGCGCATTCAGCAACGGAAGGACTACTAGAAACCACTGGAATGGAGCATTGCCTCCTGCTGCAGGATATCATCGCTGGACTCAATGACAGTTCCAACACAATACACATGTAGCGACGACCGCCCAAATCGATTTGACGGAGCTACAAAAGACGCAGGGCATTACACCTTAAGGACTTATACGCAAAAGCCTACCAGGAACTAAATGCACAAAGTACGCAAATGTTATGCTCCATCAGATCATATGCCACTTTATCCACCATGACATTGTATAGTGAGCCTGCCGCAACATTTACAAATTAACTGCATCCCCTCTGAGGATACACATGCTTTAACTAGCCGCCTTACGCGAGACTCACCAAGCAACATTACGAAAAAATCGACCCGATCGATCGTTATTCCAGACGACCTGACGGGCTACGCGGGGTGCAGTGCCCACCTGGTTGGGTCGCAGCACTTGGATGGTGCCGGCCACAGTGCGGATCACCTTCACCTCGACGTCAGCCACCGGCTCCTGCGGGGCCAGCAGCAGGCGGCTTACTCCGGGAGGTCAAGACCAACGCCGACGCTCGCAGCATAACAGGCAGCTGCTGATGTCACCATGAGACCCCCCCCCCCCCCCCGCCCCCGCCCCCATCAGACACAACCAGTGACCGATGTTTTTTTTCTGCAACGTGGTTAACGAAGTAAATTTCCTTGAACGGAATGTTCTACATTTGAAAACATGAGGCAAGCATCAGATATCATGAAATAAGCTCACTTATAACTATTGGTTTGCTTCTAAGTGTAAAAGACTGCTCTAAAGAACAAAAGTTCGCTAGCGCATGAATAGATTCCTTAAAACGTCATGGAACATCTTTATGAAGTCGGAGTCGCTGCCAGACCTTCCGCAACCGAATTGCCACTGTAGGGGACGGGCTGGCTCACTTCCAGTACTTCAACTTGCCGAGAGGTGGAGGCGTTTGTTGGTGCGCGTTGGCTAAACCCGAATATTGCTGTGCTCGTGTTTTGGCCGCCCCTCGTGGTTTTCTTATATATTTTCCGTGATTTTGCATTGCTAACTTTTTTCACATGTTGCGTTATGGCCCTTTTCATAGGTTATTCGGTTCCCAGCCTTATTTCCATCATAACTCGTACCACTGCACAAATTCCCGCCTTATGTAACATACCGCGTAATATGTGTACGATCATCCGCCCCGTTATCCCCTTCCCTGCTTTATCCTGCATCCTCGTGACGCCCTTCCTGTCCGAAGCGGGCTGCATGCGCCATGAGTGGGCCAAAAGACACCCGGTGGGGCCTCCGTCCGAGTGCCAAGCGCACACCCCGACAGTGAGGTCACAGCGCGGGCTTAGTCTCGGCGGTTGGGTCCCAAGGTGCATGCAGCTCTGCTGCACGACTTTCCATTCTCTTTTACCCCACAGCCCTGAACTGGCATTACTGGCCAAAAGGACCATAGTATATCTATATATATATATATATATATATATATATATATATATATAATATATATATATATATATACATACATATACATATACATATATATACATATATATACATATATATACATACATATACATATACATATATACCATGGAACCACGAATCGTGCAGCATGATTCGCGGCACCACAACCACTATCATTCGGGCGTCGAGCTTAGAAACAACATGAGCTTAAGTCTTTGAAAGGGCATGGCTATCCACTCCCCTGAATGATCTTCAAAGTGACTATCTCAGTTCATAACCCCATACAAATACGGAACACTCTCTTCGCAGGCACAGATGCCTGCTGATTAATATATGAGATACTGCATTAAATAGGAGGACGTGGGTAAGCCCAGTGTCTGGGCAGGCATCTCGCCGTGCGCATGCACGTTCGGCGCAGCCGATGCCCGCGGCTGCGTCGGCCTGTACCGGCGGCGTGAGCGGCTGCGCCGGCCTGTACCGGCGGCGTGAGCGGCTGCGCCGGCCTGTACCGGAGGCGTGAGCGGCTGCGCCGGCCCGTACCGGCGGCGTGAGCGGCTGCGCCGGCCCGTACCGCCGGCGTGAGCGGCTGCGCCGGCCTGTACCGGCGGCGTGAGCGGCTCCGCCGCGGACTGACCGTCGGCAGGAAGAGCGGCGGACGGGCAGGATCGGGTGGAGCGCTGGCGGCCGCCGCCACCAGCGGTCCGTCCTCGCGGCGTGCCACCTGACGCGTCTTGCGGGGCCGGCCGCGCCGCCGGACCGCCCCGTCCGCCGCTTGGGAGGGCTCCGGACCCGCCGCTGTCGGCAAACATGGCGACGGGTCAGGCACTGCATGAGTGCTGGAGTCACGTGACTGGTGTTGGATGCAACTGCAGGCAACAATTATTCAGATATGCAGCTGGGGAGGGAGGACCCTTTTACTCACCCTGGGAAAAACGGAAGAATGAACAAACTGGAGTTAGCTGCGCCATCAGTAACATAAGGTCACATTTTTGCTTCAGGAAAGCAGAACATTGAAGTCAACACATCAAATGAAAAAGAACTTCATATCCAAAGAACAGAGCAAGCACATAGGTGGTTCTGCTGCTTACCATCAAGCCAACATCCATAGTGAAGCAAATTTACACAAAGCATCACTCATTAAAACAGATATTCCATGGACACACATACACACAAATGGCAGGTAAGTACTTATTCCATGCAGTTTGAGCTTGTGCGCAAGACTGAAGAAATCTGAAAACTCTTCCGATGGTAGATTTCCATAATAAAGATAATTCAGCAGGTGGTTCAGTGAATCAAAATCAGTATCTAAGATCAATGTTGGATGTTCACCAGGGTTGCCCTCAAGGAGGTCCTGAAAAAGTACACAAAAATAAATAAGCATGGTATGCATTTACAGGATATTATGACAGCTACATTGCCATTTTCAGATGGATTGTGTTGGTCATATTTTGTGTAACATCTGTGTGCTTCTGGCATGTTATTGTTCAAATAATCATGTTTATTTCATATTTAAGCTATCAATGCACATTCCAAACATGTTCTAACTTATTCAATGGTCTAGTTAAATGTTTGCCTTATGAATTATACTTGTCATCCAAGAGTAACACAATTCATGCCTAACAAGAATGCGATAAACATGGCAAAATAGTTATCCCACACTTACTCAACATGTTATGGTACTTTGCACAAATGCTTAGGTAATGGGGTTGTGCATGTGTGTGTTCAGGTGTGTGGGCTAGATGGAGGGGCAACCAAAGTATGCTTATGATGCACAAACTACATTTTACTTGCCAGGAGGAAGTCTGATGCAGCTGACAGAACTATCTTGTGCGCCTTCAGCTTGCCATTAATGCAAGCAACTGTGCAGTCCAGAAGTGACTCTTTTTCCCAGAGCTTTTGGCAAGAGGATACCAATCTTGCACTCAGCTCCTGGGTTGCAATCATTGCTCCTCTGCACCATGCAGCCTGCAGCAAGGCCACCTGGAAAATAATTTGTTATGCTTATATGCATGATATAAATCCATGCATAGCATATCAAAAGATTATGGATCAAGTATGGGCACTGCATGACCTATAGCAGTCGATGCACCCTAAAACCCCAAATCATCATCATGGATCAAGTACATTGATCCTTAAAACATTATTTGAATGTCATACAACAAAACCAGGACATTTATGAAACAATGTCATGTAATACCACAGTAACCACAAGAATCCATTAATCTTTGTTTGATGAAAGTTCTAACCATTTTCAAGCTCTGCTTTCAGTCAAAAGCTTTGAAATTAAGACTATAGCCCCATTAATTTTAGACGTCGCTTACTTTTCAAGTATCGAAAACCATGAGTTGCAATCATACGAATATCTTGAAAACTAAACGGTACATTACAGCAAGAGTATTCTTTTGGAAAATCATGCTGTACATACCGCAAGTCCGCTAATGTCCCGTCCTTTATCAGAAATAAGAGCACCGGCCACGAACCCGCGCTTCCTCGCAGCTAGCGATGTTTATAAACACAGTGCGTGATGGCAAGGAAGCGCGGTTCAGGCGTACATGTGCTGACGATGACGTCATTTCCAACCGAACTGGCAATTCGGTCGGCCGATGAACGAGTCGCTGCCGAATCTGCATTCTACGGGGTGTGATATGTCGCCCTCCACTGCCTTCGCCAGTTCCACGGCCTTCACAGATAGGTGAAGAACACAGGTACCTGCTACACTTAGATCTGCTGGGTACACGGGAAGGTACCCAGCCAGATCAGGGAATGGTTACCCATTTTCTAATAAATGGAATGAATGATTATAAGCACTCAAGGCGAGCTAACTACTTAAACAAAGATGATAACCACAGCAATAGCCAGAATGATACATCCGATAACAAAAATTTACCTTTCAACTGGATCACAATGTTATGTTGCCTTGTAGTCTAACGTACGTACCAGTCACCTCACAACGCCATGAGATCCGCATGTTATCTATTTCACAATGCCGTAGCACTTATTAAATCAACATATTCATCATTCGCCCGATGATGTGGCTGCAGCGAACCTATCGCCCAGCAAGAAATCCTCACGAGCCTTTCATGACGCCTGACTGGCTCCCAGGTACGCGTGTGAATTGGACCGAGACATGCCGACCGGATGGTTGCGAGGCTCCACAAGCGTCCTCCGAGAAAAATGTCTGGGATTTGCGCACACTTTGTCTGCGAACTGACGGTGAACACTTAACCAAATTATGAACAACTGCAATTCGGTGACCTGAGGTGAGTGGTCCTTCCGGAGCCTAAAGACAATCAGAACATCAAAACTGGAGATGAACAGCTTGTCGAATTTTAGGGACGTTGCTAATAATTGATTCACAGTCAGTAGGAGTAAAGAAAATGAAACCTGCCAATGTGTGCTCAGTCGGGTGCAGCTGACTGAACTAGTCACACTTTTAAAGTTCCATGTCATGTCATTGGGCTGAGGCTATATGGCGTCGCCTGCATCTCACTCTGGCAGGAAGGGCGGGCACCGCGGGGAATCGTACCCCGTACCTCTGGTTTCCCACATGAGCAGTGGTTAACGCAGACGCGTTATCCACTACGCTACCGGCACCCTTAAAGCTCCATGGCCCCACCGTGTTTACTTGAATATGTTCCATTTTTCCTGCATGCTACATGCCTTTAATTACACACTTGATACGCCTCGTGTGGCGCTGATCTGGTTTTGCGCTGTTGTCCGAGTGTTTTGCACTGTTCAGCCACGTTTCAAATTCTACAGACTGCAGCATGTTGGGTTATTTTCCCACGACGTCTTATTGGAACGTGAAAATGAGCTAGCCGTCTACGTTTAGAAAAACCCTTGAAGTAAACCGGCCTTCATTTCTATCTGAATGTTAAGTGGAACAGTGATGAAGACCTGACGATCCCAACCAACCGACTAAGCCAATCGCGGAAGTCATCGAAATGACCACTAAAACAACACTAGCCACGTCTGACATGCTTAACGCGAGTGCTGCGTGGCAGCCCGCACTCCGCCTTGCGGGTACGAGCCCGGGGCTTCTGTGGCAGCTTTTAACAGTTGCACATGTCAACTTACGCTCTTCAATCGACGTCCAACAACGTCTGAAGCCAAATACGATCAACCTTTCGTCGATTACCGAAACCTGATTCTGACAATCGACGCCCAACTAAATGATGATGATATCCAACAATGACATATTCGGCTGAGACGGAGCAAGGAAGCGCACAGCAATAGCTTTCATTATATATAATGGAACCTATTATATTCTAAAAGCCAGGGCTATAGCTTCCATTCAGTTGGTGGGGGGAGGGGGCCTTACACTAAATGTCGTTGAAGTGAAAGTTGGTCAAATTCGGAAACAAATAGACAAAGGAAACAACAACAAAAACAACAACAGACCCCCGCCCCCGCTTTCCTATTTTGCGAAGCTACGCCGCTGTGGTGTAGGCTTAACGACCGTCACACGCGAAGGATTCGCCACCAGATTACTCAAACGCCAGGTCTGGGACTGAGGGTCCCTTTAATAAGCAGACACAAGGTCGGGGCCCGCGATTTACATTGGCCGGAGCCTGTAAGTCAATGAGAGGCTTCCTGTGTCAGTCAGGGAAGCACGGTGCCTAACAAGTGTCCTGCATTGGCAAAAGCCTAGAGCAGCCCTAGGAGAGTTTTCGGAGGGGCCCGAACAATGGGCAGATGGACCTCTTTGAACTGACAATCCAGTGGGCCAAGTGGATCAAACGCCCGACTGGAGAGCACAAAACGCTGGCTGTAGGTCACATTAAGGGCTCCAGCCCGCAGAACCTGTCCCTCGAATGTCAGTCAGGTGGTCTCTTGCATCGATTGAGGACACTGTAGGACAATGCAGCCTCTATTTTGGCCAGAGACTACTAAGACCGAACAGTAGGCTTCATGTCGATCTGAGCCCCGCGATCTGCTTTGACTAGGATTCCCTGAAGCAAGGAGGGCCGCTGCGTAGGTCAGGAACCCACAGTGCCTAACAGAGGGTCCTGTCCCGGCAAGAGGCCCGAGTGGGTCTGGGCAACATTTGCTAAACAGGGACAGGGACGAGACCCCAAATGCCAGAGGCATCTTGCGTTGGTCAGGGACGTCTGACATTGACAGTGGAAACCAAAGTTTTTGATGAGACAATGAGACAATGGAAAACGCTTTGTTAGGCAGGAGCCCCAGCACCGATTGAAGGGCTCTATATCCCATTCCAGCCAGGGGTCCGTTATACCGAACTGGAGTCTCTGTGCCAGTTGTTTCACAGCTGCAGCGATAAGGGATCTTTTTGTATCAATGAAGGCTCTTGCGTCTATCCGTGGTCAAATGTCCAGGTAAAAGAGTCTAAAAAAATACATTGGTCGCCTCCAGGGAGGCGACCAATGTATCCTTCCAATCCTTCTAAGGGTTCCGTAACGACCACAGCATCCACGCCCTGTATCGCCAGCATGGCAGCCGGCAATCACCCCGCGCTTTAAAGGAATGACCTTTTAGCCCCTGACCGAAAAATATGTGACCCCGGGTGTCGTACACACCGGCCGCCTTGTACGGAAAGGGTACGGGGTTGTTGTGCGTATGGGCACTAACACTTGAGCGAGTATCTTAACAGCAAAGGTTTATTCGACAGTCACTGGAGCAGCGAGCGGCTCGATCGTCGCATGCACGTGTTGCGGCGTGAAAGAGGGAGTGGATGCTGGCAGAGCTTGTCTGTTGCCCTGACGAATAGCATATAAGACATTGTGAAACAATTCGCCAAATGAAAGGTCTCTACGAGATAGAACTATTTCTGCCGGTGTGAAGAAATCATTTAAACGGCAGGAAATGATTGTAGGTACAGCTGGCGGAGTTGCATAGTTGCGAGTTGCGAGTTGATACTGCATAGGGCACGGTGACATCTAGCGAATTGGACAGCAGGCGCATTTTCAGTGACGCCGCCTACGGTGGTGGCGCAGTCTGCGGAGATGCCGCCGCCTACAGGTGACACCGTCTACAAGGCTTCATTGGTGTTCAATGGGACGGGTCAAGATGGGTTCAAAGAGAAAGGGCCTACACAAACAAGGACGTCCACACTTCATCAGAATCAACATGTGAAACAAACTACATACAAGAGCATCGATGAGATGGTCGGTGTTGCGGTTTTTACCAAACCGAGGGGCGTTGGTCGCTGCAGCTGGCACTTGGCGGTGCGCGATTGGCGCGAAAAAACAACCGTCGTGAAAAACGGTCGTGAAAGTCTTTCAGAACCAATTCTTACCGTTTGAAGATCAGACTGGGTATTTACTTCACGTGCAGGATTTTGAGATCATCCTCTGAACAGGAAATCAGCCACAGCAACACACAAATAGAGATTTTACCTTTACTTGTCTTATTTCAGCATCAAATTCCAGGTGCGGTGCAACGGTTCGCATTGCTGCAAACGCTAATCCGCTCCCGGTATTAGTCTAAAAATGGCGCAGATAGAGAATACTTCCGAACTGCCTTCATAACACACGAATTGACATCTCATTTGCCAGATTAAGTTTGTTTTAGTTTCTTAAGTTTGAAGGTACTTCTTTCAGAAACGCCATCGCATCCGACCATTCGCCGGACGCCGCTTAGTGTTAGCCCCAGAGCCAGCGCCGCGCGGCCTACGAAGACTGCAACGCTGGGAGGCGGGATCTTGTGCTAAGATTTGTCGGCACACATGATAAAAACTATGCTGTGTTTTTCCACTTCCACTTCCAAAAACTTCCACTACTCGACTGTGAGCATAGAATGACAATTCCCGGATGAAAATGGTTAAGTCATATCAATACAAATTTATGGCCTCATTTCTAAGTACAGTCTATGTTCATTATCATTTGCGGACTTAAGTGTGGCTTCATAGTGTCCGTAAAACCAAACCAAAGTCCGTCACAGCCCTCAGCGTTACTGGCTAAGAAAGAGCCAGGTGAAAATGCATACGCCGATGGTTTTATTCTATGGAACTATTTAATGCTTAGCTCCTTTAGTTTGTCGACTTCTCCAGAATACAAACATAATTGTGTCTTTTGGTGCCTTTTGGGTTGTGTTGCAGTTCAGGAAGGTATATATTGAAACAAAACGAAGAAAATCGTGCCCCTTGAAATCAAGTTTTCGGGGGAATGGGAGTTACTTTTACCAGAAGGAGACCATTTGTTAACCACGTGCTCTTTCCCCGCCCTTACCAAGACTCTGATTGCTCCCCGGCGTAAGTGAGGTCATTGAGCTCACAGGTAGACTCAAAAGGGTCCTTATTAATCAGGGTACCATCCATTTTAGGCTGAAAAAGTGAGTATTTTGTGTGCCAACAAGGTGCCCCTCATCTTTTAGGTTCGGGACGGACCCATATCTGGGTATACTTAGAAATGGCCCACGTTAATTCTGAGATGTCGTCATTAATCAGACCAGGATTGTCAGTCGGATTAATCAATTAGGATTAAGATAAATCCTTATCATACTAGACGATTTTCTTCAGAGTTTAAGATGGGATTTTTCCGAACCAGACATGGGCCCTTCACACTTGCTTTAGTAACACAACAAGCAAGTACTACCACATTCCTGAGAATGGCTGGGTGGGGATGTGGCTTCAAGTTGTTTGTGTTCTGGGGCACCTGAAATTGTGGGGTGGAAAGATACTTTCGCCCCGGCCTCAAAGATGGAAAGACAATTTACCCTGCTGCCTCCCCCTCCCGCGGATAGGCTGTCATTGATGAATGTCAAATACATATAATTGTTTTTAAGTAGTATAAGAAATGTTGCTTTTACCACAAAGTAATTTAGTACCAAGGGAGGCTTTTGCCCCACCAAATAAGCTTCCAGATTTGTAATAGTGATGAAAGCAAACATATTGCCAATTGAATTGTTTTCTCCTGCATATATTGAAAGACTTAGGTTTGTATTCTTATATTTTTCACTTACTGAAAAAAAATTGAATAGTGTGCATATTGCAATTTGTGTATTTGAATTTGGGTTTTGCATAAATATCCTTTTTAGGTGCTGATTTTCACCTCCACTTGGGCAACTGTGACTTCCTCTTCCGTTCGCGTCGCCTGCTGGTGGGTGTGCGGTCCGGGTGCGTCCACGATTTGGGTGATAGGCGGATGTTTGTTTGGGTGTGGCTGCAATTTGTACATGAAAGAAACTGCACAATTGTCGTTGAGCTGTGTCTCTGCGGGATTTGTTTTGTGCTTTCCATTGGAGTGATACAGAACTGCGGGAACGAATGTGTGCATTCCCAGTGCGTTGCGTACACGTTACAAATAATACATATAATACAGTTACAGTATGATGCATATAGTACAGTTACAAATAATAGTACACAAATCATACGTTACGTCAATACCTTTGGCGCAGCTGTCACGACGTGGTTTGCATTTCGGTGCATATTGGCATGAACTTCCATGGCCTGGGGCTGTTGACACGATGCCGTTTCAGCGCACAGCTGAGGTCATTGTGATGTGACATGTTTTTTTTTGGCTGAGAAGTAAGTTTTTTCATTATTGCCTCTGATGGCTGTTAAAACCAGTCATGGTTTACATTGCTACGTCATGTTAAAGAAGAGCATTGTACATCAATCATCCTTTTTAAGGCAGAACATAATGTAATTAATTGTACAGCTGGTCATATAAGCCCTTCCTTGGAACTTACATAACTATGACAACAAACATCCAAGCAAGGCAAACTCAGCAACAGTGACCCTGGCACCTTTGCTGTGTGTGATTACAACATGACTTTGCATCAAGAACCATAAAAATGTATGAGACCAAGGTAACAAGAATCCAATGAAATGTCCCTTTGTGTATCCCAGCAGTCTTCCATACTATTTTGAGATTGGTTGACATGGTGGGGAAAATATGCTAGATTAGGTTAGGCTAGGCTAGGCTAGGCTAGGCTAGTTAAGGCCATGTTCTGGACTATTCTGGCCTGTCTGTTTCATAAGCTTACCTAAACACTAGGGAATATTTCACTTCATAATTGGTGCCAAATGACCTCTGCAGTTGGCATGCCCAAAAACACCAATCAACAACATTTCACTTCATTATCAGTTACCTTGACCCCTACATTTTTATGGCTCTTGATGAGCAGAAATGTCGTAGCCACACAATGATAGCAACGATAGGGCAGAAACAGTGCTGGGAAGTCAAGGCGGTGGGGTGTGTGATGCACTCAGGAGCTCGCAATCATGGCTATTAAAATTTGAAGGTAGGAGCATTAACCTACCTGTTTTATGATATTTACAATATGTTCCACCTTAAACACGACAAATGATTTACAAAGCTTCTTTCTAACATTATGTACCAGTGTTTACCTACACTTGGAAAACTTTCTATAATGGATTGTGTACATGCCTGGCTTATACATTTCAAAAAATTGCTGTTGTGCAACCATCTTATACATCCTCTAATATAGTGTTAGAAATACAAAAAAAATTCCTGGTAGCAGAGTACAAATTTTTGGTAGTGGAATGCAATATCTGGGTGCTGTGGGTCATTGAATTTTATTTAGGTTATCTTAGAGAGATGACAGTACGAAAGGTAGTAGTCAACAAAGGTGCCACGTCATACGCAGCTATTTATGTAAAAGCACCTTAATTGAAAGAAAATATCAGTATTAAACATGGCACAATATAACAATATGGTCTCAGACTCTGCACTATGAAATGCAGGGAAATATACATGGGGTTGCAATTTATGAGAGGCTGTGTGTATACACCCTCCAAAATGGTGGGTGGCTATGCGCAGGGCTTATACACTCTCCAACATGGAGAGTGGCTACAATATGCACAGCCAGAGAAAAATGGTACACAAAAAATTTAGGTGAACACAGTGATAGCCTAACTTATGTCCCACCACAATTATGCTACTCGCCCTCTACCATGGTCATGCTCCACCAGCTAACTGGTTTTAAAAACAGCTAAACAATCAAGCCCTCCACCTCCTGGACATCACACAGGGCCTGCATGACCCAGCCAAGTAGTAGAGACAGGCAGCACTCTAACCACTGTACCAAGCCAGTGCAAGTACAATGCCTGACAGACCCCAGGCCAGCCAAAAGGGATCGGAGTCGGTCGCTCTGCTGAATCTGGCAGGATAAGGCAATGTATTTATGGATTTTGATGGGCTTTAACCCACATCATTGCGAAATATAACTGTTGCAGTTCATGGATGTTTTTGTCCCTAATAAATCTTACTCCATAATTTGCGGAGCCAAAGTTATGGGTTCATGTTGCTATGGTGTCTGGTGTTAATGGGAGTGAGATGTCTGTTCCAAACAGTTAAATTCCATTCAACATTCCCACACTTTATTTGTCAGCATTCCCATACATGATTTATCATATACCTAGGTGGCAACACAGGCTGCTTGCTATTGGATATCTAAGTCTAGTAGGTGCAAGATTTGTGCTCTTGCTGATATAAATACATGGCTCATGATGGAAGCAGCAGGTCTCATGCTGTTGTACCTTCTGGTTCAATTTTGTCCTGAAACAGAGATAGAATGAGTTTTTCCAAAAGCTGTTTTTGTTGCATCATGATCAAGTACAAAATATATTTTACCTTGTCACAATCCTGGAGTACAAAATCTCCTGGTATATATTATACCAGGAAACATCAAGTTTTCCAACACTGCTCTACAGGCCAAAATTGGCCCTTCATAGTCTACTTTGTCAGCTACAGGCCAGTACAGGGTGTTGCTCCCAAGTCATTAATGGGCCTCCTACAGGTCTAAGTGTACTCTTAATATGCCAGAATGAGCTCTCAGAATGAATGAACAGGTCACAATGAACCTAAACAGGCCTACAGAATCTTCTGTAGTCTGGAATAGGCACTCCCAAGTGAGGAGGGGCCCTACACTCACCACTTCCTGCATCCCTGTTGCAGACATACTTTATTTAGACATAATCCTTTTGATCTTTCTAAAGAAGCATACAATCAGGTGTTGGAATGGCATGAATGCTGCATTACAATTGAGTGTGAAAATGAGGTCAGAAAGGGGTTCCAGCTGTTAAGCATGCCCCTCATGTCTGTTGTGACTAGGCACCTGGTTTTTGGCCACACATTGAGATGCATTACTTGCTGGAATCTTAAAAAGGAACATTTTGCTTCTGCAATGCATTTGTATGGATAGGTCGGTGCCATGTAAACAAATTGTACTCCTACTCAGCTTTATTGAACTGGATGAATGTTATGTATCCTTGACTATCCTTTACAGTTTTCATGGACTCATTACATGATACTTATGCACAATATTTGGCCATATGGGCAGCTTAGATGTTGATATTTATAATAATCTTGCACCCTGGCTTGGGACTACTAGGGGTCAAGGGACAACTGGTTGGCACCAGCCAATTGTGTGCCTGGCTGCTGGAAAGCCAAGATTCTTGTAGCATGAATATATATTTACATCCCATATACCCAACTGAATGATTTTTGGAATGCTGGAAATACAAACATTTCTTTGTTATATTGAGGGTAGGACATGATATGATCCTGTAAGGCCCCAACTGGGCGATTGGGAATCCTCCCATCGCCGAAGCCGCTTCCAGGAAGCCGCCCTTTGCAGGCTTCGGTTGGGTCACATATGCAACACACTCGTTTTACTTGACGCTTAGGGATGTGCCACGGTGTGACAGATGCGGGGACCGATTGTGTGTAGAACATGTCCTCGTCTCATGCCAACACCTTGAGATGGGGAGGCGACGGTTTTTCTTCCAGCGCCCTTTCATCGGTTACTTGGTCTAGACCCATGTGATGAACTTGGAGATGTACTCACATTTTTAGCACACATTGACTTTGACATTATTTTCACTCACCCCTCAGCGTAAGTGCGCCAGTGATACTACCTGTTATTAGTTGACAACACACTTATCGCATTGTCGCAGAGGTAGATAACCGTCATCGAGTGGGCGCAAAATGGCCCCGATGCCGACGCGCCCTTAAAAACCAAATTGCCACCATGAGCCTGTAAGGAAACTGAAATGCATGGAATTGTTTTTCACACTTCCTTCTTTTGCAGTCCTTAAAAGCACAATCCTTGAACCAGCAAGATGGTCAGGGAGGACAGGAGAAAATGGAAGGAGAACTACTTCAGCAAGCTGTCTGCTTGTCTGGATGAATACCCCAAGTGCTTCATTGTCGGTGCCGACAATGTCGGCTCGAAGCAGATGCAGCAGATCCGCATGGCACTCCGCGGGTCGGCCACGGTCGTCATGGGCAAGAACACCATGATGCGCAAGGTCATCAAGGGAAAGCTGGACTCCAACCCCCATCTGGAGAAGCTGTTGCCACACATTGTTGAAAATGTCGGCTTTGTCTTCACCCGTGAAGAGCTGGGTGATGTCCGCGACAAGCTGCTCAGCAATAAGGTGGGACACTGCACTGCATTTGCTGCACCTATGGAGCTGTTTTCCACTATCTCCATATTGTGGTGCAAAGTTAGATGAAGCCGATTGATGGCTGCTGCATTTGGTTGTCTGTGGATGAGTTGGTATTGCATAGATTGGGCATGGGCAATCTTGAAAAAGATCGGCAGTGATCAAATTGATGTAAATGTAGTCTCAGTCAGAATAGTTTTTCATCAATTGCGTTGTTCATGTTTACAGGGAGCCAATTTGAATGTGCATGTGTGTGTGCATTCTTACATATTTTAGCTACTTAAGACTTGTGTATGCACTCAAAATTGCATCAGGATTGCCTCATGCAACCTGAATGTAAAGTGTTGTCAGTTACAAAACCGTGCCCTGATTCCAGGTGAAAGCCCCAGCCCGTGTGGGAGCTATCGCCCCTCTGAACGTGGTGGTGCCAGCCCAGAACACCGGTCTTGGACCCGAGAAGACTGCTTTCTTCCAGGCCCTCTCTATTGCCACCAAGATCTCCAAGGGAACCATTGAAATTATCGTGAGTGGCCAATTGTGTGACACTACTCAAATACTGAGTATTTGTTTTGGTCAACAGCTGAAATTAAACTGAAGAATTTCTTGTTATCTCAATGCAGGGGTATTTGCAGCACTATTTTCCCTGTTTGTAAGCATTTGAGAATTATGTCAGAAGTTCACTGAATTTTCATCCATTTTACCTGAGAATTGCATTCAAAGGCTTGAAGAAGATTGTTTTCATTAGTTCTAGCTTTCCACTCAATATTAGGGAATGAGAGGGCACAGCTTGCTGTGCAGTGTGGTTAAATCTTTGTGTGCCTCATTTTTTTTCCAGAATGATGTGAACCTGATCATGGAGGGGGACAAGGTTGGCAGCTCGGAGGCCACGCTGCTAAACATGCTGGGCATCTCTCCGTTCTCGTATGGTCTGGTCGTCAAGAAGGTGTACGACTCGGGCACCGTGTTCGACCCCAGGGTCCTGGACCTGACCACGGACGACATCGTGGCCTCGTTCCTCAGCGGCGTCCGCAACGTCGCTGCCGTGTCCATCTCGATTGGCGTGCCCACCGCCGCCTCTGTGCCGCACTCCATCATCAACGGCTTCAAGAACCTGCTGGCAGTGGCTGCCGAGACGGACATCACCTTCAAGGAGGCGGAGGAGGTCAAGGCCTACCTGGCCGACCCGTCCAAGTTCGCGGCCGTTGCTGCTGCCCCGGTGGCGGAGGCTGCCCCCGCTGCCGCGGCCGCCCCGGCGAAGGAGGAGTCCGACGAGTCGGATGATAACCTGGGCTTCAGCCTGTTCGACTAGAGCCCTGCGCGTGACGACATTGTCGGCACCCGATGTCATTACTTGGGACGGGGTCTTCAGCCGCATATCTGGTGACCGTACCGGCCGCGGCCTAGATCCCAATATATTGGCATCGTCCAGTTGTGTGTTTTCATTGTGATCAGTGGCATGAAGGAGTACGGGGTGTCAGCACAGACAGGCGTGAACTGCTGAGGGTGAGTTTTCTGAGCATGGTGCACCTTGTTAGTGTTTGCAATGTGTCCCTGATGAGTGTCAAATTGTGTGACCCATATTTTTGACCAGTATTCGAGCATCTGGCTCTTTGTTGTATTGCTGGGTGCTTTGTATCTGGCATGCAAGTTTGTGGCAAGCTTTGGTCATTGTTTGCTGTAAATTGGCTCAATACTTAGTGGAACATTTGGAAGGTGGGTAGTGTTGCTGTCATTCATAGGACAATCCACCTATGCACAGGTTTCATTTTTCAGGAAGCCAACATCGAGAGAACTGAATGAAGCCTGATGCTGTCTGCATCCTCAGTTTCTCACATGGAGGGGATCATTCACCAATGGCACGGTGAGCTGTGTGACTGATATGTGATGTCTCTTGTTGACATGGCATTGTACTGCCAGCTTGTGTGGCAAATCTTGTCATTTGCAGAGGCTTGGGATTTGTGCAGGAGCCAAAAAGGCTGATATCACTGTGTGCATGCAGCTATAGATCACTGGTCACTGGACCACTTGTCTGATGTGGCACGGCATGTGCCACCCCTGCATTTCCTGTGTTTGGTCATTGAACATACCCATGCTCTGCTATTGAATGCCTGTTGGCATACAGTAAGTTTGTGGCATGGCTGACAAGTTTGGCCCATGCATCATGAGCCATTGGGCACTCCCAAAAGTGAATCAGGATGTTTGAGTGTAGGGTTACAATGTCAAATATGTTTCACAGTTTTAGTTGCCATTCACTGCAGCTGTTCCTGCCATGCATGTCTGCATTACTGTCTGCTGATCGCAGGTCGGGCACGTAACCTCCGCTGCTGTCACCACGGAATGGAGGCAGTGCTGCATGTGGATCATCCCAAGTCACATCAGTCTCTGAATGATTGCAAACTCAGGTATGATGGTCTGTTTTGTATATCTATCTGTGTAATGACCATCACATATGATGATATTGTTAATTGGATGACATCTGTGATTATACCACTGTTTCCCTTGGCTGTCTGAGCATGTCCTAAGCAGAGCTTATTTGTAGCACTGGTGCAAACTAATTGAAGTCTGGTTTCCCCAGGCCTCTACTCGCTATTCGGTCCTCCAGATGTCTTCATTATATCATCATTGGTGCATATGTCAACATTCTGCATTTGACCAAGTTGGGGAAATTTTCCACTTGTAAGTAAATGAGTGGTTACACTGTCTTGCTCAGTATTCAGCCATGATGAGTTTGAGTTGTTTGAGTGGGTGTGTCATGCACCCATTTGAAAAACCATTTGTTTGCCCTGAAGGTAATTGATATTGTTTGCATAATGGGTGGGCTATGGTTATTGCTGCTGGTGCTCACACTGTTGCCCATTGCATAGGCCTTGTGTGCGTTTGCTGGCCCCAGTTCACCTCATGTTTGGTTTAGTGACAGCCATGATTGCAGACAGGAGTTGCTTCTCCATTGCCTGCCCTGGTCAGTCAGAATGTTGAGGACATATCAGTGATCCCAAGTCACCAGTCTGCAGGGAGGCACCACTGAGGAAACCACCATCTTGTGGTGAGAGGAGCTTGTTTTTCTACAATGAGTGTGTGATTAAGTTATGATGAACTTTGGCCATTTGCTGAGGTTGGGAGCTCACAACAGAGCCAGAAATGGCTGAACCCACTGTTGTGCCCACTGTTGTAGATCATTGGTTGATGTCTGAATGGATGTGGCATGCACCTCTGGCTGCTCCTCATGCTGTGTCCTTGATCCATTCACTTCACTCACAGGTGGGATGCCCGCCCATCTGATTCTGCGTTCGGCACCGTTGCTCGGCTAGCCAGAACAATTGAAACGTCATTGACCCAAGTGTCAATTCACTTGGTCAGGACCGCATGAGAGGTAACTGTGGCTAGAGCGCTTGGTGATCATGGTCCTCGCATGTGATGATACTGTTTAATGTATGATCTTGGTGATTATACCATTGTTTCCCTTGGCTGTCTGAGCAATGCTGTGAGCAGGGGCTATTTGAAGCAACAGCACAAGCTAATTAGCATCGTGTATCTCCAGGTTGATGTATGTATGCCACCCGTGGCACTTGTGGCACTGCAGCACCGGTCTGCTTGGAGCAAGTTTATGAAACCGCCATGTTGTGGTAAGAGGAATATGTGATCACTACATTGTGTGTGATAATTAACTATGATGAATTTTAGCTATATGCCGAGGTTGGGAGCTCACAACAGAGCCAGAAATGGCTGAACCCACTGTTGTGCCCACTGTTGTAGATCATTGGTTGATGTCTGAATGGATGTGGCATGCACCTCTGGCTGCTCCTCATGCTGTGTCCTTGATCCATTCACTTCACTCGCAGGTGGGATGCCCGCCCATCTGATTCTGCGTTCGGCACCGTTGCTCGGCTAGCCAGAACAATTGAAACGTCATTGACCCAAGTGTCAATTCACTTGGTCAGGACCGCATGAGAGGTAAGTGTGGCTAGAGCACTTGGTGATCATGGTCCTCGCATGTGATGATACTGTTTAATGTATGATCTTGGTGATTATACCATTGTTTCCCTTGGCTGTCTGAGCAATGCTGTGAGCAATGGCTATTTGAAGCAGCGGCACAAGCTAATTGGCATCGTGTATCTCCAGGTTGATGTATGTATACCACCCGTGGCACTTGCGGCACTGCAGCACCAGTCTGCTTGGAGCAAGTTTATGAAACCGCCTTGTTGTGGTAAGAGGAATATGTGATCACTACATTGTGTGTGATAATTAACTATGATGAATTTTAGCTATATGCCGAGGTTGGGAGCTCACAACAGAGCCAGAAATGGCTGAACCCACTGTTGTGCCCACTGTTGTAGATCACTGGCTGCCGTCTGACATCTGGTTGTAGTCGCCGATGTGGTCGGTCTTGTGCTGTGTCGTGACCTTCGGCTGTTTCGCACAGGTATGCTGTGCGCCGCCTCTGCTCGGTCGCTTGCAGCCGCTGGCGGGACTCGGCCGAGCGATGCTCGACTTCCAGGCTACCCAGCCGTCTCCGAGGACCGACACCGGGCGTGCGTCCGGGTCTGCTCCTCACGACGGCTGGTCACCTGAGTCGGCGCCGCACAGCCGTGTTGTGATTGGCTGCGCTGGGACGCGTCTGAGGTCGTACTCGCTGCTGTCATTAATGGACCCGATATGTTAGTTCGATTTTGTTTCCGAAGTTGCTGGATGCAGCGTTGGAATTGTGTCCTGTACCGTATCGCTGTACATTAGCCTTTCGATATTCTTGCGCCCGGGATGGTTCGGCACCCAGTCGGTTTGTGGCTTGAGACGTTTGTCCATCACCAACCATGTTTTTATATTAACCAGACTTCTGGAGAGATCATGTCATTTGAAGAAGGTAGTGTGTCTTTCCAAAAACACTTGCTAGCGTTTACATCGGCAGTGCGTCGGCCACACATTTGAATAGGGAAGGTAGCGTACCGCCAAATCTGGGAGGAAAACACCGTTGTCACAAAACAATAAAAGGGAACAGCACCGTTAACTGTGACTCCAACACGGAACATCCAACATTCATCGACTGACACTGTCCTTCGGCAATCGCATGTAGTCTACGGTGAAATGTATGAAACTATGTAGTGCGGAATTTCGCGGCGCTTCTGCGCGAGGCCCACCAGGTGAGCCAGTGTGCAGTCCACAGGCATGCCAAAGATGGATTTCAGACTGAGGCTGCTTCAGGCTATGGACCTCGGGCTTTTTGTGCCACCGCCTCGACAGGTGGTGGCGACACGTCATCACGGTGCGGTGGAGCTGGTGTCGGGGGAGGAGGGGAGAGACGTGGGGATTGGCTGGGCTGGATCGGCCTGTCGTGTGGTCGTGCCAAGCCTCCTAACGCGCTCGACGTCCACGGTTACGTGGCCACGAAGTGGTCCCGTCCCCACAGGCAGCCGATGGTCGATCCTGACTATCGGCCCGGGGAAGGAGACGGTCCGGAGGCTCGGCGGATGTGTCGGCTCGCCTGAGCCAGGCTGGAGGTGCTACGTCGGCCTGGGTTCCCACGGAGATGTTAATTTTCCATTGAAGTGGGGAGTGTGTGATTAAGACCTAATAGGAGAACGCGTCTATTGTTATCCGCTAGCTGAGAGCTGGAGTTATGTTGATGGTTGAATAAATGCCGGAATGCGCTGGTGGATGTTTGTGGATCCGGTGCCCTGTAAATGGGTGTGTTGATGCAGGCTGCGAGAATTCTGGTGACATCGAACGGTGTTCGGAAAACTCAGAGCCGGCTGTGTTGTGTGTCACTGGACGGTGCCACGAAAGCACCGCTAATGTGTAGGGATATCAATTACTTTTTGAATCCAGATAGCGCTGTCAGCGCTTTGCAACGGCGCTACGCATCTTCCTTAATCTCTGCGATTGTCGACGAGTGCCGTCGCCATGACGGGCAGGGTCTGCCGATGGCCATTGTCAGCTCTTGCGGTTCAGAGGCACCAATTTTTAGCTGGTGTAGCCCGCGCAGGTACGGCCGTGTGGGCTTAGGAGTGACATCTATAATGGTGCGGTAATACCAATGTAAATGAACGTAAACAAACAGACGCATTGATGAGACAAAATTACTTAGGCTATGTTGTCTACAGCAGTCTTTCCACTTAAAGGTATGGCCATAGTTGAAGGTGAGGCTACCTGAACATATGATTGGTCCAATATCTTCAAATAGCGAGCATCCCTGCTCGTCGGTCTCGTTGGTCCCTCAATACCTTTCGGGCCCTCTTACAATCTGCCTCTGCCTCTGGGGTCCTTGTCAACACATAGCCCCTGCTAAGCGCTGTGGGGCCCTGACAAACGCTGTGGCCCTAACCATGCAAATCGCTGGCTCCGGCTTTGTCCCTGCTTGGGAAATGGACCCTCAGGTTCATGCCAACACCGAGCCGACTGCGTCACTGGTGGTGTCTGATGAACGTATAGGTCCTCGTCGACTCAGGGGACCCTGATCAGCGCGTAGGGCCTTCAAGCTTGCATTAGAGTGCCAGGCCCCGGGGGCCGGAGCCTCTGAATACGACCTTCGGCCAGTATTTCGGGCCCTTAACATAGGCGGATCCTTGGGAGGGGAGCCACGGGGCCATGGCCCCCAAAACCTCTGAGAGTGGGTTTTGCCCCCCCCCCAAAACATTCTCAGAATTCCATAAAAGTTTCGTCTGCCTACCGTCTGTTTTAACTTTAACTGTTTTAGCTGTTTTGTTTTAAATTCTGTTTAAGATTCAAAAGCATTTCGGTGTTTTTTTTCGGTTTTGAATGGTGTCCCCACTAGGTACTCGCGAAAGACATCATGCACTGGACCTTGGATCCCACACCAGCCAGCTGGCGACGAACGGTTGCCCCCTCGCCCCCCCCCCCCAAAAAAAACAAAAAAAAACAACTAGGCTAGATCCGCTCCTGGCTCTTCAATTCGCAATAAGTCCCGAAATGCCCCCGGTTACCAACAGGGCGCACGTGTCCCCTCTACCTCCTCCCCTCCCTGTCTGCGCCTCTGACTCCGAGGGTTTGGCTGGAATTACTCCGTTGGGCCGAAGATCGTTGTCGTATACTGTGATCAACTACCATCATTGACGAATCTACGTACGTAAAATGCTTCGTGTCCTTGAATATGGCAGCGCTCTCGATATGGCACCTTTGAGCTGGAACCGCGGGAGCTGCACAGCACCGAACTGGAAGCGGCGTGCGCGGGTTCTTCAGTTTGCGTAGTTCTAGGCGTGTCGTATTTGTCGTGTGATTGCGGTGAATACTGATCCGCGGGTTGACCATCTGAAAGAAAGCTTGGTATGTGTATTGGGCTTGCGTTTTCCTGTAAATGTGTGTTTCGTGTGAAATGTTTGTAACAATTTGGGTAACATTTTCAAGGTCTTCAGGGCCACAAGCACATGTTTTGTTCTGGCTCTGTAAACATATAGTGCATGTTGGACAGCTAGGTAGGTAGGTGGGTAGACGTATTGTCGGTGCTTGAACTCGTGTATTTTAAACTAAGGTTGGTATACACATTTCATTTAGCTTCTGGAATGCTGGGAATTTTTCTTTAACCATGAGCTGAACTTTTCACAGCAAAGCATCAACATGCCTAGCATGGTATGTTCACCTATCAGTAAGCCATCCTTGTGAACTTATATGGTGCTTAGTGAGAATTATGGAGAATGGCAAAGGTGTTTGGTTTGAGAAAGATATGGACTGTTTACATCACCATATAAGCAATATACATCTGCAATGAGCAAGCTGTTGCATGACCACATTTAGGTGACAGTGAAATTTGCATGTGCATGGCTCTTTTTATGGACTTAATTAAAGATCACAATAAACTTTGCATCATTTGAAAGGAAGCAAAAATACCACAAAGGGTTAAAGAATCACTCATTGGAAACAGACTGCTCTATAACATGACAATCCACCCTTCCCCACACAGTAAAGCACAGGTTTCTACTGAGGTGGTCCTGTTAAACCCAGCTTCTGGAGTTGTCTGAGAAAGATGGCCCACCACCAGCAGGAGATGATGGGATCTTGTGGCTTCAGCCAAGGGTGTGTTGTCATGAACAGACTTCTATGGTTGATCAAGGGTCTCCTCACTGTCTAATGCCAAAGGGTGGAAAGCCATGATTCATATTCTGAGTGGGTGGGATTTACAAGTGGAATCTAGTTGGGATCCATCTTTAGGCCAATCTTGTTTACCATTTTTCAATCCTAGGTTGGGGCAAATGTAACGAAACAGTTATTTGCAGAGGGCACCAAGCTTTGCCATTGTTTATCTGGACCCCTGTTGGTGTCAAACTTGACTGTCCAGATTAACCTGGAGACCCTCAGGGACTGCTCCAATAAATAGCCCTTGCTGCTCATTGTAAACAAGTAAAAGATGATGCACATTGGGTTCATATTGGAGAGGGATGACTTTCACAAAATAAGTTATGGAAGGCATGGGGTTGGTTGTGAGAATGGTAAAATCTGCTCCAAAGTATATTAAACAGTGCATTTTGTCCCAACTTTGACTCACTCTCTTCACAATGTTGGAGGCTTTGCCATCTGCTGCTGCCATGCTAACTGACCATTGCAGTTATATTCAATAGTTTTAGTATGTGTTAATGTCACATGTGATACAAAATGTTATGTTCCAGGTGCCATGGTGATTCAATGTGATAGTATTCCAATGGCTGGAGAAGGATATATCACCTCCATCTAGCTCCTCTCGTTTTTCCAGAACATATTACAGGTACTTGTTGGTATGTTGCTATCTGCATGCTTATCTACAGTAGAGGATGTGTCCATTTATGGAGTGTTTGCCAACTTGATGTGTTTCAGCTAGTTCTGATTACTCTGAATTCAATCTTATTTCATGCCCTCTTACAACTGCAACTAGCAGTCAAGGAGGGTGATGAAAAGCCAATTGCTATGAAAATGACACAATAGCTTTAATGCTGCTCTGTTGATGTCAAACACTTTTTGCCCAGTCACTGTCATCACATTCCAGGGTGTTCAATGTCATAACCTGAGTGTGACCAACCAGATGTGGCCAACACATTTCTTATGTATGCCCCCAGGTGCTGCCAGTATGGGAAGCTGACGCTTTCCCTGGGTGATTATGTGTTAATCTCAGACCTGTCTGCTGGTGACAAGGACAATGAAGATGGCTGTGAAATCGCTGAAGTCCGCAGTTTCTATGACTCAGGTATACATCTAAGCCTGGTGGTAGTCATGGTCATCTTATGTTTCCTTGTGTTTGATAACAGTGGACCCAGATAAAGATGGCCTGTCCCCTTCTGTGGCGGTGAACCCATGTGGTGCCTTACTCCTCTCCTCCTCTGCAGCAGAAGACGAGGTGGGTGCCTCACACTTTCCCTTATCTGCCACATCTCCCTCAACAGCAGGGGACCAGGACAGTGTCCTGCTCCCTCTGTTGGTGTTAGGTGACCAGGTCAGTGTTTCACTTTCCCTCACCCTTCCCCCAATGGCAGGAGGCCAGGACAGTGTCCCACCCCCTCCATTGGTGCCAGGTGATCAGGTCAGTGTTTCACCTCCCCTCACGCCTCCCTCGGCGGCAGGGGACCCGGATGATACGGACCCGGCCTGGATGTCGGTGCAGTGGTACACGCGGGCGGGCGCGATGCCGGCGCCCGCACGGCGGAGCCTGGATCGCGCCCTGCCGCCGCTCTGTGCCGCCCGTGAGGTGGTGCTGGACGCCCGGCCCTACAGTGCTGAAGTCCGGGTCAGCTCCGTCTGGGGACAGTGCCAGGTCAGTGCGGAGTGGACTCGTGGAAAGGGAGTGTTGATGGTCTTACATTTGTTAAAGTTAAACTTGGGTACTGATTTCTGCAATGTGGCTGATTCAGCATGTGTGCCTTCCTGGACTTGACCAGGGCCTTATTTAGTGACTCCGTTAAGTAAGTGTTGTGGGAGACTGATGACACCCCCTGAATGCTATGAACGTGAAGGTTTGCACGCTCTCCGCCCGGCACAGGTCACCAACGGCGGTCCGTTCCAGGTGTGCACGGTGGCTGCCGACCGTGACCCGACGGCGGTGCCGGCGCCCGCCTCGCCCCCGCTGCCGCTGTTCGTCGCGCGGTTCTTGCTGGAGGGCGCGGGCCGCGGCGCCCGCCTGCGACCCTTGCTGCCGGCCGGCGCCGGGGGCAGCCCCGTGCGCCAGCCGGCGAGCGCCACCCCGGGCCACGCCTGGCGCCGCCAGTCGGCCGGCACGCCCGATGGTGAGGAGCCCGCCGGCGGCGATGACTGGTGTGATGACCTGTAGTCGGACGCGTGCTGACCCTCGGACTCGGTGAGCCGCGTCCAGTGCGGCCGTGGAGGTGCGCAGCCGACCTCGCGGCCGTGGCGTGGTGACTGGTGTGATGACCTGTAGTCGGGACACGTGCTGACCCTCGGACTCGGTGAGCCGCGTCCAGTGCGGCCGTGGAGGTGCGCAGCCGACCTCGCGGCCGTGGCGTGGTGACTGGCCCGGTGACCGTCGTCCCAGGGTGACCGTTGACCTGTGGAGTCGCCAGGTCATTAGGTTGTCGTCAGGTCACGTTCTAAAACTTCAAGTGACACGTGCGTTGTTCGCACTGGCGTGCGTGTCACTGGGGATGCCCGCCGATCTGATATCGCGTTCATCAGTGAAGACGTTCACAGTTGGGTCGCTCACTTGGTGACCTGTGTCGGGCTGGAGGTGACCACTGACCTCACAACAATCCAAACATTGTAGGGTATTTCGATTAGGATTTTCCCTGAATCATGGCCTATTTTAACTTGTACGTTCTTACAGCATGGCCAACATCAATCCGCTACCGAACTTCAGCAATTCATTCAAGGACAAAGAACACCTCATGTCATCAGGCATTAACAGTGGACTGTAGGCGGCGATGTTATTGCCCCGTTGTTTATCGGAGATTCAGCATCTGTAATGAAAATAAATCATTTTAACGTGTTACTGTAATGCCTTTATACGCATCACTGTGCTCCTTTTTAATTTTGCATAAACGTTCAATTTTGATTAGAACCAATATGTTCCCTATTTCCGTCACGACATGGTGTGGCACATCGGGCTGTCTAGAGTGGACAGCCCGAGGTCTGCTGACCCCGTACGATCCATGCTGACTCCATGCGACTCCATGCTGACTCCGAATCAACCCGAGTCGCTACCCCTGCGCGTTTTCACGCGGTAACACCGCAGCTGATGTGTGTATGTGACGTCGGCCTGGTGTCCCCTCCAGACGGCGGCACGCCGGGGCGGGCCTCCAGCCAGCGCGCGAGGCACACGAGCCGTCACAGAGTCATCCGCTCGTACAAGGACCTGATCGACGGCAAGGTGCGTCTGGCGCGCGGGGGGGGGGGCAGCCCAGCCCGATACCTGACGCTGTTTGGCTGACGGCGGCGCTGGGCCGAGGCCGGAGGGCTGGATGGAGCTTGTGCGCACGCTATCAGCCGCGGAGCGTGGTCAGAGGCGATTCATGAGGCTGGACGCAGTGTTGCACGTTCGGTACCACACGGAAAAACTCATCCGAACGACTCGTGTCGGAAGTTGGTGACCTGTGTCGGGAAGTTGTCGTGTTGATAACGAATCTGTGCGTGTGATTCCGCTTAGTGGGAATGACCGGGCAGGCTCATGTTTTCAGTGGTGCTTTTACCGCGCTGTCAGCACTGTATTTTGGCAGAAGTGGACAACATTACTTGGCTCTTGTGATATAGAAGCGTTACTGCTTCACCACTTGCCCACTGATTGATAAGTAAGCTCACTCCTTTGACCTGATCCATGACAGCGATAGCCAGACTTCCGTCCAATATCGCACGCTGCCAGTACGCGACGGATGGCCGCTGTGCCGGCGGTGACCTGCTCACCTTGCCGTCCCCCGCCAGTGTCTGCCCTCCGCGCCACCACAGCCCTCGGTGCTATTGCAGGCGAGCTGGCTGGACGATGGTGCTGTCAAGGTCACCCACGTCTCACCGAACAAGCTACGTCTCATTCTGACTCGAGTTGATACGGAGGTCAAACACGAGACGCTGAGCAGCGATGCAGACTCCGATGCGGAGGCGAAGAACGCCCAGGGACTCGGACGCGAAAGGTATTAGGGGTGGTTTGGAGTGCCACGGCTCCGGTGGTCCGGGGGCAAGTTAGTATGTACTTAACTGTAGGTCTGATGACAGACACGGTAATGTCGCTTTTTCTCTCTTGGCACGGATTCTTTGTCTTTTTTCGTGTTTTTTCTTTTTGCCGTTTGGTAATGCTTTACGTCGTTTTCCAGTCTACCTCTTCCATGGAAAATACGCCAGGCACAGCGAAGCGGAAGGAGGTCCCGGTCTTCCCAGAAAAACGCGCGTCGGACTGTAAAACAAGAAACACCCACCTTATCCCATGAAAGGACACCTCGTTCCGCGAAGCAGAAGACACCTCTCTCCTTCCGAGGGAAACGCACCTGTCGTGGCAAAGCAGGAAGCGCCACGCTCCTCCAAGAAAAGCACGCCAAGGGCTGCGCAACAGAAAACGCCACGCTCTTCCAATGAAAACACGCCTGCTGCCGCGAAGCAAGAGACCTGCAGCGCGAACACGCCGCGGATGCGCCGGGGGAGCGTGTCGCCGGCCAGCGGCGGCCGGGGCTCAGCTGGCTCAGGCGCGCCGCTCCTTGCGCCACCGGCCCAGCCTCAGCACGGTGCCAGAGGGCGCCGAAGTGTCTCCCGGCGCCGGCCGCTCGCCCGCCCGGCCGCCGCACAAGCGGCTGTTCGAGGCAGACAGCACCGGCGCCAAGAGACGCCGCCTTGCACTCAGCAGCGACGACGAGTTGGAGGGGGAGGAAGCGTCGCAGGGTCGGGAGAGCTCCCCCGAGCCGACCCCGCGCCGGGGCAGGGGCCGGGGCCGCGCCACCGGCAGAATGTCCAGGGAGAAGATGTCACAGGGTGGGGAGAGCTCGCCCGAGCCGACCCCGCGCAAGGCCCGGGGTTGGGCGGCGGGACACGGCCGCGGCACCTCGCCGGCCACGCCGTCCAGGAAGCCGGGCTACGCAGCACGCTCGGCCACGGCCTCGCCCCGCACACCGAAGGTATGACACCCGCTTGGTGATGCGCCGGATGGGATGAGATGGTGCGCGCGCTCCATAACACCGACCTTTCCACTTCGGAAGTATGCGCCTTGCCTTAAAGGGTACGGAAGTTCTAGTGGGCAAAATGCGCTTTGTCTTAAAGGGCGACCGAAGCTCTGGTGCAGTTTTTTCACTCCGGCTGCTTGAGTTCTAATATGTTTTTTTCACATTATACGGTCGTGTAATTTTGCTGGTGATTTTCTCATCATGTGCTCGTAGAAACGTCCTCTTGTGGTATCACCCATCAGCCATGTCGTGACCAGGCGTCAGTGTCTGCATGTATAATCTCTCCCCGCAACACGCCTTGGAAGCAGGCGGCCCCTCCTGCACGTCGCCTCGGGCCGTGCCACTGAGAGCGCACTGACCACTCGGCTGGTCCCGCGTCCAGGCCGCTGGCACGCCGCTGGTGCCGAGCCGCGCCGCCGGCCGCCTCAGCACGCCCGGCACGCCGCTGCAACAGGCGCGCAGTCGGCTGCACGTGGCCGCCGTGCCGGACGCGCTACCCTGCCGCGAGAACGAGTTCTTCGACATCTACACGTTCGTGGAGGCGCGTCTGCTCGACAGAACTGGCGGGTGAGTGCTGCAGCTGGACTGCATTCAGTTCATTTCACTTTATCGCGATTCATTTCACTGTCGTTCGTCACTGCTTGTGGAACATCTGTCGTAAGGGAACTCATTCGGTTGTGGACAAGCGTGCGTGCGCAAAACAGTTGTGCAAAATGTCTCCAGAGGTCCCCTAATCGTGCAGCTTTTGGTGCTGTGGCGCGCGTTTTGCATCACAGTCTCCCGACAAGTGCCAGCCGAGGAGGCTCAGACGGCCACCTGGTCGCAGCCGGCCGATGCGCACTGACGGGCGCGGCCGTCGCAGGTGTATGTACGTGAGCGGCGTGCCCGGCACGGGGAAGACTGCCACCATGCGAGAGGTGGTGAGGAGCCTGCGCGAGGCCAGCGACGCCGGCCACCTGCCTGACTTCCAGGTCTGTCCCGCCGGCTGTGGCGCCGACCGTGCTGGCGCGTTTTGCCGCTTGAAGAGGGTTGTCTGTTTCCGCTGTTCGCTGTTCGTATGGACGAAATACGTTTATAGCTGCATGCTGATGGCTGTAATGGAGCTCGCCATCCAAAATATGACGCCATCAAAAGTCCTGGGGAACATGCATGGGCCGCACCGTCCGCTGTGGCCGTCTGGATTCGCGGTGAGACGTCTTAAGACACCGGGGCCGTCCATGGCCGGGCCGCGCCGTGACCAGCCCGCCATCTGTCGGCAGTTTATCGAGGTGAACGGGATGCGGCTGACGGGCCCCGAGCGTGTCTACAGCCAGATCATCGCCGAGCTGACCGGGACGAAGGCCGTGCCCGAGCACGCCGCTCAGATGCTGGACAAGCGGTTCTCGGCACCGGCCGGCCGCCGCCGACCCATCCTGCTCATGGTGGACGAGGTGAGACGCTCCACCAGCGCCGGCGGCGCGGGCCGGGGTGCTCCGGGGTCCATGCTGACCGGGAGGGGCGGGGGGTCTTAGGAGGGAGTGGCTAGGCTCGCCGGGCGGCGGCGGCAGTGGAGGTGTGTTCGTGCGTCTGGTCGGGACTTCGCGATTGCGTGCGGATTTGCTCGTGGTGATTACTTTGACTCACGACAGAGCAACCATGAGACAGATTTTAGGGATCCACCAGGCTAGCATGCGTTCTGTCAGCAGCCATGTGCGGAACTTATCGTATGATAACAGCCGTATGTTTGAGACCTGCTCGAACCCCGTGTGGAGCGTAGTGGGTTCCGTGGGCAGCCAGTCCTGTCGTCACCCCGCCCACCCGCTCCGTTGGCAGCTGGACCTGCTGTGGACCCGCAAGCAGAACGTGCTGTACAACCTGTTCGACTGGCCGAGCCGGCGTCACGCGCAGCTGACTGTGGTCGCCATCGCCAACACCATGGACCTGCCCGAGCGCGTCATGATGAACCGGGTGTCCAGCAGGCTGGTCAGTTGGGGCGCCGCCCGTCCGGACGTCCGACGGGGCTGTGGACTGCTGGGGACCTGCCCGAGCGCATCATGATGAACCGGGTGTCCAGCAGGCTGGTCAGTTGGGGCGCGGCCCGTCCGGGCGTCCGACGGGGCTGTGGACTGCTAGGTCTGTGTTCAGTATGTATCAGTGTGTCCTGTGCAGCTGTTCGGGTTTCTTGTAGTGGGCTACGTACCCTTAAGTGGAAGGAATGGGATATGTATAATTCACTGGGGCTGTAAATGGGGAGATCGTGAGTGATAAAAGGCACCCGTTCCTTCTGTCATCAGGGCTGATGTTCACTATTTCAGCTGCTGACCAAGGACCTGTCCTGGCCATTCTGCCTCTGAGGAGTAAGCTCATCCCCTTTTCTGGCAGGGCCTGACCAGGATGACCTTCCAGCCGTACACGTTCCAGCAGCTGCAGGAGATCGTCACCAGTCGGCTCAGTGGGCTGGACGCCTTTGACCCGGACGCCGTCCAGCTGGTGGGCAGGTAACACCGCTTCAGAGCCAGACCGCCAGGTCGGCATGGGCTGTGTTCAGACGCTGCGCGACTGGCTGCTGTGCATTTTGCCAGTGAAAGTAATGGCTGCAAGCATATTTACGTCGAATTTGCGAACTGCTGCCCTTGGCCTTGTACCTCGCTTGCCTGCCATGTGCTGTGGCGTTTGAAACGAGTGTCATATGTGGACGATTACCAGGAATTTGTAGATAGTGTGATTGATCCGAAGCATATTTTCTTTCTTACGTACAGGTTTAAATTAACTATGTAGGGCCCTTGCAGCTACTTTCTTACCTATGGATCTGGCGTTTCTTTGACGTTCACCGGCGGTTTTGCGTCGTCTCCGTTCACGTGCTCCTGCTTTGGCACAGGAAGGTGGCGGCGGTGTCCGGGGACGCTCGCCGGGCGCTGGACATCTGTCGGCGGGCCACGGAACTAGCGGAGACAGGGCCCGCCGAGGGGCGGCGCCTCACGTCGCCAAAGAAATCTGCCGCTTTGGTCACCATGGAACACGTCAATGGGGCGATCCAAGAGATGTTCTCCTCGCCCAAGATCATGGCAATTCGGTAAGAGCGGCGGTTACCATGTTACCAGGAAGCTTAAGCTGTTTCCAGCATGGGCGCGCGTGGTTTTCGTGTTGGAGTGAAACAGATTCAGAGGTGCCGGTGCTCGGTATTTTGCCTCTGTTCCCTGGGCAGGGGTACGAAACTTGCTATATCCGCGTACGGCGTGGTAGAGCATGAGTTTGAGCAAATGAGCTGGTTGTGTGTGTGTGTGTGTGTGTGTGTGTTTTACGTTTTCGCCATGCAGGTATAGAACGATGGCCTGACCTGGTGACAAGTGGAACTTAGGGATATGTATTAAAACATCCGAAGTTCATAGCGTCCAATTTTCAAGACGCCCCAAATCGCAGCATGCAGCGTTCAGAACGTTTAAGTATTATCCAATGTGCCGAGATGGGGAAGTCAGCATCAAGGCTTGCACCATTCGAAATCAAAACATCCAGCGCTGATAGTATACAGCGTTCATAACGTCTAAAATTGAGAAAACATCGCTACCTCCTTGTCAGTTTTGAAGTGTTGGTTTGGAAATCACCTGATGGACAGATACCTTGAGTGCTTTGCGTTGCCATGGCGACGAGTGACGTCATCTGGTGCAACGCCACCCAATTACTACCACTATGCACGGACTGGGGCGGTTTGTTTAAGCATGCGAACTTTGCCGTGTCAGCACGTGTTCGGCAGTTGGTAAATGGAAGAATTCGGAACTTCCGATCCCGGACCGCGGCCTCTTAGATCTCTGGTCATTAGGCAGGTGCTGCGTGGCGGCTGGACCGCGGTCTTGGAGATCTCTGGCTACCAGGCAGTTGCTGTGCGGTGGCCAGACCGCGGCCTCGGAGATCCCTGGTTACTAGGCAGTGGCTGCGCGGTGGCTGGACTGCTACCTCGTAGGTCTCAGGTTACTCGATAGTGGCTGCACGGTGGCGGGACCGCGGTCTCGGGGATCTCTGGTTACCAGGCAGTGGCTGCACGGTGGCCAGACCGCGGCCTCGGGGATCCCTGGTTACTAGGCACTGGCTGCGCGGTGGCCCTGCAAGGCCCTTGCCAGATTTGCCTGCTGTTTTGTATTGTGAGCTGTGAATGAAACCACATGCATTGTTAGGATTGCTTAATTACGGTTTCCTTGCCGCATTAGTGTTGTTCCACGAATTACTTTTGGATCCAGTAACCAGAATGCAGACCTAAAGAGCATCTGATTTGTGAGGAATGCGCCATTTTAGCGCCCATGATCATGGGGCGCGTTTCATGAGTCGTAAGTTTGGATTATATGATCACTATACGCTGTTCATGGACGTTTCGATGATTCCCGAAGTTTGCAGGTAAGGCAAAATCTCCCGAAATCGATGTATTGTCGCACCTCCCCTTTTCCCTGTGCCGGTGAGGGCTCATGTTCTCCTGCTTTGTGGTTCGAAACATTTAGAACCGATGACCTAGGCCCCGTGTTCAGTGATCGGAAGGGGTACGTTTCAGGAGACGGGCTGACGGGATGGGGCCTGTTTTTCAGCTCGTGTCCGCTGCTGGCCCGTTCGCTGCTCCAGGCTGTGGTGGCCGAGTTTCAGCGCACCGGCCTGGAGGAGGCACGACTCGGACGCGTCTACGAGCAGCTGGCCGCCGTCTGCCGCTTTGAAGGTGTGACAAACCACTGGCTGTGAAGGTGTGACAAACCTCGTCATGCGCTTCTTGTGCCCTTTGCAGATCATTTCATTACACGCAGGGAAAGTTGTGGCTCTGTACTGCTTTTTATCCTCGTCCCACATCTTTGCCTGTTCCCGGATGCTGCTCGAGCTATGCCATGCAAAACAAAGGCCGCGCTTTATTAGCGGCGACAGTTACCACTAGATTCGAGATGCTCGAAATAAGCTAATGCGTCGTCGAATAAGTAAATTTGGAATACTGCAGCAAGTGTGAGTTGCTTTTGCATGAGATCGTTCCTTCATGACACGTAGTTGTACTGTACGTAAGTTGTCAGTGCATTTGTGAGGAACGTTACACACATAGATGAGCTAGCAGTAATAGCTTTACTCCTCGCAGAAAAACCAGGGTTATCGACGCCACCTCACAAAACCGTAAAACCAGGATTTTACCCCAGTATTCTCTTAAACCGAGTTTTTTATAGATTCGTCGGTTTTTCAAAGTTTGACGGCGGGTGAAAAATTCTTCCTGCCATCTTCTGCAGCTTCTCCCACTCCAGGACTCGTATTGTTTTAGTCCAGTGGGCGCCGCTTCTCAACTCCCTAGCACTGTCCGGGCTGGGAACGGCGACGGCAATGTCCGGCGGGGTTAGGCGAGTTGCATGCTACAGTAGAAGCACGGCAAATGTTAGACATTTTCACGTGTAACTTACCGGGATTTGGAACGTGTTGAGTGTAAACTTTACAGATGACCAGGGGTGGTAAAGACGTAGCAGGACCAGGGGTGGACGCAGGTGGGCACCCAGCGCTATATGTCGCCATGGATACTTCCATATTTTGATAGACCTTTGCGTTAGCACTGTTTTAACTACGATGCAGAATCCCTGTATGTTTTAGGCTTGCCGCATGACAGGACTGATCAGGAAGTTTGGTTTGTCATATTTAAGAGGGGGGTGCGAGATGATTAGCCTTTTCGCGGGGATCTTACGGGCATTAAGAAACCACACTCCGCGTCGCAGTGTATGAGGACGCCGGCGCTCGTGGCATTTAGTGGTTGGTAGCGAGTAGTACGTAGCTAGAGAAGAGGTACGAGGTACCTGTTTTCACCCCAGTCTGGCCTCCCAGACTCCCGTGCTGTCCACGTCGGTGGTGGCTGACATCTGGGAGAGGATCGATCTCTGCCCCTGATCGATTCCCCTACCGGAGATCGCGCGGACGCCGTGGTTGAGACGCTCCACTGAGCGTCATGTTTTGTCAGTGGGTGGGTCTGCCGTCGCGGAGTCAGCTGGGCGTACCTTGTGTGTCGTCAGCCTGCTCTCCTTTGGAACGTCTCTTTCCGTGTCGTCCTTGATCAGGTACCGTTGGGCGTCAGGCATTCTGTGTTACCCGGAGCCGTTTAACCTTCCACAGTCTTCCTTCAGCTAGCCCCTGTCTGACGTGCCCGGTGACGTCATCTGGGGAATAGTCCCTGCTCCACCACACCAACGTTGTCTGATGGCTGGGCCACACTCATGTTACATGCTGTCGTCTCCCGTCCCAGGCATCACCCCGCCGACACTGTCGGAGACGTTCGGCCTGATGTCGGGCCTGTGCGCCTGCCGGCTGCTGCACGCCCAGCACGCGCGGCACGATCTCGAGACCAGGATCAGGCTCAACATCAGCGTCGATGACGTATCCTACGCGGTCCAGAACGTGCCGGAGATGTAGCCGTCTTGTGACCGCGGGGCCGTGTTGTCTCGCGTCCACGTCTGCAGAGCCGGAGGTGGGGGAGCGGGATGGTAAGATAGGGTAAAGGACCGCCCCACTGTCCTTTCTGGGGCAGAACGTGGTGTCTGACTGCATGGTAAGTGAGATGAGCCCGCGCGAATGGTGTGGACTGCGGACCAGCGTCTGCGGCTAACCAATACGGGCTCTCAGGCTCGGGTCACCCGCGGTGTTTCGGCGCAGAGTCAGGTAGTCTGGAATACACCAGCGTGCCTGGAGCGGTCGCGCGGAACGCAGCAGCGCGCGGTGGCCCGTGCCAGAGACCGGTTAGTGTGTGGTTGGCCCGTGTGATTTGTCGCGATCTGCATCGACCAGCAAGTCGTGTGTTAATATATGCACATCTTCGTAAGAAACCGCGTGTACTGGACTACACTTTTGTTCAAGCTGCGCGTAAGCGTGGATTTGTGTCAACCGGCAGTTGTTAAAAGCCAGGGACAGAGACAGAGACGAGACGAGGGGGTGGCAGGGCAGAGACAAGGGAAAGGATGAGGGGAAGCAATTAAATTAGGCCAAGAGGACGAAGTGCCGCCCGCCAGCTCATACGTCCCCAGGACTGACTACCGGGACGCCTGCGGCAGTCACCGACCGACTGAAACCCCGCTCGGATGGTGAGACGCGAGATTCGGGTTGGACCCCGGTGATTTGATGATGACACGCAACGCCCGCCTTCTCCACACGTTCCAAATGACAACTGACGAGTCGCGAGGTCTGAGAATGCTGGGCGAGGCTTTAACCCCACAAGGCACAGATAACCGGTGCAGGTTGACTTTAAAACAATCACTAACAGTTCATATGAGTCAGCTTCACCGTCGCCATCACCACCGCGTCACTCCAACCGCTGCTCCTCGCCGCCTTCAACCACTGTCGTCTACTTCTCTTGAAACACGTGAGGTGGTTGCGCCGTGCCCAGGGGTATTCTCGATATCCCCTGACACACCAAACCATTGCCCCAGGCGTGGTACCGTGCTCTCGCTGCACGTAGCGCGTCGGGCCACGCGGTGGGCACCGCTTATCCAGTCGTCGATTGCAACGCTTGGGCTTTCTGAAAGTCTGTCCAAGGTGACTAGACGGGAGATGAGAGTGGATGAAAGAAGAAGACAAACCCCGTGTGCAGCGACGATAGCTGCCGAAAAGCATGATGCACGCAACAACAAAAGTATGCCATGTGTGACGTTCAAAAAAGCTATGACGTAGGTAGATGCACGATTTATAGTTTGGGCTGTGTACCCACGCCCGACGCGCTGAACAGGGAAGTCAGAAGGCTTCGAATTCCCTCTACGACCATTAGGCGGTCGGGTGTTTTCCTCATCTTGGCCGGACGGGTATTTCCTCACCTTAACCGGACAGATGCTTCCTCACCTCGCCGAGCGGTTTATTTCCTCACCTTAGCCGGACTGGTGCCTCCCTCACCTTAGCCGGACGGGTGTTTTCCTCACCTTAGCCGGACGGGTGTTTTCCTCACCTTAGCCGGACGGGTGTTTTCCTCACCTTAGCCGGACGGGTATTTCCTCACCTTAGCCGGACTGGTGCTTCCCTCACCTTAGCCGGGCGGGTGTTTTCCTCATCTTGGCCGGACGGGTATTTCCTCACCTTAGCGGGACGGGTATTTCCTCACCTTAGCGGGGCGGGTATTTCCTCATCTTGGCCGGACGGGTGCTTTCCCCACCTTAGCCGGGCTGGTGTTTTCCTCACCTTAGCCGTACGGGTGTTTTCCTCACCTTAGCCGGACGGGTGCTTTCCTCACCTTTGCTTCTCTGCCGGCCCCACAGGCTTCTGTTATTTCTGATGCTCATAGCGGAAGGCAAAGTGAGCTCAGTGGAAAGTGGAATCGAGTAGCTCCCGTTAAACTGCGGCTGATAAACGTCATTGTTGAGCAGTCCTGGAATATTTGATAGGTTAAATGCAGCGTAAAGCTTGCATGTTTCCTTGTTCGCATAATGGCTCTGTCACCATGTTAACATGCAACGGCTGACGAAATCGCCAGAGGCCAGCTCAGCAGGCACAGACAGAGCCACTAGACTGTCTCCGCAGAGGAGAACAAAACCAGCGTGTCGAGATCGAACCAGCCCGGCGTGTCGGGATCGAACCAGCTCGGCGGATCGGGATCGAACCAGCTCGGTGGGTCGGGATCGAACCAGCTCGGCGGATCGGGATCGAACCAGCTCGGCGGATCGGGATCGAACCAGCTCGGCGGATCGGAATCGAACCGGCTCGGCGAATTGGGATCGAACCAGTTCGGCGGATCGGGATCGAACCAGCTTGGCGGATTGGGATCGAACCAGCTCGGCGGATCGGAATCGAACCGGCTCGGCGAATTGGGATCGAACCAGTTCGGCGGATCGGGATCGAACCAGCTCGGCGAATTGGGATCGAACCAGCTCGGCGGATCGGAATCGAACCGGCTCGGCGAATTGGGATCGAACCAGTTCGGCGGATCGGGATCGAACCAGCTCGGCGAATTGGGATCGAACCAGCTCGGCGGGTGGCCTCGCCAGCTCGGCGGGTGCCCTCGCCAGCTCGGCGGGTGCCCTCGCCAGCTCGCCACTCCTGTCGGCGCTCAGGGGACAGCAGCAAGCGGTCTTCTGCAGTCTACATCTCAAGACATCAAGATGTAAATCGAAGAACAGAACAATTGAACAGTCAAAGTCTGTCCGTATCCCTTCACCAGCCCCCCCCCCCCCCCCCGGCGTACGCCCCGCTCGTCCTCCTGTGGTGCTATCTGTCAGATCATGAGCGTGGCGCGCGGCTCGCGGCAAATTCACCATTTCGCCATAAGCGGACCGTTTTGGGGGCGGGATGGGCGCTCGTTAGAAGGCTGGGGCGGGGAGGGTGTGATGGGAATGAGCAGTGATAGGAAACTGGTGTCTGGAATTACTTTTAATTAAGGATGTAACTGAGTCTGTGCTTACAGTTTGTTTAAAAGCAGTAGCGTGGCCGAATGCGGTGCTGGAACGTGCATTATGCCAGATGTGTGAATATGGCAAATGCGAGATATGTTTCTTGATATACGTGCGAAAGGATGGATGAGACGAAGAGAAGGATATACCGGGAACGCAACCGGATGCCGAACTGGAAGATAACGAGTGAACCAATATGTTCTACAGGCGCTCAAATTGCCCTTTGAACGTCGTCACATAAGCCCAAAATTTCGGAAATGTATTGTTGAAAGGACTTAAAATCGGGATAACCATTGAACATACAATGGATTAAGCAACTTTTCACTTTGCATACCTCCGATTGTTACTGTTACAGTAGTAACACTTCAGGAAAGCGCTCATGGGTCAAGATTTACATCTGGCTCTGGAAACGATGCCAGCGATTGTGTTTTATTAAAGGGAAACAATGTAAGTAGTACTTACATTGCTTACTTACATTGTTTAGTACTTACTAAGTACTAGTTTCGAATTTGCGTGGCAACCCATGAAAGAACTTAACGTCATTATAATGTTTTATTTCACGAATTGTCAAGTTTTTGTGAGTGCCGAGTTGGTAACGGCGCACCCGACGCTGTGTAACAAATGCGAATGCATCGCGGCAAAACAAAGAATACCCAAGGCATTTAACGAAGGGGACTTGCATGTCAGAAGTTTCAAGTGCTTGTAAATTTTCGAGAACCATCCGCGGAAAAGCCAGCCATATCCTGAAACGGAGTGATAAAGAGACAAAATACATGCATGCTACGCATATGGACAACATATGTCATGCGTCACCGTCGCGATGCACCACTGAGCGCAGGATGGACACCACACCACCACGCGCACATTTCACAAACCACAGGCACGGAGTAAAGTTGAATAATGTAGGCTATGCTGCATGTCCATGCGATCTGCGCTGCCATTGAGCAAAGCGGCTTTGTTTAGCCCTTGGCGCGGTGAATCGTGAACCGACGCTGAAGGCGGTGAGTGGGCGCGATCCGGGTCGTGTCATGTCAGATCACACCAGTCAAGAAACGCTTGTAGAGGCTTTCTCAGGAAATAAATGATGCGTTAGCAAAGTAAAGACCGCCGAACATCCCCCGTCAAACTGCATCAAAGATCGGGTATTGTGATCCTAAATTTGTCCTACCACGCTCCGAAATAGCGAAGATCATTTTCGATGCGGTACATCGGAGGCAGCACATTAGTAGCAGCACATATGCATTCTAAGGTGGCCAATTTTAATGTAACACATTTCGTCCAACGTGGCCTTGGATGTCCTGGCAACGTTACGTATTACAGAAACACATCAAGTACAAGATATAACGTACCACGTATACCATATCCAGCTTTAAAACCAGCCAGCACAAGATAAGGCAAGTCTGTAAGAGACAGCGCCAAAGCATGCGTGTTTTGCGATAGACGTACGTTGTTGGTATGGCCTGATTGCGGCATGCGATGGATGAAACATGGACAAAGAGGCTTTCCCTGATACGTAGAAAAGATATCGTCTTGTTCAGACAAGGTGCGGAATGCTTGAAATCCAGTTAATAAAAATTCCGGCGTCGTGTTTTGGGGTTAAATGCCTTAAGCGCTCTCACGGAGCGACTGAGCTCCTCCTGGTCCTGCGAAAGTTCATCCCAACATATTTGTAGTGAATGCATATATATATATATATATATATATATATAGACATTTTTTTTGCTAATATTATATCTGCTAACTGGAGAACTATGACCTCAAAAACCTAAACCCTAAGTCCAATGTACACTGCAGATGCACTGACGACATATTTCTTGATGTTAGAGACGAGGTCCACGTTCACCAACTGCAGGCCGCTATCCAGCGATAATCGGCGTTACCATATACATCTGACCTGAGTGTCAAACGTTTACCATTTCGTAACATCGACGTGGATGCGAGTAACGGAACTTTTGTGGTGAAAGTACACGGTAAACCCGCAAATGCTTGTAAATGTATGAATGCTGCTATCAAGTGCCCAGAGCGTTGTCGCACAGCTGTTATCCGTTCGTTTGAACGACACGCTCTAAAATATTGCTCCAGCTGGTCTAGCACGTACAACGAACTTAAAAGGTGCAAACAATTGCTCATCAATAACGGCTTTTCCAACAGCCCGGTTGACCAGCACGCTAGGTCCATCTTGAGTCTACAAACCTGAAACCACTCGACAAGGATCCGGCCCATCAACTTCTTATCAAAATCAAAGGTTCCCATTATCAAAATAAAAAAGCACCAGATCAGCACATGCGCAAAACCCACCGTAAAAATTTGCACAATCTGATATTACTGAAAACACATTGATTCTAGAAGCATGTCCAAACAAACGCCGCTTACAAGTTCTCGAAGCCGTCCCCACCAGAAGAAGAGTGCTTGATTTAAACAAACAGCTTGGGTCACGCATCGCTTTGGATCCGATCAGTCACCCAATGACAGCAGGGCAATTCGATGCCTTGAAATTACCATGGTGTCAAAATGGTTGGAAAAGTGATTTACTTGTGTTAGAATGTGTTTAGAAATATGTACTGACGTTCGGATGTACAACCTGTTCACTGATGGCTCACCTTTGGTTATGTATCGTAGAACATGCATCGTATTTCGCCATATTCGAATGCTTTCTGTCCGACTGTCTTGCCTTGCTTTGAGAATGGGGAATGAGTGTCCTTAAAAGGTTAGCCAGCCTAAACTTCTACAAAAGCCTAAGCCCAAACTGATTTATGACCTACTGAAAACAACGAAGAATTTAATTCGAACAATCAAGCAAAGACGCAAGAAACTTATTAATTGCAGAACTGCCCTTGCAGATAACCAAACCTGCATATTTCATAGCATGCTGAGTACACAGGTATATATATATATATATATATATATATATATATATATATATATATATATATATACATAGATATATAGCTCAAGCAGAATCACCGTTTTGCCTGGTACTGAGAAGAGCTGGCGCTGCTCATTGCACCGCGTGGGACCGCTACCCCGGCCCTGGTGTTGTGGGAACCATCAGATGAGGTCGAGTGGATTGCGGATCCACGCTTTGTGGGGTGAGAATGTGCATCTGATCAGTGCTCAGAAGTGTGACAAAGCTGCCGAATATTGCAGGAACTTGTTTTTATCCCCATCCGAGTTTTGTCACGTGAACAAAGTTGTCAAACACTTGCAGACTGGCCTAGCATATAACCCAGAGGTAGGACTGCGTTTTTCACTGGGTGAGGAGGGGGGGGGGGGAGCAAACCCATGAACCTTATCAACCTTATTTCTCAGACGCATTTCTTCGTGGATTTCGACCACTTTCCTCTATGGTAGTAATTTGGTTTCCTGGATCTTTGGCATTTTAAGTTTAAAGTTATTATTTTGAGTTAACGACCATCCATATACAAGGAGGTACTGACTAAACAGCGTTGTGGTGCTAAACAGCCTTTATATTGACGGTATTCAATATCTTGACCTGCGCCATCATCAAAGGCTTATCTCTTGAGGATGAGCACAGTGCAGCAGGTGGGCGTTTTAGTATCCTTCCAATATTTCTTCATATACATCTCATAGCTTCCGAAAACGTAATGCAGCGATTTTTCATCTTGTTTTGGTTCAAAGACGGATTATTTGGATTATTTTTATTGAACAGGCTTGACCACAACACCTGCCTGTCATAGCGGACACCACACGTGCCCACAAACGGCACCGCCCCGAAGCCGCTACACAAGGCAACTGGAAGGTAGTGATTTTAAGTAGCTCTTGGGCTCCTCCCGGAAGTACCGGCTACCGTGGCCAAGTGATATATGCTATTCAATAGTGTGATGAAGCTGCTCCAGAACTGTTGAAATTTGATTATTTCGTTCCCCTGGTTCTAATCGAACACCGCTGTGCACGTAGGGTCGCATCCAGGCGTGTGGGGGAGGGGAGGGGGGACATCCCACCCACCTCCTTAAGCCTCTCATGAGGTTTTTGACGGCATAAAAGGGCACCAAAATATTTCGGCGAATAAATACCAGGATCTTCATTTAGTGGCGTCATGACCTGCGTTTTCAGGGGGATCTCTGCGCCTCCGCACTGCCTACGCGCACAATTTCATCCCAGGCCGCAATAGTCGCGTTTTCCTATGATTTTTTTCTTCGAATAAAAGGTAGTTTTACTTGCTTGCAGCGTAGTATGCCTATTATCCCTCCGTTTTTAAATCCGTGAAACTCATGAGGTGTATGGATTTCTCGGGTGGCATTCCTCAGTTAGCACTGGGTCAGTTTTCGTACTCCTTTAATATACTCAAAACATGCAGCGCAAGGTCTGATTTTTTCCTCCTCCACGATACATAACAGGTTACATATTTCAGGAAGCTGAGCGTAGGTTTTTTCCGCAAGAAGACATTACGTGTCAAGTCCACGAATTTCAATAGCTTCACCGCTTTCTGCCACGACCACCAACGATCCAATATAAGTGTCATGACATGACAGTTGAGTGATATTACGTTTTAGGTATCGTGTACAAGTCATTGCCTTTGTTTTCAATAATTCATTGTGTGGTTCGATTCCCCGCGGTGTCCACCGGGGTGAGAGGCAGTTGTCACCATGAAGTCTCAGTAGCATCGTAAAGCACCAGCGACACACAACCGTTCACTGTGAGTATAGTGACCTACGAAAGGCAAGTTTCTGCTGGTTTCATTGCACGTAAGTTGCCGATGGCTTGTCAGTCGAACGTATTAGTCAGGTGCAGTGCGCCTGCCTGATGGTATGTAATCGCTAACTTTGAAGGGAGTGTTCCACAATTGTATGGGTTTAAAAACTGAAATAGCCGTCTTGAAGATCACTCGGTCCAGTGCACAGCCCAGCATTTCTTAAGGACTAAATCCTCCAAGTTTCTGAGCTACAAGCCCGCGAACATGTGCATACTATTTCGTAAACTATTTCAAGGTCACCCGGGCATCCATGACACCATAATAACGTCATTCAAACCATGCCAATCCATTAGCCATGCGATGATCAGAGCCAAGAAAGTACAATGCTGGGCCGTTCATTTCTGGCGTTCGTGAGCACGATTTCCAGATAAAGCGGTCGTCTACTGGCTCTCCATCAATGCTGTGCAAATTACGATGGCGTAATAAGACAACGGTGTATTAAGGAGTATGTTCACGGAGCAGAAAAGTTTTGTTGTCTAGAGCAGTCTTTTCCACTTAAAAATACATCATTAGTTATAAATGAGCTTAATGCATCATATCTGATGATTGCCTTCATATCTTCAGATGTGGTGCATTCCCTTCAACTAGTTTTGCCATAACTCCTCTAAAATGTTGTTGGAAGGAATTGTCAGGTTCTGGAAAAAGGTGAACGTACGCTATGCGCAAACATATCTACCTATGCCTAGCCTTCCACGATGCGCAGAATTCGATAGTTTCCCGATTAGCAAAATAAGAACTGACAATGATGTGGCCGAAATGCGGGGAAATGCTGTGAGAGGGTGAGGTACCAAGCTTCAGCGCACCAGTTGCCAGTTCCACAGTAAAGCGTGGCCATTCCTTGACGCAATTCCGGATCCGCCTTCAGCAGTACACCTAAAAACTGTAGAGTTTTTTTGTGGCTTCCACTATGGCTGTGGGGGATCTCTGGCTCGACCAGTGATGAGCGCAGCCCGAGGCCGATCGCAAAGACGCGCTGGAAACCACATTAATTCACAGTTGTTTAAAATGTGGTATTTGCGCCTCATTTCCCCAGTACAGTACAAGAACCCTGTGAGCCAATAGCCCAGTAATGCAATTGTTTGATATCTTAGGTACACATGAAATTATAAGCTTGGATTTGTGATGTATCTCCATTTTACCTATCTTTGTTTCAAAGAACTGACAAGTTTTGGGCGCCAAGTTCCATGCCGTGGAGGCTCTGTCCAATATTGCGGGAGTCCAGCCCAATACTGCGTGGGCCAAGTCTAACATGGCGGGGGATCCAGCCCATCACTGGTGGGGGGGGAGGGGGCTACCCCAAAGAGACACAGATTTCCAACCCTGATATGAATGAGTCAGTACGAAAAAATGTTATGCACGTACAGGATACTAAATGGTTTAAAGTACACCTCAAACTAATAGAGATGCGTCAAGTACCCAATGTACCAAAAGCAAAGCGAACTTGTCTGCATTTCTTTGGCCCGGTATTCCCTTTTTGCTCATACGCACATATCCAGTCGGGAGGCTCAGAAACCAATGAGGGGGCTCAAGTCAGCATTGAGAGAAAGAGGCTCATCCACCCCCTCCCCCACCAAAAAACGAACAACAAAAACCAGTGTATCATTTGACGATCCTGGCCGTGCTGATTGCCAGTTGTGCTGATCAGCTTTGACCGAGTGGTTAGCGTCGGCTGTACAGCCATGCGGAGCCCCGCTGGCTGGCGATGAGGCGCCTCTCACAAGTTCCGCTCGACATAGTACGTGAAAATACAACCTGCCTCCAGACATACTGTATTCGTCATGTAACGGCAGGTTTCCATAACGTACATCATCTTACACTTAAGACAGCTGTGCAGGGTTTTCATGGTGGCTGCATCCGCTCCTTCCAGAACATTTAACAAGGACGCACATACGACCATATTTCGATATTCTGGGCTGGCTGCAATATTGTGTGATTGATTCGCGATTCGTTGTCTAAGAACTTAGCTGCGAACTCCATAAAGGCACCCTGACTGGCGCGTTTCTGCCACTAACTAGAGTTTCTCGGGCGTGTTCCGGGCAAAGTGCATGCATTGTTTTTTTGCCGGTCCTGCACGTGCCAGTCAGGTAGCTGATGCGGTATGAGTGCAATGATCAGGCAGATTGTGGGGTTGAATGCAAGCGAGGGCTTGCTTCTTAGCGAAAGTGTAGTCTAGGCGCAGCGTTTTACATAATCACTTAGCTGGATAACCGTTCGTTGCGGAATGTGCACTGCACAAAAAAGCATGAGTAGCACGGTATGTTTCTATGCGTGCGATACCACGAGCACGCATCGTAACGCGTTCGGTATTCACAATCACAGGCTTGCTTAGGCATGGAGCACAAATGCTGACACATGCTGTCCTGCCCGATCGCCGATTTTCTGCATTTGTACATCACTGACTGACGAGTTCGTGCGAATCTCCACTCTCCGCGATAGCGTCGCCGGGCTGTCTCCATCGGCACCGGCTTGGTCGCGATCAGCAGACCTGATCAGCCTCCGCACACGGCCGTTAGTACGGTCGATCCCAGCAGGCTATGCGCCGTTGGTCTGGTCTGGTCCGGTGTCGGAGTGGTGCGCACCGACCCGCTGAAAGACTCATCTGGGTAAGCGGGCCGGTGGTCGGCCAGCTGCCGGTCCTGCTGCCGAGCGCTTCTCGCGCGCGCGGGGCTCTCCCAGCTGTGAGCCGGTGCCAGTGTCCGCCGCTCTCGTCCGGCTGTGAGGCGGGCCCGCTCACGAGCTCGGCACCGGCGCCACTGGCCGGCGGTCCACCAGTGGCAGGAGTCGCCGCACCGCAGCCGCCTCCCTCCATCGCCCTGCAACGGAGCGTCCCGTCACTGGCCGCCATCTTGCCAGAGGACATTGAGGGACGGGGAGAGGGATCACTTGACTACCCAGCTCGAGGAGCCCATGACTGTCCAGTCTAGGATCTCACGACCACCCAGTCCAAAGACAGATAGAGAGACTCCATGATTACCTAGTCCGAGGACAGAGAGAGGGATCCCGCGACTATCCAGTCCGAGGACAGAGAGAGGGACTCCACGACTTCCCAGTCCGAGGACAGAGAGAGGGACTCCATGACTTCCCAGTCCGAGGACAGAGAGAGGGACTCCATGACTTCCCAGTCCGAGGACAGAGAGAGGGACTCCATGACTTCCCAGTCCGAGGACAGATAGAGGGACCCCTCGGACCCCAGTCCGAGGACAGAGAGAGGGACTCCATGACTACCCAGTCCGAGGACAGATAGAGGGACCCCTCGGACCCCAGTCCGAGGACAGAGAGAGGGACTCCATGACTACCCAATCCGAAGACAGAGAGAGGGACTCCATGACTTCCCAGTCCGAGGACATATAGAGGGACCCCTCGGACCCCAGTCCGAGGACAGAGAGAGGGACTCCATGACTACCCAGTCCGAGGACAGAGAGAGGGACTCCACGACTACCCAGTCCGAGGATGCCGCTCAGAGGCGATGGTTCCGCAACACGTCGCCATTAGCGTGATGATGGGTCAGATGATCATCGGCCCTCCATCTACGCACTTTTTCCGTGCGCTCCGCATCAGACCTCTCACCCCTCTGCTGCATACAGGCACAGTCACAGTAAGCAGCAGCTCGCAGCCATTAAATATGCACGTTTGCGTGAGTTTCTTATTGTTCGCGACCCATTGAACAATACAATGCGTGCGCGGGATGCGATCAGCAGCTTTTGTTGTGCAAATGAATCGCCGAGCGCGTATTGTGATGCGTTACACCGAAGTCGGCACCACGTGTCAAGCCCTTGGCTCGCTGGCCGCCTCCGTCCGACGGATCGGCCGCCGCAGCTCGGCCGGCGTCGGCGTGCCCTGCAGGGGTCGTGTGCCGCGACAGGCCCCGGGGAGAGCGGCCGGACTGTGGGGCGTGACGGCGCCGTGCGTCACACTGTGACGTCACCGTCGGCGACATCGCCATCAGTCGGCCGTGCGGGGAGAGTGAGGGCCAGCGTCTGGCGCTCGTGCGTGGTGAGGAGGGAGAGCTGGTCGCGCGGCTCGACCGCTCGCCCGGCTCGAAACCAGACACGACGCGCTGACCGAGCGACTCGGCTGAAGGCGCCGTCACTGCAGCTGAAAGATGGCTGCGCCGTTCTCATCGGACGAACGCGCGCTATGCACTGCGCATGTGAATCAGGCATGACTTACGGCGATGACGACGTTCGTCATTGGGAGTCATTACCGAAAGGCCGCAAGTCACCAGACGTGCCCGCCTGCCGAGCATGCTTCAGCCGCCTCGCTGGCGCTCTCTCGGCGCGCGGTGTTTCCCATGCGAGCCGCGAGAGAGCCTGCACGCTCGGCTGCCGCGCGCCCGTGCAACACGCCACGAGCGGAGCGCGATCGGAAGGCAGCCTCCCGGTCAGCAGGCAGCCTCCCGGTCAGCAGGCAGCCTCCCGGCCCGACTGCCGCCGACGTCTCGGCGGCGAGCTCGCGCACGGCAGCGGTAACCGGGTCAGCGGCCGGCGTGTTATTGGCAACTGGGGCGTCCCGCGACCTTCGCACCGGCTCAGTTCCGAGACGTCACGGTGACGGGCACGCGTGACCGCAGGACGTGACGGATTCTCTGGCGGATGGCAGACGCCGCCGAAGGCTCCGAGACATCCGGGCAACGCCGGGAGGTAGAGCGGAGGCGCCGAGTTGAGAAGGTCCGGAGCTCTGCCGAGAAGCCTTGTTCATTAGAGGAGCTGCGGCAGCGTATTTTGCAAGGTAGAGCGGAGGCGTTGAGTCGAGAAGGTCCGGGGCCCTCCTGCCGAGGAGCTCTGTTCGTTACAGGAGCTGCGGCGGCATGTATCGGAACTACTCTTCATCCCGTTCTCGGACACAGTCCGAGCCGACAGACCGTGACCCGTGTCGACGACACGCGACCCTTGAGGCGGGATAGCGCCGCGCCGTCGCGGCCGCGGCCGTGCCGGGCCCGGCCTTCAGACCGCAGACGCGACGGGCCCGACCTCCAGACTGCGGACGCGATGGGTCCGGTCTCCAGACCGCGGCCGCGGCCGTGCCGGGCCCGGCCCGGCCTCCAGACCGCGGATGCGACGAGTCCGGTCTCCAGACCGCGGCCGCGGCCGTGCCGGGCCCGTCCCCCGGACCGCAGCCATGGCGGGCCCGGCCTCCGAACCGCGGCCGCGCCGGCGCGCAGCACGCTCCTGAGCTGAGGCGCCCCGTGTAATGAGCCGAGTGGGACGCCCGCGTAATGGGCCAGCGACACCGCCGCTCGGACGCTGCGCACGTGATTCATAGCGTGGTCCGGCGCCGGTGGCTGGGCGCCACGGGAACACTGTGAGAGCTAGCACAGGGCAACGGTCACCGGTCACGGCTCGCCTTCTTTCCAGCGGGAGCCGTGGACAACGGTGGTGCAGGAACGCGCGCCGTTCAGTTCGTAGGCCGGCTTGTACTTGTATGTTTCCGCCGTGGAGTTCTAGAGGTCGTATATCATGCTTCTGAAGCGCTCCGAATTCCCTGTTTGATGACGAGTCATGAAAACGTAGTTATCTCTTACATGGGTCACGATCTTTTTAAAACGTCTTGCCGGTTTTAAAGTCTGAGCAATCTTTTTAAAATGTTTTGCTGGTTTGAAAGTCTAAGCAAAAGAGTACAAATTTCAAAACAGATCCGATTAGCTTTGAACTATTCGCACTAAGACAGCCTACGTTACGAGGGCCCAAAAAACCCTGGACATGCCTTCAAGCTGCATAAGTGACCGCGCAGTTCCTGTCGTCGGAGCTATCGTGGGCAGCGGTAAAACCGTTAGCCGATAATCTGTAGTATTCCGTTGTGCTATCCGGCACTGGGCCGTGGGACCAGTTCAGGGAATTATCTCATACGCTCCGGAACTTCTCGATGTAAGTTCCGCGCTGGTGTCTGTGGAACTGGTCCCTACTGGAGCCTAAGTACGAGCAGGACATTCGAAGAAATGGCGTTCAAAATCATATCAGTTTTTTTAAAAGGCCTCTTTCTTCCTAGTTGTTCGTGAGTTAAAGGAACAAACTGCGATGTCGCGTTCAATTAAGTACACCCGACTGAGCTAGTTACACTTTTGAAGCTCCCCATTCGTACCCTATTTACTTGAGTGTGTTATGTTCCTTCGCCATGCTGCATGATTAGATAATACGATTAATATATGTTGCTGACTCTGGCCCAGCTTTGTACCATTATCCGAACGTTGGTATTGTCTGGGGATGTTTCAGATTCTACAGACTGCAGCAAGTTGCAGTATTTTGTCACGGCGTGATATTCGGAAATTGAAAATAAAGCGGTCGCATATAAGCACGCAAAAAACGTGGTCAAGTCATTTGCTGGCACGTCCGGAAGAACTCTTCAAATGTGCCAGCGTCTATTTCGACGTGAATATTCGATGGAGCAGTTACGAAAACCTGACAATCGACACCAGCCGACCGAACCGATGGCGGTAATCGTCCGACGATGGTCACCAAAACTACACTAGCCGTGTCCAACATGCCTAACGCGAACATTACTCCCGAAGCCGTGCTGTCCAGCACGTCTGAGGCAGCATCATATTGACGCTACGTCGATTACCGACGCCCTTTTTCGACGATCGACGCCGGACAAAATGGTAATGGTACCCAACCACGCCATCTTCCACCGAGACAGAGTGGGAAATGTATTAGAGCAGGGCTGTGGTTTGCTATTTAGTTGGAGGAGGACTTTTGATAACGTTGAGAGGAAATTGAGTCAAATCCGGAAGAAATACGTTTTAAGTGTATTTAGGGCTGATTTTTCGCCACTCAGTCCCCCCCCCCCCGCCGATCCTATTTTGAGAAACTACGCCGTCTGGTGGAGGCTTAACGGCCGTGATACTCGGCGGAGTCGCCATCAGATTACTCCAGCGTCAGGTCTGGGACTGAGGACCCATTTCCTAGCGGCGACATGGCCGGAATCCGCGCTTTATATTGGCCGAGGCCCCTGAGTCAATGAGGGCTCCTATGCCGGTCAGAAGATCCCACTGCCTAACAAGCTAGGAAATCAGGTTCGGTCTAGGCCGTGTTCGGAGAGCGGGCCGCAGAGGAACCCGAAAGAGCCCATCGGGACCGACGAACAAATGGCCGGTTGCATAGCACGAAGGGCTGTCTGTACGTCACATTGGAAAACCCGGCTCGCAGAGACGGGCCCCCAAATGTCAGCCAGAGGGCCTCTTGCCTTGCAGCGACTGAAAACCCTCGGAACTCTGAAGGCCCCTTCGTCGGTCAGAGACCACCAACATCGCAAAGTCGACTCCGTGTCGGTCTAAGCACTGGGAGCCCATTTCACAAGCGGGGACAAGGCCGGCGCGCACGATTTGCATCGGTCAGGACCTCTGGAGCGATGAAGGTTCATGCGTCGGCCAGGGACCAACAGCGCCTAACCGGACCGGCCGGCGAAAGGCCCCGAGTCCGCCAGGAAACATTTCCTGACCAGGGACATAGACGGAAATCTGAATGCCAGAGGGCCTCTTACGTTGGGCGAGGCCCTCTGGCAATGCGAGGAGATAGAATAACTTATTATGAGAGTCCACAATGAGACGATGGAAAGACCTTGTGTCAGCTAGGGCCCCAGAGCAGTCCAGAATCACCTGCACTGGGCCCCGCGTATCGGGGTCCTCTATATATGTCTACGCTCACGGGATCCTCAATATCTCTGTAAAATCCAGATAAAATTGACTGTGTGGATCTGACAGTGACCAACGAAGCCTCCCTGAGCCTGTTGCCGACCTGTGTGGATCTGACAGTGACGAATGAAGCTTCCCTGAGCCTGTTGCCGACCTGTGTAGACCTGACAGTGACCATTGAAGCTTCCCTGAGTCTGTTGCCGACTTGACTGTGTGGATCTGGCAGTGACCAGCGAAGCTTTCCTGAGCCTGTTGCAGACCTGTGTGGATCTGACAGTGACCAATGAAGCTTCCCTGAGCCTGTTGCCGACCTGTGCAGACCTGACAGTGACCACTGAGGCTTCCCTGAGTCTGTTGCCGACTTGACTGTGTGGATCTGACAGTGACCAACGAAGCTTTCCTGAGCCTGTTGCAGACCTGTGTGGATCTGACAGTGACCAATGAAGCTTCCCTGAGCCTGTTGCCGACCTGTGTAGACCTGACAGTGACCACTGAAGCTTCCCTGAGTCTGTTGCCGACTTGACTGTGTGGATCTGACAGTGACCATCGAAGCTTCCCTGAGCCTGTTGCAGACCTGTGTAGACCTTACAGTGACCAATGAAGCTTCCCTGAGCCTGTTGCCGACCTGACTGTGCGGACCTGACAGGGACGACCTGATACTGCAGTGTCTGACCGTGTCCACCTGACAGTGTGCGATCTCACAGTGCCTGGTTCTCGGTGTGTGGTCTGACCGTGTCCACCTGACAGTGTGCGATCTCACAGTGCCTGGTTCTCGGTGTGTGGTCTGACCGTGTCCAGCTGGCAGTGTGCGATCTCACAGTGCCTGGTTCGCGGTGTGCGGTCTGACCGTGTCCACCTGACAGTGTGGAGTCCTGCGGCGCTTACCTCTGCGCCGGCTGCTGTGACGGCGGGCGCGCCGGCCGTGTCGCCTGCACACCATGCCGTACACCCGGATGGCCGGCACGTGGGCGTGGTACGGCTGCTTGTGCTGCAGCGGCCCCTCTGAGAGCGCAGGCCACCGTCCGTCAGAGATGCCGCACTCGCCGTGTGCGCCCACACGCCCACTCGCCGTGTGGGAATCACACGGAGCGCGTGTGCACGTCCACAGTCGCATGTCACCACCCACATAACGCACGCACGTCAATAGACGCACGCCGAGACATGTCGCACGCACGTCCGTAAAAGAGAAAACATGATGGATACCACAAACGCACAAATGCAGACGACAGTTTGTGACGTAAAAAGGTACTGGCATTTCAGAGCTAAATTACGCGACTCAGCCGAGCGATAGTGCGTTAGCGGTTATAGGCTGCGTGGCGCAATTCCGTTGAGCATCGCCATAACGAATAAGCGTCACGCGAAACGCTCCCTATGTAGAGGGCCTGTGTCCATCCAGGGACCCGTCCCATCTTGGGAGTCCGATGTCATAGCATCACTCCATCTTCACGGTTCGGGTATAAGGATACATTCACAAGCTGGGTGGCTGTTGTAGTCGGCACCGGAGCGCCCACGCCCCGACAAGAAACCTGAATAACGGTATCGACATTCGTTCGTTAACGGTTGGCTTCTGCCTCCCAGGGGGGTGTCGGTGTTGGAGCAGTACGTCCGGGGTCGCCGGGGACGGCCCCGTTTCGGGCTTACTGACCGAGCCAGCCGTCGGCCGGGCAGCGGCACACCACCAGAAAGTGGGAGCGGCCGGTGCGCGCGTTCTGCACGGCCAGGAGGGCCCAGTCGCCGCCGACGCACGACGCGATGTCCCGACTCCTCTCGCAAGTCTTCACTGTCGTCAGCGCCTGCGACACGACCGTCAACGACCGGTCACGGACCGCCGCAGGTAAACCACCGGGTCACGGACAGTCACGGGTACACCCCAGGATCACGGGCAGTCACTAGCACACCCGAGGGACACGGGCGGACACTAGCACACCCCAGGGACACGGACAGTCACTGGCACACCCCAAAGACACGGGCAGTGACTGGCACATCCCAGGGTCACAGCCAGTTACTAGCACACCCGAGGGACATGGGCAGACACTAGCACCCCCCAGAGTCACGGGCAGGCACTAGCGCACCCCTGGATCACGGGCACTAGCACACTCCAAGGTCATAGGTAGTCACTAGCGCACCCCAGTGACACGGGCAGTCACCAACACACCAACTGGGCAATGGTAATGACTATCACACCATCGGCCCATGGCTGCCACCAACACACTACCGGGGAAAAGGCAGCGACTAGCGGGTTACGGACAGTCACATGCACGCGAACAGGTCATGGATAGTAGCTGACACATCACCGGGTCATAGACTGTTACGAACACACTCTCATACCGACGCGTCACGGACAGACACGTCACAACACCGGGCCTCTGACAGGTGCGACGGTACACACTCACCGACGCTGACGGGTCGGTGACCAGCGCGATGCTGTGCTGGTCGCTGCTGAGCAGCCTCGAGCTGCAGGGCGCCCCGTAGACTGGCGGACACACGCACTGCAGGGTGGCGTGGCGCAGGCGTGTGTACACGGTGGTGCAGACCTGCGACGGCACGGGCGGTTTGGGACCGAGCACGGCAGCGTTAGAGTACCTAACGGCAGCGTAGGGTTAGGGTGTTATGGCATTAGTGTTACGGCACAAGCTCCTACCAACTACAACATCAGTTGTAAGTTATACTGCTTTTACTGCAAGAACTTTAAAAGACTTTTCATATGCGCGGCATTAATTCCACTGCAAACACCTATACACGACATGAGTGCTATAAGATAAAATGTATACTTCAAAATACTTATACATATCATTACATCCACTGTGAAATGCTACGGTCTTTCTTATATGAGGCATTATTTCTACTGCGAAAGCTCATGCACGACATGAGTGCTAGATGACAAAACTTATACTGCAAAAACTTAAGTCCCTCACTCCTTTTACAGCAAGACTTATACATTCTTCCCTTCTACGCGGCATAACGTTTCCTACAAAAACCCGTACACGACAAAACTTAGCCAGCAAAAACATATGCCAGTTAAAAGCCGTTTTCACCATGGATTAAGGGGCTGAAAAGTTTTCAAGAAGTATTGAAATATTTCTATGATGCTTTTGTATATGCGACATACTTTGGCAAGATAAGCTTGTTTTCATGCGATTCCTTCCGCATGCAACAGATAAACCATATGTGCCTTAGTTCACTCAAATTCTAGGAAAAGATTAGGCCTGGGATTCAGCAATGTGCATCAGTCAAAGGCGTTGGATGCCGGCTGCTTCATTATTGTTTCCATCGGTGCTGTGGGGAACAAGGCGGGCTCTGAGGACCATTCCATTCAAGGATCAATCATCTTGGATCATGTTAAGGTGTTTAAGGCCTGTAAGCTCTGTATGTACCGTAAGCAAGCTTTGTAAGTATTGTAAGTGGGCCTCGTGAGTAATGCACACCTATGACACCTATGACACCACCTATGACAAGAGACGCTACTAAAATATAGTAGTTGGTTTTGTCGGGTCTGCGTCATAAATGCCCAATCATGTTTTTAATAAACTTGGAGAAGTTTCAAAAGGAAGAGATATGGCACCATACCCGTCCATAAAAACATGAACTTTCTCATAGCCCCCTAACCTAACTTAATTATGCGTCTTTACAAGTATGTGCCTTTAAATCTCAACGAAATATTTTTTAGTCGCAAAATTGCTGGTGAAAGGTGCGTGGTTACAACATAAGCAGAGAAAAGTTTCAAACGTTTTGCCCCGTAATCATTCGTGAAAACGACGATCACGACTTCAGCAGAGACAAGATGACAGTTTTTGCTGTAGCATTTTGTTGCGTATAAGTCTTTGCAGCAGAAGTAATGCCGTTTATAAGCAATGAATGTGTGACCTTTTACAGTAGAGGTAATGGCGGGTATAAGCTATTCAAGTATAAGTTTTGTCGTGTTGCACAAATGTTGCGTGCAAACCTTTGCAGTTGAAGTAATGTCGTGTATAAGTAATGACTGTGTAAGCGTTTCAAGTAGAAGTGGTGACGAGTATAAGTACTTGCAGTATAAGTTTTGCCACGTAATACTAATGTCGCACGTAAATATTGGCAGTTGAAGTAATGTCGTAGCACTCCTGTCGGTGGTAGTTTTCGTTGTAGCCATAATGTCGTGGAACCGTTCACGCGGAAGCGGAATCTAGCTGAGGCCCGGCTGTAACCTGGGGTCGGTATGTGAGCGATTCGTGGCGTTAGGAGACCCGAACAAATATGTCTGATCACACAGGCGCACAGTGTATTGCGGAAAATAAGGAGCGACGAATCCTACGAACCAGTGGATGAGGGGCGGGGTGCGCAATGGACCCCTGTCATCGTTGCGTCATTGGGCCTCGGTCTATTTTGAAAGCTGACGGAGCCAAGAGTGCTCGGTTGTTCTCCGTTTTCCACCATTGTCTGTGAAAGGGCACTGCGATTGGCATCAGAGGCTTGTCACCAGGCTCGTCGTCTACCCGGGGAGTGGGACGGGATCGCCGACATGCGTTGACGTCTCAGCCGGAGGCGCCACGTAGCGTGCTCTGGGCCGCCTTGCAGGCTACGTCACCTGTTGAGGCGCGCACGTCGGCAGCAGCTGACCTCCAGCAATCGACGGTCCTTGCCATGCCTGAAGCAAGCACAACAGGCGAATACGTTACGACGCGACACGGCACCAAACCGTCTCCCGGGTAGCGGCCGAGTTCAGGAGCCGTTTGTAATCTATGTATGTCGGGCATAGGAGCAGCGTTGAGCATGATTGCAATGACAGCTTCTTGACGCAATCCCTGAAAATATGCGCGGGAGTGTCAGTCGGCTGGCAGCTGAGTCGCGCTGGTGCCCAGATCGGTCACGACAGCGGGGAGTTTTTCGAAGCCGCGCCGTGTTCCGGTGGAAGAGTCCGTTCCCGAGTGTGACCCGCCGGTAAGGTAATGCGCTGAGGTGGAAACGTTCAACGCCTCACTCGTGCTCTTAGTGCCCATTGTTTTGCTCCAGAAACGAAATGGTGGCAGCGTTCCATTGCTCGGATGAGGGCATTCGTCTCCGCCATGCCCGCCGCTGGTGGCAGGAAGGCAAACAGAACAGCAGCGCTACATCAAACGGACGCAAAGTGGGGCGCCAGGTGATTATTAAACAGACCAAGCTTGCGCGGCAGTTCCGTCATTAATTGTCTGACATTCTGGGCGGAAATGTCGAGCTTCAGCCTACGTAATTGAGGCTAGATATATCTAATTAAAGGATGACTATTAGAACAAACGAATTCGGCCGTACAAATACCGTCCTGGAAAGCGATCATTGTCCTCAGGCTGCCCTCGTACGCGGTGTGGCAATCTGTCCACAGGGAACAGGTGAAGTAGTCAGAACCGAGGTTTATGTGTGGCATACACAGCTTCTTCATTGCCCTCGCTGCCCCATGAGGCCCCACTATCACGCGTATTTTTCTGCGTTGGCGAGCATCTGCAGTGATCACGACCTGCCTTGGATGTTTTTTTTTTTACTGTTCATCCCTTTGACTGCTTGTATCCCAATGATGGAGAAAAAGAGAGGAAAGAAAGAGGAGAGAGAGAGAGAGAGAGAGAGAGAGAGAGAGAGAGAGAGAGAGAGAGAGAGAGAGAGAGAGAGAGAGAGAGAGAGAGAGAGAGAGAGAGAGAGAGAGAGAGAGAGAGAGAGAGAGAGAGAGAGAGAGAGAGAGGGAGGGAGAGAGAGAAAAGCGAAATATGAGCGAGCTTCTGGGATCCGATGTCTTACGCCAGAGGATCAACGAAAGATGTATTTCATCCTCCGGGAGATGAGCACAAGTCAAAATATTGAGTACCGTCAATGGAGCCGTTATTTAGCATTACAATATCGTTAAATCAGTACCCCCTGGTATACAAAAGGTTGTTAACTCGACAAAAGTACTCTAAAATGATAAGATCCATACTTTACAGTTGGTTTCTGCCAGTACCGTCAGCCACTACCGGATTCCTTGCCGAAAGGCATTCCGCTCCAAGTTATAAAACCATAATATGCTTACCGTTAAAGAAAACCAGTGAATGCACATGTAGCGCAGGACGGGGCACTTCTGCAATCTTTACAACATATGTCTATGCCTTAAAAACTCATCAGGGCTTTAATTTTTAGACTGACCTCACATTGACCTCGGCCAGCGCAGACACCTGCTCGAAGCTTCCAAACCTCCCCCGGACACAGAATGATCACGCAGCCGTCATCATCCCCTCAGCCAGGGGAGCTGGGCTACGGGCCCAGCCCGCTGAGGCCGGTGCTGACCTTTGCGACCCTGCCGTTTGGGCGGCTGCGCGGCCCGCCGGCCGAGCACGTGCGCAGGTACGCCTCCAGCAGTTGGCGGGGCGCGGCAGAGCCGGCGTTCGCCTGGCCCCCGGCGTCCGCACACAGCAGCAGCAGCAGCAGCAGCAGCAGCAGCGGAGGCTGTCGCCACCAGCTGGCGTCAGCTGGTGACGTCATGGCTGCGTGACGGGCCCCCGCCGGGCCGGCCGTGCTGGGAACGCATTCGGTGTCGCATCAAATTACGGTCAGCAGTGGCACCGACGCTCACAGGGCTGGTTGCTCTGGGGACGTACGGATGGTCGCATCAGGGAACTATTAACTAATGCTGATCTGTACTTTGACCGACGGCGATACTGCGCGGATTCAGGAGTTAACGTTCACTTACATTCCACAAGTGTGTCCCATGACTAGAACAGATATCACACATTACCCGTATGGAATGTAGGGGAGAGTAGCGAGAGTTGCATCAATTTTTACCCTGCCGTCTCCTACTCTTACTACCGTGAGACTAGGACTAAATTTATAAATCTACAAGTAGCTACTTAGATTCATCCGAAGTGGTAAAATTTTGGAGTGCACGTCTCCGTTTTTTGGTAAATTATTTCTGAATGAGCACTTTTCAAATAACACGACCTGGCCCACCCCGATGCGAATTGTATCACATAGCAAGGAAGTTTTTCACAGGATAACGCTGAAGAATTGGAATAAAAAGAAATTGGCAGCAATATCTGGTAGCTTTGGAACGTCCAGGGTCGCTCAGACAAAAGTTATCGCATGCTTTCCTCACGGGTGGCAAGTGTATTTATAGCATAATCACGGTAGTTGTGGTTATGCAACGCCATAAACGACAGTGATAGTCATCAATGATCTCTTTACAATATTTGCTAAGATGTTTTTTTCTGTGAAATACATCCCATTCCAAGCTTTTAACAAAAAGGCAGCTTGTGTTAGTTTGAAATGGGAAGACATTCATCCACAGGAAAGCAGTTTTGAAGCTACATTCTTTAAAAAAACTCACACCAAGGACACATGTTCCAGTGAACAAAATCCGGGGGAAAATAAGGTTTTGGGCTAGGTTACGTCAATCTTTTTGGCTGAGCCCCCCAACTGATTTCAGTGAGTTACACCCATGACATGTGTAACCAAGTCTGTGACCAAGACATTGCCGACAGTGCCACGAGTGGCCACCGCCAGACAATGAGTGGCATGGGCTCACTCCCAGTCGGGTGCTCTAGCATCAATAGGCAGCGGGGCTATCACGTCGCGTATTTGATTGATGAAATCGATCAGCACACGCGGATTGGCTGACAGCAGGGACGGCCGTCAAGATAATCGGCCAATGATGCAGCGGATTAAGCCTTCAGCAGCAATGACGCGTCCGAGGTGGTCTAGGAGTATCAATCCCAGGATCCGCAAACATTTGAAAGGGCTCACCGAAATCCTGAAGTTGCCTTGCGAACTTGAAACGAACGTTTTGTCAAAATGTTCGCTGACGTAGATTCAGGAATGCCACAAAAGGGTGTAATGTATTATCCATCTCAGTGATGGGAAGCTTTTAATAGCCATGACATTTTAGAAGATAAAGCGTGCTGCAACTATCCTATTTCGAGGTCGTGATATCCAACAGCCCAAGTGTTCGGTAAAATGGGAAGTTCTTTCCGTGACCTTGTACTGCAAGTTATTCGGAAATGGTCCCATCATTCTCACGGACAAATGTAGCCCGCTAAGCTGGTTGATGTGATCAATTTTGTCGTTTTTCTGGCAAGGCGAGCTGATTTGGCATGCTAGGCTGTTTAAATCGATTACCACCGTCAAAGCATTGGTAACAAAACTGACATTTTCACAGCATTTATAAGTCGGTAGGCCTGGTGCAGGTCTAGACACATTCTTTCCTGTTACCTCACTGACATAGAAAGCACGCGACGTTTTTTCCAAAGCGTTCATGCGAAAATTTTGATTCTTATGCGCCATTCATCTCATCCAGCTGTGCCATTGGTAAGTGGAGTATGCGAATGCATGCAACTGTTTGCAGTGCGCTGATGATTTTCTGTTGTTTTTCAGCACTATCAATAACGATGATTATTTCACACGTTCCGTATGCGACTTGTCTAAACCGCTGCAAAGTCAGAAATGTAACTGTACTAAGTAAGCCCGTGGGTGCGCACAAGTCTTCACGAAAATATCGTAGAGCATACGTCGCACCATGTTTTGACCGCCGGCAAGTGTAACAGCCCGATCCCTTTAAACAGGTTGAGATAGGCGCACGTGTGGAATATTTCGGGCCGCCATATTCGAAGTTATTCATGCATCTGACGTTGTAGAAACGTCACACGAATTCCCCACCTCAATGGTAAAATATTCTGCTCAAGGTCAACAATAAATAATATGGCTGTTGGAGTAACAGTGTCATGGGTACGTCGGCACAGGTTGTCACATCGACAGTCGCCGGTTGGTTAACAGCCAGCTGAAACCATCACTTTCTCCCCTCGACCACGATTTGGTATTTGGTTAGTTAGATTATACCCCTTTGGGCCACCTATGGCCATTCTAGGCTTCGGGGAAAGGGTGATGGAAAAAACGTGGCAGGAATACGTGCACCAGGAGGCCCATCCGCCGTGGGCGCCTGTGGGCTCGGCGGTCGGACGGGGCTCTCACGAGGGCCCACTTGTGGCTGGCACGCGCAGCCTGTCCGGACAAGCAGGACATCGCAATGACGCAGAATAAGACGAAATAGAGGAAGCAAGGACGAATGCTCGATCACGAACCGCGTTTTGCGATCTGTTGCACAGGCATTTGAACAGTCCTGATAGTTATAACGGGCATGAGGCTGATAATCAAATGACTTAATGGGAATGTTCCACATTTAAAGTACTGAAGCATCAGACATAACCAAATAAGGTCACTTACAACCGATGATATACTAAGTGGAGCAGACTGCACTAGACAGCACGATTTTTCCGTTTAGTTATTACGCTCCTAAATACGTCACTGTTTGATAGCGTCATCGTACCCTGCACAACATTGAATGAGAGCCAGTTGACGGCCGTTCCGTCTGGAAATCGTGCTCACGAACGCCAGCTATGAACGACTCGACAAGTATATTTTTGCTTATCCTTGATCGCCGCGTAGCGTATGCTATGACAGTATTTGATTGGCGCTATTATGGCGTCATAGATGCCTGGGCGACCTTAAAATGGTCTCCCCGAAATAATCCGCACATCTACGTGGGCCTGTAGCTCATAAACTAGAAGGGTTCAGGTCTTAAGAAGGGCAGAGCTGTGAACATCAAAGGATCCTCAAAATGGATATTTCACTTCAAGGCCCTGTACAAATGTAGAATACTTACTTTAAAGACAGTGCCCGAACCGAGAACGTCAGTGCGCGAAGAAAATCAAGGCATCACAGAGAAGTGTTCAAGAACATCACTTGAAAAGACCACACACACGCACGTACCGATAGTGACGTAAACATACACACCTAGAGCGAAAACATCATCGTGCGGCGCTTGAAGCGCCACAGGTGAGTCACTCCGTCCACAACAGAAGCGGCCAATCGGGCGCTTAAGGACTTTATCAAAATTGGACTTCATAACGACGTTCCATAAAATCACCAAGTAGTAACATGCTGAGGAGCAAATTAACGATAGAGCACGATGTTTTGGTTTTGAGCGGTCTTTTGCACTTAAAAGCACACAAATAGCTACAAGTGAGCAGTTTCCATAACAGCTGATGCTTGCCCCATCGTCTTAAAAAGGAAACACTCTCTAATGCTCCCTCAGTATTTTCAGCAGATATGGAGACAAGGCCGCGCCACTATCCAGCAACCACGCGACAAACCCACCACGCCAGTGGCCAGCCTCGCAGCCGGACCCAACGGCAGCTGCGTGACTCGGAAATCCTGGACACCAGGGCGGTCGGGTGAGCTGTTAACCAGAGCACTCGCCCAGCTCAGAGCGGGTTCGGGGGGCACCGCCGGCGAGGAGCAGCAGAGCTGGCCGCCGGCTCGTCCGGTCGGCGCACGCGGCTGATCGCGCGCCGCGTGCCGGCTAACGAGCGTCCGATCGGCGCAGCCGGCCGTGCTGCCGCGCACGCCTGGCTTCATTTGTCGGGTACGTTCCATGGCCGCGCACACCGGTTAGAGCATTGTTGACGCCGGGGCGCCGACACGCCGGCCCGCCGGGCGCGTTCGGGCGGTGTAGCCCGCCCGTGCGGCGGCGCTTCGCTGAGACCCTCTGGCAGCGCAGGCGCGAGTGAGACCGTCGAGTCGCGACGAGCCGCTGGGTGATGGCCGGGAGGGCGGACACCGCCGGGTCGGACAGCGGCGCCCTGCCGCGTCCCGCTCTGCCCGATACGCTCCAGTGGCGTGGCGGCTCCCCGTGACCGATCGTATCACAGCCCTGGTGTGGGCGGCGGCTACCGGCCGGCGGAGATCTATTGTGACCGGGATCCGTATCCTGCCAATGACCGCGTCCCGGCGCAGCGCCGCCCTCCTCGCCGCACTGGGCCATCTGTCCGACCGGCCGGCCGCTCCTCTGGCGGTCGGGTCCTCCGGGATGTCCACCCTGTGTGGTCCGCTGGACTGTTCACTCTGAATGCTCCACCGGGATGTCCGCTCTGTGTTGTCCACCGGACTATCCATGGGAGACCTCCCAATAGACTATACACAGCCCGCCGGACTATGTACAGTCTACTGGGATGTCCAACCTGCATGATCCGCTGGACTGTCCACTCTGCATGGCCCACTGGACTGCCCGCTCTGTATGTCCACTGAACTGTCCACTCTATATGCTCCACTGGACTGTTCACTCTGCCTGGTCCGCTGTACCGTTCACTCTGTAGCGTCCACTGGACTGTCCACCCTGTCTGGTCCAGCGGGATGTCCATTCTGTGGGGTCCTCCGGACCATATGCTAATGAAACAGGCAGCTTTCCGCCTGTCCACGGGTTCGTTCCTGTCTGCCGGGCCAAATAGAACGGCCTGTTAGGATCCATCGGGCTATCCTGCCCTCCGGGTCCACTGAGCTGCCCTATTCGATTAGTAAGCCTGCTGTGACCAGCCTTGTATCTTGTGGACCGGTTCGGTTCTGTAGAGGCCTTCGTGGGTGACATTTCCTTTACCCAATCCGTCCGCCACCGATGAGACTGTGTCCATAGTCACTCAGTCCTCATCAGCTGCATCCACCGGCCACCCAACCATTCACAATTCTTCAGCACTTCACTTCTAAATCATGGTACAGTTTTACGAGCGTTTACACTCAAACTACTCATTTGAGTTGATAATTCAAAAACCGTTGAGAATGTGCTTATTCATGTCTACATGAGGCGTGAGCAGCATTATCATGTTGTATTTCTTCACGCATCTACCTGACATTCCTTAAAAGCTTTAATCATGTGCGTACTCATGCCTGTAATTCCCCAAATCTCTTCTTTAAGGGAACATGCACCTTTTTGTACTTTTCACCTACTGTTGGACCAAATGCAATGCGATTCGATCAGCAATGTCATGCGATGGCTTTAATTTCTCCCCCGTGGCATTTATCGCTGTGGGTCTTTTAGGTGGACATTTTGGCTTTGGGAATGGGCCTTTGCCGCCCGCTGGGACAATCACAAACGTCACAAACGTTCTTTATTCGAACTAGTACAGGTGGCGCGGCAGTTGTCATGACGACAGCGGTCGCGGCTGCAGGAAAGAAGTGCAGCACTGTTACAAGGCGTTGACAGCGTAATTTGAACTTAAAGATAATCAAAATTGATATCCTTATTATATCTTGACGGTGCCGCGGAACCGCTACCCAGAGCTGTTATAGCTGGTAGCTGATCCTTTAATTAGTAGCTGGAAACTGGTAACTGGTAGCTGGGTCTGAGGTTTCATTAGGGTATGTTTTTGAACTTTGCCCCAAAGGTGGGACGCCCCGCTTAACCTAAAGGGTTACACACTTCATACGGGTGTCCATGGTCTTCTCGACCCGTTAAGTCCTCTATTGCCTTTGATGGGACCTTCGTGACTGACTCGTCGCCTGACTGACGCGATAGTGTGAGTGAACTATTTCGTTGGGAGTCGCCATTAACATATTTATGTTGTTTCCTCGGCGAGAATCAAAGTACGCCCCTCCGTGATACTCATGGGGCACCTGGCCATGTCTATTCCCCATCATTACCGCAAACGAGCCAATATCAGAGCTGGGAATTGTGGTGTGATTGGGCTGAGACGAACGCACCCAGTGATGACCAGTGACTTTACTGATATAGCCTAACTTAAGGCTTAAAGGTTGGGAGTGGGATTGTATTTTTCCAAAGGTAAGAATATGTAATTACATCTCAAGTTTCTCACTATCTGAGACACCAAATGTTGGCACCCTAAGAGATCGCAGCAGGAGTACATCGCATATCAAACATGATTCTATTAACCTCACCTGCCTCCGTCAAAATACGCAATGCAGCAACTGCACCAGCCGGATGCGGACGCGCCGGCGTCCTGTCGTGGTACGGGTCAACGCAGCGACGCGACACCCGGTGGCGACGCACTGCCGGCCGGCCGAAGGCGGAGGACACTGCTGGCCGGCCGAGAGCGGGGGCCCGTAGCACTACCGCCGCTCCCGCGGGTCTCACCGTCAGCACTGCCGCCGCTCCCGCGGGTCTCACCGTCAGCACTGCCGCCGCTCCCGCGGGTCTCACCGTCAGCACTGCCGCCGCTCCCGCGGGTCTCGCCGTCAGCACTGTCGCCGCTCCCGCGGGTCTCGCCGTCAGCACTGCCGCCGCTCCCGCGGGTCTCACCGTCAGCACTGCCGCCGCTCCCGCGGGTCTCACCGTCAGCACTGCCGCTGCTCCCGCGGGTCTCGCCGTCAGCACTGTCGCCGCTCCCGCGGGTCTCGCCGTCAGCACTGGCCGCGCGCCGTGCCGCCACTCCGACGTCGTCCGCGAGCGCGGAGAAAGTCGAGACCACCGGGGCGGGGAACTCCCGAGGTGGTCCGCTGGAGACGGGACTCCTGAGATGGCCCGCTGGAGATGGGACACCCCTGAGGTGGCCCGCTGGAGACGGGATACTCCCTAGGTGGTCCGCTGGAGACGGGATACCCCTGAGGTGGCCCGCTGGAGACGGGATACTCCCTAGGTGGCCCGCTGGAGACGGGGCACCCCTGAGGTGGCCCGCTGGAGACGGGATACCCCTGAGGTGGCCCGCTGGAGACGGGATACTCCCTAGGTGGCCCGCTGGAGACGGGGCACCCCTGAGGTGGCCCGCTGGAGACGGGATACTCCCTAGGTGGTCCGCTGGAGACGGGATACCCCTGAGGTGGCCCGCTGCAGGCGTGGGACTCTTGATGAAATCCACTGGAGGCGGATACTCCTGAGACGTTCCGCTGGGGACGGGCACTGCTGAGGAGGCCCGTTGGGGACGGGGACTCCTGATTAAGTGCGCTGAAGACGGAGGAATCCTCATGCGGTTTGCTGAAGACGTTGGACTCCTGAGGTGATACACCGGAGTTGGAAGACTCCTTAGACGGTCCGCTGGAGACGGAGGACTCCTGATGTGGTCCACTGGCGACGAGTTAGGCGGAGGCTGTTGGTAGAGTCCACCTGAGTCCAAGTTTTCCGAAGTGGCCCGTTGGAGACAAAAGACACTTGGGTGGAACAGCGGAGACGGGAGACTACTGATGCAGCCCAATCGAAATGGAAGGCTGCTTAGGCGACCCAAGTGGTGACGGAAGGCACCTGGAGAAATTTCACCGGAGCCAGAGGCTGCTGACGAGGACTGCTGAGGATGATTGTCTCGGCGTGCGAGAGTAGTGCCAGCAGTCCCAATCTGGGTGGTTCTCGGGGCATTGAAACTCTCTAGAACCAACACGAAATCATGCGGGATTAGGCGTCCTTCCCCTTTGTTGCGTTCGCCTGCACGAAACATTCCAGTTGTGCGTGTATAAGGAGGAGTACTGGTGTTCGGTATGTGAACTCAATACTTATATGACAATCTTGGATATCGTGGTTTTCCGATATTCTTGGCTCCAGAGTGTTCTGGGCAGTATTACGGTCCATGGGCTTGGACCGTGATTCTTGCTCGGGTTCTGCGAAGATGGTATTCAGAACAGATATTTTCGGCAAAAAAGAAACAAAACGACAAAGCAATGCTCCTGGCCTTTATGATCATCATTTTAACACAGCGTAAGCTATGCTGCAGTGCACGGTGTGGCTATGTGGCCCGTAAAACCTACCGTGACTTTGCAGGCAGCGCTCTCCGTAAGTCGACTGCAGCGCCTTCTTTTTCATAATTGACCTGAATGAGCCAAGCCGTCCGCAGCTCTACCCTAGACGAAGGAAATTGAATGTCACGCTCATATCATTACAAAAAAACACATGATCTTCGCATATGATAAACAATGAGCTCAATCGTTACGGGGCAGTGTCACGATCATTCCCAGATCGCAGTTGATTGCGAACAACAGTGCACAACATAGGTACGGTCAAGGCAATATGTTGCCATGTATAATCATACAAGCGAAATGCCCCTGCAGGTCTGCGCGTATCTCGCGGTCGCACCAGCGCAACTCAGCCCTCTTTCGTAGCGCGCGCCGACAGAGCACGCTGCCAGGTCCGCACTGCCAGCTGTTATCGCTCAGACAGGTGTCAGCGACTGACAGCACCCTGCTCAGAGAACCACCGTCAGCGCCAGTCAGAGCATGGACATCAGTACGGATAGCCCGATGAAGCCGAGCAGCGAGCCCATGTGAGGGAACAGTTTTGTCACGGGGCTGCTGGCGTCCGGCAGGTAAGCGCTCCACCGCGAGATGAGGTCCGCGGCACTCGGCGCAGGTGACTCGGCAGTGCTGATGGCCTCGGCACGGGACCTTCGCCACTGCGGCCACCAGTCGGCAACCCAGCCCGGCCACCAGCTGTCTTCGTCGCCGTCGTTGAGATACTCGGAAGAGATGGTAGTGGGCTCGGTGGGGGTTGTCCACCACGACCACCGATCACTTTCGTCGCTGTCGGCAGAGGACGTGGTTAACCACGACCACCAGCCGCCACCGTCGCCTTCGGCAGAGAAGGGATACAGCCAAGACCACCAGTCGCCTTCCGTGCTGTCTGGGGGAGACTCGTCGGAGAAGATGATGATGATGGGATCGCCAGCTCCGCCGGTCGTCCCAGCAGCGGCCCGCGCCGCGGGTCGGGCCCGTGAAGAGGACGCGGCCGCCGGTGGGCGGCGGCAGCGGCGAGCGGGAGCGGAAGTACTGCCGGTAGATGTCGCGCTCCGACCGGCCCGAGTCGGACACCAGCGTGCCATGCTCGGCGAACACCCCGCTGTTCGCCAGCCGGCTGTTGGTCACCAGCCGGTACACGTCCGCGTCCCGCACGTCCACGTAGCGCGGGCTCAGGCACTCGGAGCAGAGCACCTTGAGCGTGTGCACGCGGCGGCCCGCCGGCCGGCCCAGGTCGTACACGACGCGCCCACCCGACACCTGCAGGAAGGTGTGGTTACGGCCGACGACAGCCAGTTCAAAGGCGCGGCGAAGGTGGCGGCCGGCGAGCGACAGCGCCACGGCTGTGACGCTGTCGTTGTTGGCCGTGACGCGCTCCAGGTCAGCCTCGGTGACGGCGCAGCGCGCCAGCGAGCCGCGTAGAGAGTCGGCGCCCAGCACGGCCAGCGACACCTCGCTCCAGGAGGTGTCCGACGGGAGCACGGCGGCCAGCAGCAGCGCGTCGGTCAGCGCGCTGCCCAGCGAGCACTCGGTGCGCATGCACGCTGCGCCGCCCTCCAGCCGCACCAGCGTCTGGCCCAGCGCGTCGCCGGCCGCGCTGGCGCAGGTCGTCGCGTTCGTCCTCGCCGGCTCCTCCTCCTGGTCGCCGTTGCCGTCGTCCTCCGAGGCAGGCTCGTCGGCCGGTGGCTCGGTCGGCGGCTCAGCCGGCGGCTCGGCCGGCGGCTCGGGCGCGTCCGACACGCGCAGCGGCAGGACGCGGCCGCGCCAGCCGAGCACGCTGCCGTCCTCGTCCAGCGTCAGTGTGGTGGTGGCGACGTAGCCGGCGGCGGCCACGAGCGGCGCCTCGAGCAGCGGCACGATGCCACCGCTCGGCCGCCGCACCGTTCGCGGGTAGCGGGTCCGGGCGTGCCAGCCGCCTGGCACCACCAGCGCGTCCATCTCGGCCACGTCACGCGCCAGTCGCACCGCCTCCTCACCGTCGGACCTGCCCACGCCGATCACTGTGCCGGCGCCGAGCTCGCGCAGCCGCCTCGCCTCCTCGCGCACGGCCGCGGCCGGCTCGAGCACGGTGGCGCCTGCCACGGCCGTCGCCAGGTCCTGCGGCACCACGCCGACCACGCCAACCGACAGCGCACCGAGCTGGAGCAGGACCGAGCTCCGCACGCTGTCACCGAGCGCCTCCGGCAGCTGGAGGTTGGCCGCCAGCGTGACGCCGTCACCATGGCTGAGCAACGGCACCACGCCCAGCTCAGGCACGCGCGCCACGCCCACTGCGTGCACGTCGGCACCGACCGCGGTTGAGAGGTTGGCGCCGGCGGCGTTCAGCACCAGCACCGCAGGCTCCGTCTCGCGGATACTGCTGACGGAGCGGACGAGAGCGGCCAGCAGCCGCGGCGAGCTGGCGTCGAACAGCTCGTAGTGCACCAGCACGAGGTCGGCCGCGAGCGCGGCGGCGGCGCACAGCAAGACCGCTGCGATCCTCAGCGGCGGCCCGTGCATCGCTGCTTGGTCGGCGCCACACGACTGCACGGATTAGGTGGGCAGGTTCCCGCTCGCCCGGTTGTGGCCGGGGCGGGATTGGAGCCCCGACTGGTGACCCACTCTGCCGGTCACGTGGCAGGCGCACACCGCTGAGATCCGCGAGCGTAGGTTGTCTTGTCCTATTGCCGGCGCAACGTGCAGGGAGCAAGGTATTTCTCTGGAAGAAATAACTAGCTGCTATTTAATTTGCATCCCGAACACAGTAATATCTTTCACTGGGTCTTTTTACGACAATGCAAACGGAGATAACACGCACCTCTTCAAATTGGACCAAAACCTGCATCAAGTGGATAACAACACAGGCAAAACACAATAATGCAAGTTATAGGGTCGTGCGAGTCACCGATAAGGAACTAAGAACGAGTAAAATAAAAAGACTCTACAAAAGCTAATTTTAACTTTGCTTACAGTTTTGGGAACATAATGTTTCTGAAAAGTGCATAGGAAAGCAAGATTTCTATATTTTAATGAAACATTGCCACATGATACGTGCGACTGCAAACTTTGCAACACACGTTCCTCCACCTCCACACAGTTCTCTATCTGAGCATGCCACTACCGTGTGGCTCCCTGTCCTAGGTGCCGAGATGACACAAAGCGTGTAAACCCGTTAAAAATAGCGAACTCTATCGTTCCAGATTATGTCGGCGTGACATGTAACCTGTGTACGTGGCGCCATATGATTCGCTGTTGGCTTCCCTATCGAATCATCATAATCTCGAGTCGCCCCGCTTTCTGGGTGGCGAGATATGACGCAAATCATGAAAACTGTCGAAAAAGGACATCCGCGTTGCCAGCTCGTGTGCTCTTCACCGTAATGTGTGCAACCGGCTGGGGAATCTTCCTCTAAACTTCGTTATAGGCGTTTTAGTGAATCCACGCATTGTCCCAGTTTCGTGACATACGGCGGACTTCTGGCTAGGATTTTGTGTTTGCCACTGCTTAACCCTGAATCCACCGTTTAAATGAATTAACTAACAAGTACCTCCGTGACATTGTGACGCGCAGCACCGCTCGCTGCTCCTGGCACAAACTTGAGCTGACTGTTCATCTACGACTCGCTATTATGCATGCCGTAGGTCATTTGACGTAGCGCGCGTTTGCTGCAGGTGTTTAATGACTACAGGCCGACTCTGACGAAGACGACACAGGAAGGCATTGTCACCCACACAGGTCAATATAAAAATAAAAAGAGAGAGCGATAAAAAAAGAGGAAGGCCAGAAGAGATAATTCATTTTAATTTTGAAATCTGATCAAATGTGGGTCTGCTCAGAGAAGGGTTAGAGCTGATTAGAGCTGTCCGAAGATCACTCCATTTCTGTTACGCACCAGCGGGGCTCTGGCCCGAGCGCATCTCCGCCTGCCGGGTCGGCCGGCCCCGCTGAGCGGCTCGCACTCCCGACCGTCCCGCCGCGATCGCCGGTTTGCCACACGTCGGCCGGCAGCGGCGCCCGACCCGGGAACCGGTCATCGAGCGTGCGCGACCGACATTGGGCATACCGGTCGGATGGGAGAGCGAGCAATACCGGCTCGACCGGCACCCGGCAGCAGTCGGGGGCACGTGACGTTATCGACGGGGGTGACGTCCTGCGGTGGGAAGTTGCTCGGCCTTCCCGACCGCTGAGCGCTGCCGCTTCGTGGGGCCCCTGCACTTTACTGGGGCAAGCGCCTCGCGTGGCTCGTGGAGCGCTTACGGAGCTCTCGGAGATCCTTCGCATGACGACGCAAGTCACGTTCTCGCACCGTGAAGGCAGGTACGCAAGAAGACGGAATAGTGTTAATTACGATGCAACGAAGGATACCGTCGGTGCCCAGCATCTGTAGCTCCCCACATCCAGGGGGCACCAACCTGATGTTCCATCGCGTTGTGCAATGGTCGCTAAACTCTTAAGGACACCGCTGGCTGTGGCTAAACAAGCCGGACGGCGAGAAGTATCCCGTTTCCAGTCGCAATGAAAATCATTTAGTTGACTCGTGGGAAAAAGCCACATCATGTTTTCCAAGTCGCGTAAAAAACCAAGCATGTCGCGTGGCACAGGTATCGAAGTGCTACACATTGCAATGTTCTCGCACACAGAGCTTCCGGTGGTCGGCTCCACCCCCAAAAATGCCTGTGCACTTAAATTACTGCATATATTAGATTCGCGACACGCGGAGGATGACAAACTCTGCAAGATGTTTCGCGCCAACCGTTTAGGATGTCTCCGCTTCGCGGAAGTTGTGAGTTTCCCGTCGCGATTGCATTTCGACATATCTGACTTCTCCGCGGGGTCCCATGGATCCGACACATGGCGCAACGTGACGAAAGCCCCGGTCTCGCCTTTAGTGGCGCATGAAAGCAGCCTTCGCAACTTCAGACTGCGTGATATGGTATCGCCAGCCACCGTGTGCGGCCCCAGTGATACCCATCTGGTAAGCAAAGCCAGCTACGGCATTTCGTGGTTTATTTGGAAACGGTTACAAACATGTGCTTGAACAAAATTAGCTTCTCTTACTCGCATGGAATGTATCCAGGGCCGCAACACGCCTGGCTGGATTCACTACAGTGGACGGTATCCAGGAACACATCACACACCTGGCTGGATTAAATCGCATCAACGGTAACCATGGCTAAAACACACCCCCGTGGGATTCACTCCAATGGACGGTAACCACGGCCGCACCACACACCAGGCTGGATTTACTCACATGGGCGGTAACCAAGGCCGCAACATGCACCCAGCTTTATTTACGTACGTGGACGGTATCCAGGGGCGCATCACACACCAGGCTGGATTCACTCACGTCAACGGTATCCAAAGCCGCACCACACACCAGACTGGATTCATTTCCTGTGGACGGTATCCCGGGGCGCACCACACCAGGCTGGATTCACTCGTCTGGACGGTATCTAAGAACGTGCCACACACCTGGCTGGATCCACTCACATCGACGGTATCCAAAGCCGCACCACACACCAGGGTGGATTCACTCATGTGAACGGTATCCAGGGACGCGCCACACACCTGGCTGGATTCATTTCCTGTGGACGGTATCCCGGGGCGCACCACACACCAGGGTGGATTCACTCATGTGAACGGTATCCAAGGACGCGCCACACACCTGGCTGGATTCACTCACATGGACGGTATCCAGGGCGCACCACACACATGGCTGGATTCACTCACATGGACGGTATCCAGGGCGCACCACACACATGGCTGGATTCACTCACATGGACAGTATCCAGGGCGCACCACACACATGGCTGGATTCACTCACATGGACGGTGTCCAGGGGCCCACCACACTAGGCTGGATTCACTCACATCGACAGTATACAAAACTGCATCACACACCTGGCTGGATTCACCCATATGGACGGCATCCAGGGGCATACCACACACATGGCTGGATTCACCCACATCGACGGTATCTAGGGGCGCACCACACACCCAGCTTTATTCACGCACATGGACGGCGCTCTGGGCCACACGTTAACACGGACGACAGGTGATGGTGGCCATGCCGTGCTCAGTATGTGAGCACAGTGTGTCCCAATGCCAACAGATGAGAGCAGCGCTGGGCCGGCGCGAGGCCGGCACACAGCAGGCACAGAGCGGACGGACACGACATACCAAAACGGCGGGGCTCCCATTCACACTCCGACACGGACGCAAGCAGACATCAACAGGCGACAACCACACGGGTGAGAGACGAAGCTCTCGCCGTAATCTGCGGACAGCTGGCTGACCATGGTTAGGTCACAGCCAGGTCCCACAGGTCGGACGACTGGGACGGCCAGCACGGGTCCATACGACCCGACTAAACACAAGACGATGGCGAACAAAATGCCATCAGATACAACACAAACACATCACGTGCTACAGCGAAATGCACAAACATACACTGACGATGCATTCCGTGAAAATAAAGTGGAACGGAAGCGCAGCCTTCGGTGATGTTGTCAAAACGGGCGCATTTTCTCACACATGTCCTTGATAACGTGCATTCAGACATCAACAGGCGACAACCACACGGGTGAGAGACGAAGCTCTCGCCGTAATCTGCGGACAGCTGGCTGACCATGGTTAGGTCACAGCCAGGTCCAACAGGTCGGACGACTTTGGGACGGCCAGCACGGGTCCATACGACCCGACTAAACACAAGGCGATGGCGAACAAAATGCCATCAGATACAACACAAACACATCAAACGCTACAGCGAAATGTATAAACATACACTGACGATGCATTCCGTGAAAATAGAGTGGAACAGAAGCGCAGCCTTCGGCGATGTTGTCAAAACGGGCGCAATTTTCTCACACCAGTCCTTGATCATGTGCACCGGACTCGGACAGACACTCATGGCAATCATATCCACTTACAGGCATTCCAGGTGGATGACGAAAAATGAATCACAATGGCTCCAATCCTCCAGTACAAATTACAAACGCATGTGCAGCGGCACGACGCACTGGGAATGATTACCGGAACCCGATAGCTTAAAATACAAAACAAGCCTACAAGATTAGCTGTGCGTACTCGAAGACGGTGGGCTCTCCATGAAATGCCCACCTTGTGCGTGCCACTCAACTAAAAGACTACAAACCCTTACTTCGATGCTATTCATAACCTTAACACGTTTCAGGCACTTTGCACTGGATCCAACCTAAAAATAAACTACGTCTGGCACGAAACCATCGGCCAAATGTCACTTTGAGATTACATCGCAGTTGCTATGAGATTACATGAGAGCCGCTCTGAGATTCCACACACTCTGAGGTTCCAGCAGCATCTTCTGACATATTCACACACACGGCACCACCACGGCTTCGGCCGGGCGCCAGCCTACCGCCGTCGCTGCTGCTCGGGCGGCCACCGACGCCAGGGTGGCACCGAGGCACGGGGCGAGCGCTGCTGCCCCGGGCGTCAGGCGCGGGGCGGCGTCAGGTCGGCGTGGGCCGGCGGCCAGCGGAGCGCCTCAGCCGGCGAGACCACGCAGGAGGCCGGCCGCCAGCAGCGCCAGCACCGCCAGACAGCTGACATGCGGACGCTGGGCGCCCGCCAGCCGACACTTGTAGTAGTCGTACCTGGCGACGGGGGCAGAGACGGGCGCCGTCAGCGGCAGCACAGTTCGGTACAGCTCGGTGCAGAGGTGGTGCGTGCAGCGCGGCCGATAGCACACTGACGACTCCCAGCTGCTGAGTGGTGCGCTCGTCACGACCGAATGCGTCGCGCTGAGGCTGGACCGGGGCGTGGGAGCTAGACGTGGCACGCCATGACTGGCGCCACCCTGGGGCGGGCGGCCCACCCACCGACAGGGCGGGGTGGTGCTAGTCCAGGGTCTAACGCCGACGCCGGTCGGTCGGTATCGGCAAGATGAGCTCCGAGCCGACCCCCACCGCGGCAGCACACAACCACATTCGGAGCGCGGGCCCCGCGTCACGGACACAGTGCAGGGATCCGAGCCGACCACCAGCGCAGCAGCACACAACCACATTCGGAGCGCCGGCCCCCGTCACGGACACAGTGCAGGGGTCGGAGCCGACGCATTCGGCGGGCGGAGCGAGCCGCTGACGCGTTAACTCGGTATCATCTCCGTCCACCCGCTCGAGGGAGGGGGGGGGGGGGGGGGCGACCTGGCACCGCGCCGGCTCGCTCACACATTCCCAATCCACCGGCGCCCTGCTCGAGAGGGGGTCTGTAGAAGGGGGAGGGGGGGGGGGGGGTTATCGCACCTCGTTTCCTTGTTCTGGACCAGGTTCAGGAACTCGGCCTCCACCAGCTGTCCGTCGAAGTACGTGATGGGGTCCTCGAACGGGTACTCGTAGCCTTGCTTGCAGGCGCACTTGTAGCCGCCCGTCCAGAAGCCGCGACCCTGGATCGGCACGCACTGCGGCGCGCGCCGGGCCATCGGCCGTCAGGCGCCGCGCACCAACGGTCGCGGACACCACGGCGGCAGACGGCCCGTCCCAATGTCATCAGCAGCGGCGCAGAAACGGCGGCCAGGCCGGCGGCAGTGGTAGTCGCGGCGCTCATGACATTTGAGATGTCAAACGCCATCCAGAATACAACCGATCCTCCACTGCGGCCTGATCACACAGTGGCATCTCTAAAATACTGATTTCACCGCGGATATGTGGACAATGACACCAGGCTTTGACTCCTTCACAACACAGCAGCGCCACTGTCAGAACCGGGCCGCTGTACACTGGTGTACGGGCCGGGCTCCGGGTCAGCTCCAGCCGACACAGGACCAGGTAGGCACCAGCGGCCACCGCCAGCGTCAAACAAGGCCGCTCCGACGCAAGGCCGGCGATCGGTCCGTCAAATGCTCGTCGACGGCAGAGCCTGTCCTTTGACTCACGTAAGACGACCTCCTGTCGCACTTGTGCGTGTCCTTGAAGGCGTTAGCCACCCAGTAGTCGTGGTCGCACTGGTTAATGTCCAGTTTCTCGGCACTCATGGACACGCTCACCATTCCCCTGTACGCAGAGCGGAGCCGCCAGCGTCACTTAACAGCACGCATGTAGACGAGCCAAATTACAACACGCATGTGGATGCAAAACATCATGGAACACAAGTGGAGGTACCGCATCATAGTATTAAGACCAACGTGTCACACCGCAGCGCGAAGATGGATGCACTGTATAACGGTCTAGTGGCGGAGGGGCTATGTCACCGCTGATGCGCGCAGACGTACGAACGCACACACTGCCCCCCCCCCCCCCCCCCTATACACAAACGCACGCACGAATGCACACACCCGCAGAGAAACAAGCGTTGGCAACATGTTGGGTCAGCGACCACCTAAGAGACACGAATCCAGGTCGCGCACGTCACCACGGCGCCATGACGTACTTGAACTCGACGCTGTGCTTCAGGTCATCCCAGCCGAAGAACGGCACGGCGTAGGTGATCATCCACATGGGGTGGAAGCCGTGACAGTCGTAGTAGGGCGGCGACCAGTAGCCGTCTTCTAGCTTGGCCGCCCTGGGGGCAGCCGCACGCCGTTAGCCGGAGTTGACTGCGGGGCTGAAGAGAGGCTCGGTGGGGTGCTGGGGGTCACTGGCGTTCTTAATAATAGACTGATGGGCTTGGTAAATGGTACACTTTCGGCTCGGACAGCGTGAGCCAACAGATCCCCTGTATCTGTCTCGGTCTCAGTCTCAGTCTCAGTCTCAGTCTCGGTCTCGGTCTCGGTCTAGGTCTCCGTCCTCTCTCTCTCTCTAGCTCCCTCTTGCATATTACTGCCAACACCTTGTTACCTCCTATGTACGCGGCTGCTTGGCGGTTTTTGTAAATGCTTCGAAAAGAAAGCATCCAACGCGTCGAAAACATTACGCTTTTTGCTGTGCGAATCACCTGTGGCCGCTGTCAGCCCGGCCGTAACTGGGACATGTGTGCTGAAACCCGCTGACTCACCACCCGCCAAGCATGCCAACGGCACCCGCCACATTGTGTCCCAAGCTTCTGGGCGTGCTTGATCGCTCTGAGACGCTGTGGCCCGGAAGTTTCAAATGTTTGAAAGAAAAAGGTGTGGTACGGAATGCGGTGCGGTCACATCGCGTTGTCAGTGATAAGTTTTCATGTTAGGCCCTAGCAATGATTCCATCGTTTTTCTTCCAAGAACCAAAATCAAGAATCCATTTTCGAAACCCAACAGCGGCCAATAATACTGCTGCCAGCCGCATCAACCGCATGACACCGAGTGAGCGCCACATGGTCGTTCGCAGCCTGCATGCTATCCTGCACTAATCGAAGGCATCCCTGCTCTTGCTTGTGTTTACTGAGTATCGTATTTAACATGTCGTTTGTTTTAGCATCGACTCGACACTCCGAATGACGCTAGGATCGGAGTGCTGCTAGCCGTTGATGCATGGGTGCCTACGTTTATCAGTTCTGTCCGTCTAAAGATACACGGGTGATAGTGAGTGACCTTTTCCATATCTGTAAGAATGACGCCTTCACGGTCATGCAGCATGTGCCACCATGTAAAGAACACTTAGATCATACCTCCCAGTATCGATAAACATACAATAAACGTGCCTTAAACTCAGTCTTGTTCAGACGGCCATCGACGAAAATTCGAGTACAAGACTACACTTAACTAGATATTTGGTAAGAGTATTGACTTACAAGAAGTAATCCGGGTATCTGGTGTACTTGCGCAGGAAGATATTGTCTCCGCGCGGATGAGAACGGAACAGCATCTTCAGCCAGATCTTCTCCAGCGAGTCAAAGTTGGTCGACCAGCGGGCCTTCACCTCACGGAAGATCGGCTTGTTCAGGTACACCTCCTCTGAAACAAGCCGCGAAGGTGAGCCCACACACACACGGCCCGCTACATGCGTGGAAGACGGCGGAGACAACCACGTAAAAATGGTCAGTCAATGCCAATTTCCAGTGGAAGAGCTGTGACAGAGTTCAACACAGAACTCGTCCTTCAGCAACACACAGTCGCACACACGCCGCGACAGTTCAGTCCAGACGCAGGCTAACTGACCGGACTTGTTGAGTCGTGCCAGGTCCTCCATGTTCAGGTTGCGCGGATTCAGCTCCTTCTTGAAGGCGTACGGCGCGAACAGGGTGCGATTGTAGAACTTGTTCCTGTCCCAGAAGATGCCGGCGCCCCAGATCCAGGTGTCGCCCATCAGCATGGAGATCACCTCGCCCATCATCTGGTCCTCGGTCAGCGGGCGGTCTGCCACGCGGTTCCCGGAGAACACCTCGTCCGGGTCCGACACCTGCGGACAGGCGAACACAGCAGCCATCAGCGGCGCCGTCAGACACAGGGCAGGCTGAGGAGAGAGGGGGACGAAAGCGAGAGGGGCGAGCGCGACGCCATGAGGCAGCCGTGTGAGGGCAAGATAGCGTTTTAATTACCGATGCCATCAGACTGAGCCGCATGTACAAGCGCAATTGTGGCAACAGGTAAATTCCTTCACGGCGACGCGCACCAGCCGCCCGCGCCCGGCAAACACGGGGGCAGTCTCCGGCTCGCACGCGGTCAGCTCGGCTGCCCAGCGGGCGGTGGCGCACCTGCAGGAAGGCCGAGATAAAGTTGGCCAGCCGGAGCGCCAGGCGGGCCTGATTCTCCATCTGCTTTTCGGCGCCGTACATGACGTCGCCGCGCAGCTGCAGGTCTTTCGGGTGGTACCTGTCGGCGGCGCCGGCGCGTCACGCGGCGCCCCGACACCGGCCGACACCTCCGCGCCGCCCGGCCGCGCCCGCCACCGGCACCGGCGCACCACACGGACAGGGGCCATCAACGCTCACGTCACCTGTTGGCCGGTAGAGCCAACGTCTTCCAAAGCCGGTTACCTGGACTGATCCGTTGAGTTCTTTTATCAGCATCTGAGTACCTCCCATGGTCTTCACCCATGTTAAGCCGAATCCACCCGCATCTGTCCTCCATCACTTGAACGCACTCCGCAAACGAGTCGCATTTCTCCCCACATTGTAGATTTTGCGATCTGGACCATATTTTGACGAGGCGAGCTAGTATGCACAAGGCGGGGCAAGAAAGTTAAAGCCAACCACATGTTGCATTAGCTGACATCACGGTGAATAACGCCTTACTTGGTGCAGTCGCCGGTTTTGACCTCCTTTAAGAACTCTAGCAGAGGCATCACGTTTTCGGCAGGTGGCTGAGCCAAGGTATCGTTGGGCTTGACAGTGTAGTTTTTGAAGAAGTGCCGGTTCAGATGCTGGTACCTGGTAAACTGATCCAGCTTCGCTTTACCCTGGATGGTTTTATGAATCCCTGCAAGAAAGCATGTTCCATTACAATTAGCCACATGAGAGCATATCACCACGGGATCCACGAAGAGCTTCTCTAAAACACCTCGTGGCCTGAAAATAGGAGAGCCTGACTCCAATACACCAGAGACGCCGATACACTGGTCATTACACGTCCCGGCACTGGCGCATACACAGTTCTGGCATGACCATGCCAATACGCAGGGTATGCTGTGTTTGAGAACATTGGATCGTGTGAAATTTTTCAGTTTGGACAGCAGAGGTAACCCAGTAGCTCATTAGACCACTGCTAACCCAACGCCAAGTAGACAGTGCTGAATGCATGATGCATACATGACACCACCAACGCGTTTCTTTAGAAGTGCGGGAGGGGCAGACTCACAGCCAATTTTTTCGCAGTGGAACGCGTTCTGGTACTGCTCGGTGGTGGCCCGCTCGAGCACCTCGCCCAGGTAGGGGCGCCGCACCACGTTTGGCAGTCGGTGGCCGGGCTTACAGCGGCACTGGTAGCCGCCGCGGCGGAACCCGTACCCGTCCAGCGGCTCACACTGCCACGGGGGAACAGGCAGCGGTCAGACTGTGCTCAGCCGGGTCACACTGCCACAGGAGGGACAGGCAGCGGTCAGACTGTGCTCAGCCGGGTCACACTGCCACAGGAGGGACAGGCAGCGGTCAGACTGTGCTCAGCCGGGCCACATTGCCACCGAGGGAGCAGACAGCAGTCAGACTGTGCTCGGCCGGGTCACACTGCCATAGGGGGGACAGACAGCAGTCAGACTGTGCTCAGCCAGGTCACACTGCCATAGGGGGAACAGACACCAGTCAGACTGTGCTCAGCCGGCTCACAATGCCACAGGGGGAACAGACAGCAGTCAGACTGTGCTCAGCCGGCTCACGCTGCCATAGGGGGAACAGCCAGCAGTCAGACTGTGCTCGGCCGGATCACACTGCCACGGGGGAACAGACAGAGGTCAGACTGTGCTCAGCCGGCTCACGATGCCACGGGGAAACAGACAGCAGTCAGACTGTGCTCAGCCGGCTCACAATGCCACGGGGGAACAGACAGCGGTCAGACTGTGCTCAGCCGGCTCACACTGCCACAGGGGGAACAGACAGCAGTCAGACTGTGCTCAGCCGGTTCACAATGCCACGGGGAAACAGACAGCAGTCAGACTGTGCTCAGCCAGCTCACAATGCCACGGGGGAACAGACAGCAGTCAGACTGTGCTCAGCCGGCTCACAATGCCACGGAGGGACAGACAGCGGTCAGACTGTGCTCAGCCGGCTCACGATGCCACGGGGGAACAGACAGCGGTCAGACTGTGCTCAGCCAGGACACACTGCCACGGGGGGAACAGACAGCGGTCAGACTGTGCTCAGCCGGCTCACGATGCCACAGGGGGAACAGACAGCCAGTCAGACTGTGCTCAGCCGGCTCACAATGCCACGGGGGAACAGACAGCGGTCAGACTGTGCTCAACCGGCTCACAATGCCACGGAGGGACAGACAGCGGTCAGACTGTGCTCAGGCGGCTCACAATGCCACGGGGGAACAGACAGCGGTCAGACTGTGCTCAGCCGGCTCACAATGCCACGGGGGAACAGACAGCGGTCAGACTGTGCTCAACCGGCTCACAATGCCACGGAGGGACAGACAGCGGTCAGACTGTGCTCAGCCGGCTCACAATGCCATGGGGGAACAGACAGCGGTCAGACTGTGCTCAGGCGGCTCACACTGACACGGGGGAACAGACAGCGGTCAGACTGTGCTCAGCCGGCTCACAATGCCACGGGGGAACAGACAGCGGTCAGACTGTGCTCAGCCGGCTCACAATGCCACGGGGGAACAGACAGCGGTCAGACTGTGCTCAACCGGCCCACAATGCCACGGAGGGACAGACAGCGGTCAGACTGTGCTCAACCGGCTCACAATGCCACGGAGGGACAGACAGCGGTCAGACTGTGCTCAACCGGCTCACAATGCCACGGGGGAACAGACAGCGGTCAGACTGTGCTCAGCCGGCTCACAATGCCACGGGGGAACAGACAGCGGTCAGACTGTGCTCAACCGGCTCACAATGCCACGGGGGAACAGACAGCGGTCAGACTGTGCTCAGCCGGCTCACAATGCCACGGGGGAACAGACAGCGGTCAGACTGTGCTCAACCGGCTCACAATGCCACGGAGGGACAGACAGCGGTCAGACTGTGCTCAGCCGGCTCACAATGCCACGGGGGAACAGACAGCGGTCAGACTGTGCTCAACCGGCCCACAATGCCACGGAGGGACAGACAGCGGTCAGACTGTGCTCAGCCGGCTCACAATGCCACGGGGGAACAGACAGCGGTCAGACTGTGCTCAACCGGCTCACAATGCCACGGGGGAACAGACAGCAGTCAGACTGTGCTCAACCGGCTCACAATGCCACGGGGGAACAGACAGCGGTCAGACTGTGCTCAACCGGCTCACAATGCCACGGGGGAACAGACAGCGGTCAGACTGTGCTCAACCGGCTCACAATGCCACGGAGGGACAGACAGCGGTCAGACTGTGCTCAGCCGGCTCACAATGCCACGGGGGAACAGACAGCGGTCAGACTGTGCTCAACCGGCTCACAATGCCACGGGGGAACAGACAGCGGTCAGACTGTGCTCAACCGGCTCACAATGCCACGGAGGAACAGACAGCGGTCAGACTGTGCTCAACCGGCTCACAATGCCACGGAGGAACAGACAGCGGTCAGACTGTGCTCAGCCGGCTCACACTGACACGGGGGAACAGACAGCGGTCAGACTGTGCTCAGCCGGCTCACAATGCCACGGAGGAACAGACAGCGGTCAGACTGTGCTCAGCCGGCTCACACTGACACGGGGGAACAGACAGCGGTCAGACTGTGCTCAACCGGCTCACAATGCCACGGAGGAACAGACAGCGGTCAGACTGTGCTCAGCCGGCTCACACTGACACGGGGGAACAGACAGCGGTCAGACTGTGCTCAACCGGCTCACAATGCCACGGGGGAACAGACAGCGGTCAGACTGTGCTCAGCCGGCTCACACTGACACGGGGGAACAGACAGCGGTCAGACTGTGCTCAGCCAGCTCACAATGCCACGGAGGAACAGACAGCGGTCAGACTGTGCTCAGCCGGCTCACACTGACACGGGGGAACAGACAGCGGTCAGACTGTGCTCAGCCGGCTCACACTGACACGGGGGAACAGACAGCGGTCAGACTGTGCTCAACCGGCTCACAATGCCACGGGGGAACAGACAGCGGTCAGACTGTGCTCAGCCGGCTCACACTGACACGGGGGAACAGGCAGCGGTCAGACTGTGCTCAGCCAGCTCACACTGACATCAGAAGGACACATGGTCATCATAATACGTCAAACAGCACATGTAGCTGTTGAAGAACCACACAGCTGTCAGATTATTTACCGCGGTCGGCACTGCCGCCGACAAACAGGCGTCACAACTCCGGTATTTGTGGAAGAAGGCTGGCATGGGACACGGACACACATAGATCCCGGTCAAGCGCCTTTCGAGAGATCCCGTTGAATCTTCCTTCAGCAAGTTTTCAGCCCTGGCAGCCTTCGAAACATGCCTTCCCGGACAAATTGGCACCTGAGAGTGACAAAGTGGCTTGCGACTCGATGTTACCTCAGTAGTTTTATGCCGAACATGGACGCCTGTGGCGTTACAAGCGACGGGTAGTCGCTAACCTATGATAAATCATTAGCGTGCCCAGGAAACGTATAATTCCCTGATATACCCGTTGCGTCGATCATGGACAGGCAACAACGCCATCAGCGCCCGCAACCGAACAACGATCCCATGCCAAACCGTAGCACTGAATCAGGGCGTTTGATCCGACATACGCGCGCCACACAGTCAGGGCCAACAGCGCAGAATCCATCTCTCCAGAAGTCAGCCGAGCGCTGTCAACTGGCGGCACTGACCTCCGTTGTGTCCTTTTTGCAGCGCGCGGTGTCCGCAAAGATGTTTGGGCCGCTGTTGCCCTCTCCCAGCGGACATTGATTTATGTCCATTCGTTCGAAATCCATCTCAATGACGGCCACCGCCGTGTAGCTGGAACACGAAACATTGCTTCCATCTCTGCAGCTACCTCCAGGCACGCAAGCACACCAGTGCGAGCACTATCAGGAACAGCCATAAGCACTAATGCCGCGTAGAAAGCTCACTAACGCGTGCCATCTCACTGGTAAACAAGTAATTGCATTGCCAGGAAACCAGCATAAATACGCAAAGGCGGGACGGGGGCCGACCATGCGACATGACAAATATGAAATAGAGGTTGCACCAAAAAAAAGGTAGGCTGCCAGATGTCCTTAGTATACCTCCGCAGCCCGTCGCCTGCCTATGCTTGGCATTGCGCCTATGATACGGTGGCGGCGGTCGCTGACCATCGGGACGTACGTGGGGTACTCGATGTGTCTGAAGCCCGTGTGCCTGTGGTAGAGGTCGACGATCGGTACGGCTGCGCCCATGATCCACTTGTTGGAGCGGCCGCAGTCGAAGTACGGCTGCGTCCAGTTGACCGGGCCGGGCGTCTCGTCATTGGCTGGCGGCGGCGAGGTCACGCATCACGGGTGGCGCCAGGCCGGCCGGCGCCACGGCACGGCGTCAAGGTGGGAGCGACCTCACTACCACCAGACGGCCCGAAGACCCGCTCCGCCTCCGGGTCCATTCACAGAGCGGGGCCGGCCGCTGGGGCCAGTGCCAAACTCCGCAGGCCGCCTCAGAACCACAGACACGGGACTCAGGTCACGTGGCTGGCTGGCCCCGCCGGAGCGACGCCCGACCCTCCAGGTCACCGCAAGCTAAACGGAACCTGGCGACCAGTTGTCGATACCCGCCAGCACTGGGTGACACGCGAGCGCTAGCCCCTGCCCACGGCTGCTCGTCAGACACCAGCTGCCGCCGACGCTCACCGGGCGGGCCGTGGAAGGTGTACGTCTCGTTGGTGTTGTTGGCGTAGCGGATCTTGATGTGGTACGTGGTCTTGGAAGCCTGCGTTTGCCGCTGATCCGGTAACCACTTGTAGTACCTGCCGATCGCGACAACGAAACGTGTACTTACACCTGGAAACGGCCTCCTGTAACTGATCTGCTGCCTGGTCACTCTGACGGGACATGTAGCGACCGTATCCATATGCAGGCCAATCGGGCTATGTGCGATACATTTTAGATTATTATTTAATGTGTCCCACTGGCCATTTCTACCAGACCACACAGACATACAAGCCTGCTACAGAACAGACGCATACAAACAGGCATCCCGGTGCTGCGTCGGCCAACTACCCGAGACATCGTAACACTGACCAACGGTTTATGCGGTACTCCTCCTTGGTGTAGTTCTTGCTCTGCCGGATCTTCTCAAAGGCGCCCAAGTCGGACACCTCAACCGTGTTCAGCGTCGATATCCGCTCCAGGTGAAACGGGTAGTTGTAGTCGTCAGCGCTGCGGCAGGGTACGGGCGTTACAGGCTGACCCATCCGCCCGCCGAGCGTCGGCCCGGCACCGATGCTGAACACTGGGCACGACGCCCGGACCGCCCAAAGCCAGGTCCGCCGCAGTTCGCAATCGCACCCCACACGACGGCCCACCGAGTCGTGGGGTCTGTATGCGGAACATTGCCGGAATTTTCCGACTGGCAGTGATGGGTGGGGCCCGGGAAAACGACGACCTCAGGATAAACCGCGCGCAAGATAATCACACTGTCTGATGGAGGAAGAGCCTCGGTGGTGACGCAGGAGGTGAAATGATACTGTCCGGCCGTCTTGCCGCCATCTGCAGCTCCTAAACACGTACCGGAACGCTCGAGGAGCGAACAGCGGGAACGTCTGGTTGAAGTTGGCCTGGTAAGAGGGTGAGTAGGAGGTGTTGGGCGCGAAGTAGATGGCGCTGCCGTTGATGTAGGGGCTGGAGCTGATGTCGGCGACAACGGAGAGGAAGTAGTACATCATGCCAGGGTCCAGCTCTGACTGTTCGATCCCCTGGTGGGAGGGCCGCTTGAACCTGACCAGCACACAGGCACACAGTCAGTGTTGTGGTACCAGCTGGGCGGAGCGACGTGCGCTAACGCAATGATGGCAAGTGTGGAACAAATATGAGATTATTCATCGAAAGACATGATCATTTGGAGCTATGACAGAAATGAATGCCTGGACATCTTTATCACAAAACAAATTATGGTTGTGTTTGTAACACCAAGCAATATGAGAAAATGGATGTAGATTTAAGAGTTGTGTTCACAGACATCATCACTGCTACCACAATTTTATCCATCTGTAGCCTTGCGTTGAAAATAAAGCCACCATTGTGGCCACAACTTTTTCCAGACACGTCAAATACCGTCAAAGTCATCCTTCTGGCACCAATAAGACATGCACAAAAATCACATTCACATTTCTACAAAGTGAGTAGAACAGAAGATGACTGGCACTTACCTGCTCTGGATCACATAGCTGAAGAAATACCCCCGGCTTAGGACAAGGTTGTGCAGGTACAGCATGTGTGTCCGGTTTGGCAGCACTGGGTTGACGTTGATGTCTTTGATATCTGGCTTATGTGACACAGTACTTTCAGGCAGAAACAGATCAGCAAATGGTAGCAGCTCACAGTTGTCTTCCCTCACACGTTTGAACTTTTGATCAATAAAATCAAAGTTGTCTTGTGTCTGCCAGTCAAACTGGGCCACCACAGTGTAGATGTACACCGCCACACAGGCCACAGGTATTCTCCAGCTTCCAGCAGCCATGCTGACCCTGCAGCAGGCAAAGCCCAATGGTCAACAACTGAAATACTCCCTTAAGTTTAGATTGTTGATCCTGCTGAGCACCAGAATGTAGTAGTAGTATATGGTTAGAAGGATCCATGTGAAATGGCTTTTAATGTCCTCCAAGTACAGTGAAACATGAAATGTGGCAGTATGAAAGCAAATAACCATGTTAAGCCACAGAGACTTACATGGTAAGCAGCTCCTTAATTGGTTAAAATGGGAAAAATACCTATAGCATTGCAGCCATAATGAATCACACATGTTGGAAAAAGCCAGGCAAAACTGGTATACTTTCATGGTGGTAGGGCAGATAGTTCAATAACATTTCTCCCACAAGAACAGTCACATAACATCAAAATTGTGAGCTTTTCATAAGGATTTAAAGAAAACTAGATTTACTGATTGAATTGTGCCAGTCTGATCTAACAATAAGCAAAGAGTACAAAAAGGTGACATACTCACTTAAAAATTCATGCATATTTTGCATGATTGTTTAAGCAGAGCCTCTCTTGCTGAAATTGTTACCTAACCCTATAGTCTATGAAGACTAACACATAGCATTTCAAGGCAATGCAATGAGCAAACCTTGCTTTTAGTGATAGCACTAAAACAGAACACGAGTTTCTGTGAATAACATCACCAAATGTAAGGTGACCAAGCAAATGAGTTGGTAGCAACATCCATGAACATGAACCTAATATGAGGCCTATCATGAAGGCAACTTGGAAGCTGATCTCCTTCAAGTGGTTCACCTTTTTTAGATAGAATGATCACAGCAGTGATTTTTCTTCTTCTAAAAAAGGAGGTGAACTACTTGAAGCAGACCACCATTTTGTGCATTTCTGGGTCAGGGTGTACTTTCCTATCTAACATTAGAAAAAATCATTGTACACCATTCCTCAGTGTTTAAGGCATGACATATCGGTAAATAATCTCAGAACAGGTAGAATCATGCTCCTACCTTCGAATTTCAATAACTTCGATGGCGGGCCCCCGAGCGCCGCGCGCATCGCACCGCCTGGACTCCCCAGCGCCGTTTCTGCGTTGCCGTTGCGTAAATACAATATTTCTGCTTACCAAGAACTCTACAAAATGTACGGGACCAAAGTAAACCATTCGTCGTGTTTAAGGCAGGACATATCGTAAATAATCACAAAACAGGTAGATTCATGATCTTACCTTCAATTTTTTATAATTACGATGGCGAGCTCCCGAGCGCCGCACACACACAGCACCCGCGACACCGGCGCCATTACTGCGCGGGTCACAACATTACTGTGCATCAAGCAGCATCACGAATCATAAAAATGTACCGGGCCAAGGTAACAAGAATCCATGAAATTTGATCCTCGACGCCAACGGGACCATGGGTTGCAGGGGGATTGGATGGGGAATGTAAAGCAAAATGAGAACATGGCAGCTAAATAAAAGCTCACTATATGACACCTATATATGGCATGGAACATGGACGCCAATGGGATGCTGGGTTGAAGGGGATATAGGGTGGGGAGGTTAGGTTAGGTTAGGTTAGGTTAGGTTAGGTTAGGTTAGGTTAGGTTCAGTTCAGTTAGGTTAGTTAGGTTAGTTAGGTTAGGTTAGGTTAGGTTAGGTTAGCTTAGCTAAGCTTAGGCTCTGGTCTATTCTCAGGTTAGGTTAGGTTAGGTCAGGTTAGGTTAGGTTAGGTTAGGTTAGGTTAGGTTAGGTTAGGTTAGGTTAGGTTAGGTTAGGTTAGGTAGGTCAGGTCAGGTCAGGTCAGGTCAGGTCAGGTCAGGTCAGGCTAGCTTAGCTTAGCTTAGCTTAGGTTCTGGTCTATTCTCAGTTAGGTTAGGTTAGGTTCGGTTAGGTTAGGCTAGTTTAGGATATGTTCTGGACTATTCTGGCCTGTGTGTTTCATAAATGTACCTAAACTCGATAAGAAACGATTTGGGTTGCTTTATTATTGTTACCTTGGTCCCATACATGTTTTATGGTTCTTGATAAGCAGAAATATTGTGCTTTCGCAACAACGCAGAAACGGCGCTTGGGAGTCGAGGCGGTGCGGTGCGATGCGTGTGGCGCTCGGGAGCTCGCTATCGTATTTATTAAAATTCGAGGGTAGGAGCATGATTCTATCTGTTTTGAAATTATTTACGATATGTTCCGCCTTAAACACGACGAATGGTTTTACCTTGGTCCCGTACATTTTGTAGAGTTCTTGGTAAGCAGAAATATTGTATTTACGCAACGGCAACGCAGAAACGGCGCTGGGGAGTCCAGGCGGTGCGGCGTGCGCGGCGCTCGGGAGCCCGCCATCGAAGTCATTGAAATTCGAAGGTAGGAGCATGATTCTACCTGTTTTGAGATAATTTATGATATGTGCCGCCTTAAACATGACGAATGGTGTGCAATGATTTTTTCTACCGTTAGGTAGGAAAGTACACCTACACCCTGATGATCAAGCACTTCACCTTGTTCTGCTTTAATAAGTTTGCCATGCAGGCTCATAAGCCATCTTCACAGCAGACCTCACATTAGGTTGATGTCCATGGATGTCATCAATTGAGAACAGGAGCCAAAAGCCTGAAGACCCATCAGTTGACATAGCACTTGGGCTTTTTTTGCCTTTGGATGACAGATAAGGAACAGTAAGAACATCTCCGCAAATAACATAACAAAAAACAAGATGTCCGCATTGTATTGCATCTTCAGGCTCAGGTGGCAATTTCAGCAAGATAGGTTCTATCAAGATACATTGGGAAAACATGCAAGTACATTAAAATATAGGTTGTACACTAAAAAATGGTTCTTAATATTGATGTTCCAAATATGGCTGATATGTTGATCACTATTACATCATAATTTCAATGTACAATGTTTCAAGTCACATGCAAGATATTAGAATTATATACCTGACAGCTTAAGGCACACAACTCAGACCAGAAAGGAATGTCCCCTTGCCAACCAAACCATGGGAATGAACCTATTACAGAATTATGTAACCTTTATCATATTAATAACTGCACTAATGGCCTAAAATGCCTCAAAAATCATACCAACCTGTTCCCTAAATAAGACCTTGTGTGGCAAATTCTTCAGCAAATAAAATAATTTTCTCATATATGAACAAATGCAGACTTCTTTCCTTCTTCTTTCACCAAGCATGACTTTTGTCTGCCTAAAAAACCATTGACTTCAATGCCTGACTTTTCACTGCACAAAACATCACTTATGCTACAGCACCACACCAATTCAGAATTTAATGTTCTATGCCAAGCTTAATCCTCATTTACACCTACATCATCATAATATTCAACTTCTTATGTTTTGACTGTTATCATAACTGCAACCACTTAGAAACTGTGGCCTGCAATTCTTCAAAGATAGCAAGCTGCAGAACCTACTGCAAATCAATAACACAAAAGCATCATGTGGCATAAAGTGTGCTACTTCCAGCAAAAGAGCAGGTGAGATGAGTCCGATTTGGAGGTAAAATGGTACAATTTCCAGATAGAACTGCCACATCCATCCATGATGTACCACAAAATGCACAAATTAATAGAAAAGTGAGCATCTTCAGCACATGACAAACTACCACCTAAAACCAAATGCCGGCGAGCAACGCCCCGGTGAATTGAAATGGCAATGGGATGCGCCACACTGACCATGCTGTAAAGGCGTCAGGCTTCCGTGTCCACATATTCCCTTTTCGTGCTTTTAGATTAACCTAAGCATATGCAAAGCTGACAAAATGAAATACCCACCTGCACAAATACACCAAGTTTGTGCCTATACCTCCATGCGGTGTATGGAACCGCTCACAGCTACCCTGCGCTCCAAATACCGCCGCCCCACCCCTACACGGCCTTGGAGCTGCTCGTTGACCGAGGCTCTACTCGTTGACCAGTGCTGCGTATTCAAAGAGCGTCATTTGTCAAGGGCGCATTCTGGGTGTGTTCCTTTGTACTATTTTCTGGCCAGAAGTGCTGCCAGATCTGGGAAAAAACAGGCAGTAATTTTTCGTCCATCAAATAAGTTTTATTCGGCCAAATCGCTTATTGTGTGCTTCTTCACGGAAACGCGCGCTTCATTAGTGAGCTGCAAACATGACAAACCACACACGTTGAAAAAGCAAGGCATATCAACCGAATTAGTTTCATAATGGTTAACAGCGTGTCAGACGAGATTTCTCCAGCGGGTTTGGCTACTTCAAACCGAAGTTATAAGATATTCAGGATTTCCAGAAAAATGGTATTACTGATGAAATCGTACACGTCTGATAACAATAAGTGACAGGTACAAAGAAAGCGCGATACTCCTCCTAACTGTATTTCACTTTGCCATGGACGACCACATCTTCACAACAGCGCCGGTTCAAATAAACCTTAATCTTGGTTCCAAAAACAGCCTCGCCAAACCCCGAACCGGAGTGAATCAGACAAAGAGACAGCTGGAACAAGACGGGGGTCCCAGAACAGGACCAGTTCAGGCTGCACTTCTTCTAACAAGGTGAGACAGGACCGGGTCAGATCGACCCGTTCCGGTTCCGTCTAGTTCCCCGCAAACCAATAATCGAGCGAATATTGTATTTTTTTTGTCAAAAACGCACACGTAAGCCGCGGTGTTACCATCGTGAAAGGTAACACTGACAAGAAACCCGTTACTTAAACGACCTGTTTAAAAAGTACACCAAGCAAATATCGAGCGTTGCATCCAAAACGGCTCTACGTACAGCTTGGCTGCGATTGGCGGCGGCAGCTTCGAGCATGCCTGGTGAAACGTCACTTGAGGTACAAAAGCATTCGCGGTTATTTCCCCTTACGCTGCATACGAAATGTAGGTACTAAAGGGTCAGTGGAAACGCCACACGATTGCTGCCACTAACTGCACCGATTCTTTTTCCCTTCTCTTTCGTCACCGACATGTTCACGCCAGGCCAGCAACCGGCGCCGTGTTGAGCTGTGTCTGAAAACCCGGCATTATGCAATCCGACAGGCATTCAAGGGTGTATGCACACGGTGAGAAGCTCACTCGGCAATTCGGCCGGCACCGCCAAACATCAACCCGCGCTGGTACGCAACCGCGCGTAGCACACATTGCATGTTAGGTCAGGATTGACGCGGTACCACATCCATGTCGACATTACAAGGGAGGCCCACTTTGGAGGAATGGCAAATACCCTTCGGTATGAGAGCGTAACCTTCGGCGAGACGTTGCTGCTTGTCAGTGCATGTACCACTAGACAATGCATTTATATCTGCCGAAACATGAAAAAACAACAGATTTTCATAACACTCCAAGTCTTAAACGGCCAGCCACAGATGTAAGCAGCATCCCAACTGAAGTACCGCCGCTATCATGGACGGCACCACCGATGAGGACAGGAGACGCGTTTCTCACGCACTAAGGAAGCGTGGCAGAGGCGGAGACGGCGGAGAAAGAGGTCTGATGACATTAATTGATTTTGTCCTGCCTGGCACAAAGCTGGGCGAATTTTGTCACGCCACTGGCGTTAACCGGTAACCATTCAACGTGTCTTTGAAAGGGTCCAACCAAGTCGCCGTATTCACTAATACTGAGCTTTGGTGCTGGTAGCAGGAATGAAATACATGTCCTGCACTGAACCGCTATCGTATGAGAATGCACTGGATTGTGAGGGTGCAAATAGTGTGTCCAATCCGAATAAAATACACAGCCTCCCATTCAATTCATTACAAGAACCAAAACGTTTTTGGTAGCGATAAGTACGGAACTTGATTGAAGACTCACGCCAAAATTGCTTGAAATTGAAAAAAATTAGCTCATGAAGGCAAAATCGAAACAACTTATCCAAAGTCGGACACGACTGATCGCGGCACCACATACCTATATGAAGGAAACTTGATCTCAATGGTGGTACACGCCCTTAAAGTAGCTACTATTACATTTTCAGACACTTGAAGAGACCGAATCAAACGAAACGTTAGTGCAGCACATCGGTTTACGGCGTAGACAAGGGGAGAATAAACCCATCCAGCGCATCTAATGTCTTCTGTGGGGCATAATGAGCTCCTTTACTCCCCGCGGAGAAAAAGGAGCTCTGGCACGATTTGGGCGCGTTGGCACTTCCGTGATGATTTATTGATGAACCGTCTGAAAAGCTGATAGTCTACTGATGGTTCGAATAATACACAATGCAAATAGTTTTCAACATGAAACGCCAGGGCACCATCATCGCCACGCCTGCCACACCAGAGAGACATGCTTCCTAAACTACAGTGCGAGAGGTCTGGACCACATAGCGTCCTCATCTCAGATGCCATCTTACTGGAGCTTTCTTTACCGGAGGTTGCATTCAGACAAGACGTGGGCTGTAATGGATCTGCAATGTTTACCGACCAATGCACTTCGCAGCAGGCATAGAAACGTGTTCACTCGTGGCCGAAGTCTCTCCTAACACTGAGCAGGGCACAGAATGCTGGCGGGTGACCCACCCACAGAACCAGCAGACTAGGATCCATGCAGGTACTTTTGCAGCCACGGCGAGTCCTCATAAAGCTCTGGATTGCATAGCTCGAGAGCAGTCCTCTTGTAAAAGTAGTAATGAAGCACCGCGACTGGAATCAAGCAGAATGACGTCGTTAGCGAGCAACAATTAAGAATGGCGATACACTGTGACTGCAGTGGCTGGCACTTAAGTTTGCATCGTGTTGGCCTCGTCCACAGCAGATTTGTCGTGACCTGAGCCTGACAGCTGCGCTGACAAACGTGGCAGGGGTCGTGCAGAACCTCATTAAACGCGATGAGGCCATTCACAAAACAGGTGTACAGAAGAGTCCTACCACTAGTTAACCAGTCGCATACCGACACCCGTGTAATGCAAACTCCAAGTGAATCAATAATTCCTCAACACACGCACGGGTGTAAGGCAGAGTTCGACGCGCTTGCGTGAGGACGGGGGGCCAATGGAACCCCTTAACTCCTGAGATGATAATAAGTAAAGGGACTAAAGACACGAAACTTACAGGGCTGATCAGGTTGTGCGTAAACTCGATTATTACATATCTAACATTAATAAAAAGTGACCGTGAGGTCAACCAAGGTGAAACAAGTTCACACTGTAAATCAGTGTCGTTAATGCCCTCAGACCTCACGCAAACAAGTTCACCCTACAAATTTCTCCAAGCAAAAGACCGCGTCCAGCCATTTCGGGCCAGCAACCACACATGACCTTTAAAATGTTAAAATGACAAAAAATTCCCAAAACCTATTAATGTTTTCATGCAAACTAGTAGCCAGGAACTACTCTAGGCGGGAGATTCTTCAAGACATAAGACCCATGAAGGTCATTATACGAAATTCGTTAGCTATTGACCTTTATTTGACATAACTTACCCAGTATCAATATGTTAATTGCAATTATAATTGAAATCGCACTATTATGTACAAAAACCATGTGCCAAGGCCATATGACTTCGTCTACAATTCTGCTGTCACATGGTTTTGAAACCTGCCCTGAGGATATCCGTTGATGTTAACCATGACCTGACTTCAAATTCCACTATAGGTTAATAAACTATATATATATATATATATATATATATATATATTTATATGCTTTTGAGACACAACATCCGCTGCCCCGTTGTGTACAGCAATTTTTCAATTGCCCACAGCCAAACAAAGTTTTGCGCCGCTACGCCGCGTCCTTTGGACGTTATTCTGGACAAACTAAGGGGAGCGATTCCCCCACCCCACCCAGGCGCGCTGAACGATGGGTGAATTACATCCCTGCCGCTCCGCGCCAAGCCCAGGCGCGGCTGCATTTTGGATGATGGCATGATATAATCTAAGCTGTTCTTGATTGTCTCGAATCGATTCAGAGACGCAGGGTGTCGTTGCAGGTACTGCAGTACAATTTTTGCTCGCGAGGAACTGAGTAATGCAATTTCTCCGCCATAATGGCGGGCCTTAATATCAGTAAGGCATGGGGTGAGGGCACTCCTACTGACCCATCCTATGGACGGAGTGGAGCGCCACCAAACCCGGCGTCCATACGAGCAGGTACGGGTCGTCCCACTGCCGCCGGAGACTCCAGGAGTGCAGGCCTATGCTGAGGCCCAGATATGCCGCATTCAGCATGAGTGGCACGCGGAACTTGGAGAGCAAAACCCCCACCAGACCAGCCTGCAACAAACACATCAACCATCAGGTCACATCAGTTCTTGAGGTGCGACAGAGAGAACAGCTTTGTGTCAGTGTATCGAAACGTGGTCGGCTTAAATCAGGTAAAAATTGGCATTATCGAGCTGACAACACTAACCAGACTTCAATACCGCAAGTCATCTTACCTGGAAGACATATGTGCTGACGAAATTGAGGAATACCACGATCAGAGAGAACACCAAGGTGACGTCTTGTATTCTGGAACATGGGGAGTCAATATTACTGTCACATCTGAAATGAGGCGAGTGCGTAAAAATGAAACAGACTGCCAGGAAACCAAAATAGTGTAAGGACATCCAAGTGCAAAGTTTCAGCCAAAAAGACCATGATAGTGGGAGGGTGAAAGAGTGGGAAAGAGTGGGAAAAAGTCGTGAAAGAGTGGGAAATAGCTTTACGGAAGGATTGAGACGAGGCATTTCGTGTCACAAATGTAATAAGTGTTAAAACTATCGTCCTCGTCCGGCGTGTTATTGTGTACACGATGATTCGATCAGTTAATTATCAGGCTGTTGTCAGGTGTCACTGAGCGCTGAAAAAACTAGAAAGTCTCTAGCTATGCACGCATCACAACAAAATTCTCTTCTTGGAATTGCTGAAACTCGAACCAGGAGCTCCCATTGCTGGTCCAGTGCTCTTCCAGTGGAGCTAATCGGGAGGGGCAATCTTTCCGTGTTACAGCTTGGTTTCATTTATTTCCTGGATATTTCGAAATTTTACAAGTTTCGTCTTCTGGCAACACCAAAAAGACGAAACAACATTCCGACGGAAACTTGCAACCATCCATCCAGGTCACTGCGGTACATGAGGTGAACCAAATCCATCAGTAAGACAAAGATGGACATCAGCCCAATACGAGCCCCAATTCTGAGGAAAACCCCCCAGCATCCAAGACATGAATGATACTAAATTGCAACGCGGAAGTATCGTCCTCGCTTAGCTCAGTTAGAACACTAGACTCAGAATCGGAAGTCCATGGTTTGAATGTCAGCCATTCCCGAGAGATGCTCGGGTTATAATGTATGCATGGGTGAAAGCCAAACACGGCATGGTACATGACTGAAACCCAAACCAATTCATCTTAGGAATCAATAACATCTGACGACGGCCCGTGAGTTAACTGTCCGACACGTTGCGTACATACAAACACACCAGACGAGAACGTTAGTCCGAACAAATACTCAATACGTGGGCGCAAAGTAATACAACGTTTCGTACTTAACCAACGAAACATTCCCGTACAAGCAGGATGCCTGGAAGTATCATGTGTATACACAATCAAGCTCTGCAAAGTTTGGCATTTAAAATACATCAACCACAAAAGAAAATCAGAGGCGACGAGTGGTAAGTTAAGCCCGTTTGAGGGTAACCATCGATTCAAATACAACACCTATGAGCTATACCCATGAATCAATGACGTCCATCAACCCACGAGACAGCCAGGCGCTGGATAGCATCGTGCATACATCATTTGACCATATACCCACTAAGGGAGCACAATCAAGCGCCAATGACTCCTACTTATCATTAGCGTCGAGTTTCGGCCCTCTTGATATGGTCGATGCACCTAATTCCTTTTTAAGAGGTGCTGATCTGAATGATACGAATGTTTTTGCAGTGTTTGAAGACATAATAGCGTTAGCGTGCACCGACTGCAAAACGCCCTCAAACGCGCGTACCTGGCGTTGTAAGCAAGTTAGATACTGCCTTTGTCGTTCGGTTTCTTCTCTTTTAAAAAATTTCGGTTGATGCACGGCCACAATGCCATGCAGGATGCTTACCCTCACTCCTCCAATTTGGGAAACTAACACACTTGGGCTTGAACTAATTTATAATTTAACCTTTTCCTTGAAGCGTCAAAGTCCGCGCACCACCTGACACGTTCGCACATGCTGATGCAGAAGACACGCTTTACACTACCGGAATCGAAAAGTGCCTGATCACCCTGAGCGCATTGAGTCATACCATGGTAATATTTATCTATCTCCAGTTTGCGATAGTTTGGTGTTCTGTGACCGCATAAGGCATTCAGGTGGTTCCATTCTAAATCACTGTTCACTCAACGGGCAGTCAGGGGCACACAGCTCCGCTGATAGCTGGGTGCGGTATATTCGTAACTAACGTTACGTCGTCCAATATATTTTCTGCTACTACAACTGATGCGCACGAGAAAAAAGCAAAAACTGAGTAGCCTGTCAATTTTTCCACATTAATATGCCATACAAACCAATTTTTAGGGTGTGGCATTCCTGATGTCAAGCGGGAGAGGAGAGGTTTTAGACAAGAGTGTTGTGCGCCCAGGTTCCCGCCCGCATTCACACACGGATCCGATGTGGCAAGCTGGGCGCCAGCGGCAGGTTTTGGGCCAATCAGTCCAGTAGGCTCGTAGCATGGGGATGTCTGCAGCTAATGTTAATGGTTTTGGGTGTTTTTGGTAACGTTTTACCTGACCCAAGGTTGCCATGTTCTGGAAAGGATGAGATATCGACTATGGCATATTGACAACATGACATATTGATTAGTGAAGACTTCATTCTGATCGGTGCTAAGGGCTCGCAGCATGGGGTTCTTTGCAACCCTTTTTCCGGTTCTTATTTTATTTTTGGTAACCTTTGACCTCAATACGTTCTGGAAATGATAGGTAGGTTATCGACCCAGCGGCATTGAATGCTGAAGGCTTCATGCTGATCGATCCTCGTAGGTTCGGAGCATGCAGTTGTTAACAGGTTTGGTCGGCCGTTTAGTCCCTCCCTCCCACAAGTGAGGTTGAAATCAAAACAGGTAGGCATATCATTTTTTTTGGGGGGGGGAGGGAATCCCATAAAACGGATTGTTGCTAGGTAGATTACTCACATGAACAGGATAAGGCGCAGTACATTCTCCATCCGAACCGTGTCAGCAACAATATTGAAGCACATGTCAGCAAAAATAAACAATGTTTGCACACCGAGCATATATGTGTACCGGCTCAGTGGCACTGGCATGACTGTAGCTAGCGTTCGCTAGTTAGATAGCGGCACTATGAGAACTCATTACGCGATGCCTGATATGCTCGAAGAGTCAACAAGTTCAATTCGACGTTGGCGACCCAGATGGGCATGTTAAAAGAAATACTACTTGACATTAAACGACGGCCCCGCCTACCACAGCGCCTGCAACACGACACCACGGGCACCGCGCGACGCTGACGGCAGTCAACTGTTTGCGTTTTGTTTGGGACAGTTGCCAGGCAACGTCCCGCGGGCTCGTTTTGTCCGAACATCGGCAACACGGATTTCCACCCGTCTGATGATTACACCTTTGCTTGGGATGACGGCTGCTAGTTACATAATAAATATCGCTGTCGAACTGTACGGTACAGATCCCTCCATTAGCATCGTTTCGAAAGTCAATATATCTTATTCTACCAAAACGGAACCCCATCAATTCATCGACCCGCCTCGCTGGTCGATAATTGTTAATTTTGAACTACGAAGGAAATCTCTCTTTCTAACATTGCTACCACATTATTGCCAGGAATCATTTGATACAAATGTGACTATCATGCTATAAAATCAGCGCATTAGCGACTCCGTGGAAACCCGGTCGCGTCGGCGGACGCTTCCTGACCGTGCCAATTGTCCATTAATATTGTATTCATCGGAGCATAGAACCCGGTAAAAATACGTCCTATCTTTGTGTTTTCGTGCGAGACGCCAGGAGAGTGAAAGCATCCTGTCATACATTGTACACTGACCAACCAGCCAGTCGCAACAAGTCTACCCTTTGCGCGGATGCCTGCGATCTGCGGGACATTTATGCGCTGGACCTCGCGCTCGCGTACGCCGAATTCAGGCGAGGCCAGATTACGCTGATGTTTCAACTTATTTTTGGGTGTAGATCTTTCTCATTGTCTCGCATGTAATACTTTTGCAACACTATGATTCCCAGAAATATTGGTGTTTCATACTCTGAAATTGGTAGTGGCTAGACATTGATTTCTAAGCTGTTGTATATATGGCATACATGGGCTAGAATTTTTAATGCTGTGCTGCTGCCATGCTGGATATGTTTGGTGTAATATGTATGCTTTGCTGTCTGGAAACCAGGCTGTCAAGACACTGGAATTCCTGTGAAGGTATTGACTCAGCTGGGATAATCCCCAAATTGAGTATCCCAGCATGAACACTAAATGAGGTCAGGGTGTACTTTCCTACCTAACGTTATAAAAAATCATTGTACACCATTCGTCGTGTTTAAGGCATGACATATCGTAAATAATCTCAAAACAGGTAGAATCATGCTCCTACCTTCGAATTTCAATAACTTCGATGGCGGGCCCCCGAGCGCCGCGCGCACCGCACCGCCTGGACTCCCCAGCGCCGTTTCCGCGTTGCCGTTGCATACAATATTTCTGTGTACCAAGAACTGTACAAAATGTACGAGACCAAAGTAAACCATTCGTCATGTTAAGGCAGGACAACCATAACCTAACTGCGAACCATAAAAATATTTACTAAACATAAACCGTATTTACCATAACCATATTTACCATATAAACCATATTAACTGTGAACCATACTATAAACCATAACTATAACTATAAACTATACTAAGTAAACCATACTATAACTATAAACCATATTTACTGCAAACCATAAAAAATGTACCAGGACAAGGTAGCAAGAATCCATGAAATTTGATCCTCGACACCAACGGGACCATGGGTTGCAGGGGGATTGGGTGGGGAATGTAAAGCAAAATGAGAACATGGCAGCTAAATAAAAGCTCACTATATGGCACCTATATATGGCATGGAACATGGATGCCAATGAGATGCTGGGTTGAAGGGGATATAGGGTGGGGAGGTTGGTTAGGTTAGGTTAGGTTAGGTTAGGTTAGGTTAGGTTAGGTTAGGTTAGGTTAGGTTGGGTTGGGTTGGGTTGGGTTGGGTTGGGTTGGGTTGGGTTGGGTGGGTTGGGTGGGTTGGGTTGGGTTGGGTTGGGTTGGGTTGGGTTGGGTTAGGTTAGGTTGGGCCAGGTCAGGTCAGGTCAGTCTAGCTTAGCTTAGCTTAGCTTAGGTTCTGGTCTATTCTCAGATAGGTTAGGTTAAGTTAGGTTAGGTTAGGTTAGGTTAGGTTAGGTTAGGTTAGGTTAGGTTAGGTTAGGTTAGGTTAGGTTAGGTTAGGTTAGGTTAGGTTAGGTTAGGTTAGGTTCGGTTCGGTTCGTTCGGTTCGGTTCGGTTCGGTTCGGTTAGGTTAGGTTAGGCTAGGCTAGGCTAGGTTAGGTTAGGTTAGGTTAGGTTAGGTTAGGTTAGGTTAGGTTAGGTTAGGTTAGGTTAGGTTAGGTTAGGTTAGGTTAGGTTAGGTTAGGTTAGGTTAGGTTAGGTTAGGATATGTTCTGGACTATTCTGGCCTGCGTGTTTCATAAAAGTACCTAAACTCGATAAGAAACGATTTTGGTTGCTTTATTATTGTTACCTTGGTCCCGTACATGTTTTATGGTTCTTGATAAGCAGAAATATTGTGCTTTCGCAACAACGTAGAAACGGCGCTTGGAAGTCGAGGCAGTGCGGTGCGGGGCGTGCGGCGCTCGGGAGCTCGCTATCGTATTTATTAAAATTCGAGGGTAGGAGCATGATTCTATCTGTTTTGAAATTATTTACGATATGTTCCGCCTTAAACACGACGAATGGTTTACCTTGGTCCCGTACATTTTGTAGAGTTCTTGGTAAGCAGAAACATTGTATTTACGCAACGGCAACGCAGAAACGGCACTGGGGAGTCCAGGCGGTGCGGTGCGCGCGACGCTCGGGAGCTCGCCATCGAAGTTATTGAAATTCGAAGGTAGGAGCATGATTCTACCTGTTTTGAGATGATTTACGATATGTGCTGCCTTGAACACGACGAATGGTGTGCAATGATTTTTCTAATGTTAGGTAGGAAAGTACACCTACACCCTAAATGATCATGTCTTTTAAGTTTTGACATGATAAGCAACAGTGTGTGGATTGTTATGACAGATTTGGTCCATCAGTTTTATTTAATCTTCTCTTACCTTCTTCAGCCTGGCATAACAGGTCAGGTAGTCATGCCTGCATATATCCTATCAATATTCTCAACATATAAAAGGAATACTTTATACAAATTTAGACCACACAAATAAAGCACACAGTCCAGGATCATGATGTATATTAGATACCCTAGGCACCAAGGCTTGATCTGTGATCCACAGAGCAACACATACTTGTCTCCCTAGTTGTGTGCCTTAACTTAGCTGTACCACCCATTCCACTCATATTGTCTACTCATTTCCACTCATTCCACCCATTCCACTCATGCTGTTGCATTGTATGGAACATCAGCCTTAGTTTCCATACATATGCCTTTTCGCATTTACTGTCCGACCTACTTTCATGTGTTCATGCCAATATCTGCCTCCAAGTCACACATAACTTTGGTCCTAGCATTATTCTTGTTAGGCTATGCAACCTATGTTAATAAACTAGCATATGCTGCAGTGTGTATGACCTATATAGCCTATGTAGCCACATCCCTGATCATATTTTTAACCAATCTCATGATCCCTGCTGTGTATTGTTGAGCATTCTAAGAATAACTGTGTTGCACATCATCATTTCACATGATTTTTTCCTATATTTTGTTTATTTGCATATGCCTGACATAAAACTTCTAAAAAATATATATAAGAATATTGGAAATCATCTGACTCATTAAGGCATGACCAAATGCATGTTTACAGATCAAAGCAATAGCTGTGGCATTAATTAGGTGGTGCACCATCATGTAAGGTGGGTAATCTAATTTAGGATTACCTGACATCTTCATATATAAAAAATTCATTCACCCACATCCACTCTTACCCTGCACTTAATGATGAATATGCTGTTTCTGCTTATTTTTTTTCTTTTAATGGAACTAGACATGGAAGCAACATATTATGTTAATATAATTTTGGAGCTTAATTGTAAAAAGTGTAGGATCTTGGAACTTACATGCACAAAACTATGAGATGTTGCAACTCAACATCAGCTAACTTAACTCATGGGTGTAGAGTTTGTTGGAAAAGTTAAATGTGCATTTTGAGGCATCATGCCATGCTGGTGTCACAACTGCAAGTGGAGAGAAGATATGGCTGGGCTTAGATAAGACTCAACTGGATATTTCCAATGTGTGCTGATCATATGCTACATATCTCCTGCAGGTATTGGTTTGTTGTAAATAAGTGGTATGAAATAATGTGGTCATTCACTGAGTAGGTGCATGTAAAATAACTGATTTAGCTATAGATAAAGGTGGGTAAAAACCTGAAAAGCTCATAGTTGGATGCAATGTGTATGAATATATCACAGCAGATATAGATGCATCATGCTGTCAGAATATGTGAGTAATAGGTTAACAACATGTGAGCAAATGGTTTATAATTCCTTTTGCATAAAGCAAGTGGGAAAGTGCTGGTTACCAGGAAGCTCAGTGCTTGATAACAAGATAGTCATCATAACATTTGCCTACCCTTTTAGGGTTGAATGCTAACAAAATTATTAATTAGTGAATTATGTAATATCATCATTACCATTGACATGGATTACACAAGGCGTAGTATATTAGTGTTATGGTAGCATGTACATATGCAGCAGGTAGAGTTTGCTTTTCTGGGCACTGAACTCAGCTTGCAGCTTCCTGCAGGCTCTAGGGATGTATTGATTTTAGTGGTCTAGGCACTCCCCATCAGTTTTTCTCTCTTTGTTGATCAGTTGGAAGTGGCTATAAAATATAGCTTTCCATGTTTTGATTTTCCTTGACAATTAAGCACTCATTCGGCATGGAATATCTAACAGAAATGTGCTCTGGCTGGCCCAAATATGATTGGTTCAGTGTTTTTTTCTTCAATATGCACATTATCATGCTCAGCTATACAAACTGAGCACTGTCATGGTTGGCACATGCTAAAGTGTAACTGGTATCATTGTGATCCCCAAGCCCATCACCCCCTTGTTCGTCTTTTGACAGATTGAGATGAGCTCTCCGCCACCACAGAGCCTTTACAATGATCTTTGTGAGGGAGCAGAGGTGGCGTGCGCTCGTCTGTCCCGCACCTGCGGCATGCTGGCCGACCTGGCCTGCCCCTGCTTCAGGTGAGCTCTGTCGTGGCCCTGGAATGTCCTCACCCCAGTAGGATGGAGGTCTGTGCGTCACCTCGCTGTGTATGCTGATGACTGATTCCATTTGCTTGGTCACAGTGTCCTGAGTAGCTGCAACTGTGTGAACTAGCGAAGTTGTACGGCTGTTTCCATTGGACACCGAACAAGGTTCTTACGAGCACAGATGACGAATGTCATCTGTGTTTGGCTTTGATATTGTCTATTTATGGAATCATACATTGGTGAATATTCCATTGAGATGTGTTCTTCGTATTCGCGATGAATCGCTGAATGAAGTGTACTTGATGAGATAATGTTGCCCTGTGGCAAAATTATGTTGCTTAAAAAATAAATGCACGAACATGAAGCACAAATGCACGAGCATGACGCACGAAGTCTGATGTTCCCAGACGCATTGGCGCACTGCTGATCCCAGACGTAACCATCGCCTGATGACCCCAGACATAACCACCGTCTGATGATCCCAGATGTAACCACTGCCTGATGATCCCAGACGTAACCACTGCCTGATGATCCCAGACGTAACCACCGCGTGACACCATCGCCGGTTAAGACTGCCAACCTGGAGTTTGTGGAGGTGGCTCCCCACAATCGGCTCCGCGTGCTGCACGTGCTGCCATACCAGCTACCGGCGTCGGACGAGCCGGACCGGCCGGGCAGCGACACGCCGGACGGTGACGTAACCACCAGCGACTTCTGGTTCAACCACTGGCAGGTCAGTGGTTAGGCCGCTCGCCTGCGAGCCTGTTATGGTCTCTTCAAACGTGTTGGACTTGTCTCAATGACATGCGCAACATGGGCAATTGTTAGGTGGGGGAGGGGAGGTGGTATCAAAGACGCATCCTGACCTTATCCTTGTATTATCTACCTCATCTTGGCGATTGGGGTACACGTTCCATGATCATTTTACATGCGAAGGTCCACTGATGTAGCGTTTGTGTACTTGAAAGTTTGCAGGCAATGGTTTGGGTCACACCTGATGTTGTCTTAGACAAAATCAAAGAAATTGTGACGAATTACTACTTTGGCAGCTGCAGCCAAAGCATTGCAAAAAACGCAAAAAATGTTGGATGATGCTCATCAAGCTCGTGCACCTGTATGCCAATCATTTCCAAATCCTTTTCAATCTCGTCTACTGCGTCTTTTATTCGGAATCAGTTTCGGAGGGAGTGACATCGGTGGCTTCCCGATGGATTACTGGCGCACCTGCGGATCAGACAGCTTTGGGATATCCCGGTGAGCCATCACCGGTACATCACCTACCTCCAGACGTGCTTTTTTGTTGTAGTTGCTTAGATGTGTCACCAATGATTTTAAAGAGCAAACTCGAAAATGAACCCGTAGTTGGCAGTCGAGACCACGTGATGACTCGTACGCATCGACCGACACTTGTGCCAGTACGATTGCCTCTTGTCCGCAAGGTGCACCGGGTTCGCCCGGAGTAAGGCGGAGTAAGTAGCGTCCCCTCGGGTTCCAGCTCAGGTACCGGGCGGACAGCGCAAGCTGTTCATTTTAGGGCCTAGCGATCCTGCCGGCACGTGAGTTCTTCCTCGTTGTCCCGCCCGCTTCCTCCCATCACCGGCATTCCCTCATCCCGCCCTCTGATCACTCTTCATCCATCGCTTTATCGGGGTCGTCGTGCCCCCTGCAGTGCCCGCGCCCTCGGACTGATCGGATCCTGGCGGCTGAACGACGTGCCGTTCTGTTGAGTAGCGTGTGCTAACACTCCACTTTGACCAGGATATTTGTGGGTGCGGGGATCCCGTAGAACCCCATACGGGTCTAGCGGCTTGTCGCCTGTGCTGCGGCTTGCTGCCCCCCCCCCCCCCCGCCGCCCGGGGGTCTTCACGTGGGATGCTCGTCCGGGCGCGGTGGCTTAAGGAGTCAGGGGGCGATGGCGCTGAACCACGGTCAGGGCGGGACGGATATGACCAGGGCAGCCGGTGCGCCCTAAAGCCCAGATCATCCTCGGCATCGGCCAGAGCGGGGAGGAGCTTCTCAGGCGAGGGCTCCGATGGCGCTCGTGACGCGGTGCTTTGTCACCTCCCACATCCATCTCTGGGCCTTTCTCAACACATTCAACTTCGTTTGGCGGGATGACGACTTCCCACTGATATGGAGAGAGGACATTACTATACCTCTACTTAAGGTCGGGAGGAGAATGAAAGGCCCAAGCAAATGCCGCCCCATAGTGTTCACGTCTTTCCCTGCAAGTTACTTGAAAAGTGGCAAACTCTCGCGTTATGTGGTACTTAGAATAGGACGGCATGCTTTCTAAGTTCTAATCTTTTAGGCTTGGATCCGTCGGTACGCAGAGGTTTTAGGCCTAAGCGACATATGGCCACCATTTTCTCCGACATCGGCAAACCATATGGTACGGCATGTATACGCAGTGATTCTCATGAAACTCCACAAATGTGACATGCGTGGGCATATGGCACATTTTCCTCATGGACCTGTCATTGACAGTCCTACTAGGTTCAGCACTGTCTGACATTTACCGTCATGAACACGGCGTCCCGTGGGGCAATGCAGTCGCATTTCGCTTGTTTTAGTGATAAATAAGTGGGAGCGTGCCTTCCGCCGTGTGTGGGAACCTCACCTGTCGTCCACCCAGCAGTTGCGTGCTGCAGGCACGCTATTGCCGACTATTGACAACTATTGCCGCGCAACTGCAGATGTGTGTGGGCAGCTTGGGGAGATGGGGCTCTCGCAACGGCCTCAGGTGGTGTACATCTAAAGTGATGATTGCGCACCGTGTGGGAAGCGGAAAATGACATGGACCCGCGGATGTACATGCACGGCGAGGATAGGCCAGTCTCTGCGTCGCGGTCTTCGAAATATTGTTGGACGAGAAGCTAACGCAAGTAACTATCACCTTAAGGCAGCTCAGAAAAAGGTGCTACATGGATTTGAACATTCTCAAAGTCGTTACCAAGATTATGTGTGGTGCTGATCTCAGAATACTGTTTTTCTATACAGGGGACGCATCCTATCCTGGCATGAATATGGCTGTCAAGGTTTTCAGTTGGCAGGTGCCTCAGCAAAACGCCCTCCTGATGCAGTCCGCCACGAAGGAATGTGCATGGGATACCGGAGTACCGGGTCGTTTGGAGCCAGTCCCATCTCCAATCCCTTGGTTGAGGCGAATAAACCGCCACTGTCCTTTTGACGCGAAATGCTCAGTGCACGGTATGCCCTAAAATCTGCACATGTTCGTGCACATCCTGCCTTTCGCAGCACCTTTTCGTGTCATTTAATCCATATGTTCGAAAGTGGCACGGCCAGCTCACCAGGGCCTATATGTATGAGGGTCAGGAGTCTGCCTTTGCTAAGATCGACGACTGCTGAGGACTTTCGATCTGAGTTTCTCCAACGCATCGGCGCTGGGTACGAAACATATTTCCACATATACACGAATGGCTCAAGGTCCGAAGCAGGTACAGGATACAGTGTGGCGTGCGACAGCTGGACAAAATGTTTAACGATGTCTCCTTTCTTTTCTATTTTTACCACTGACTTGTCTGCAATCAAGCAGGCATTAGCCTCTGCGGAGAAGTAACGAGCGGAATGGTTCCTCATTTTGTCTGACCCTTTGGGCAGTATTCTAGTCATCCATCATTTGGTAATAGATCACGTCGTAGTTGACCAAATCTTGTAACGTATTGCATCCCCTTGTCTTCGGCTTGGTGTCTGAACCCACCGGCATTGCTGGAAACGAGGGAGCGTAAACTGCGGAAAAGGATGGATCAGTCAAAACTCACTTTAGTTCTTCCGAAGCGCCGTTTTCTGATTTCAAGCAGGGGTTGTCTCTTCGCGTAAAGGCAGATTAGTGTGACCACGCGTTTCCATTGCTCTTGTTCTGGCTCAGTGCCCACACTTCGCCACCGAACGTTATCGTCGCTGGTTGCCATTTGCAGCATCGATGGCCCGTGTTCCCTCACAGGCGACGACCCCACTAGTGACGTTAGAGCCGTTCCTGCGGCGACAGTGACTTCGAGATATTCCATTCGCCCAGACATCCTCGGACGCCACACGACTCTGGCTGAAAGTAACCTGGCGCACTGAGTTTGCCTGAGCAGCGCTGTTATCACTCATGGTTAGCGGCTACGTGCGAGATGCTTTGCATTTGGGGTCTGGCGAGTGTTCCCTTTGCCCACCTTTTTGTGGGGCACGATTTAGGAAACCCATAACATGGCCTGGTTGTACAGGTACACATATCACCATAGTTCGGGTGCAAAATGGCCGTTGCTGTCGGCATGTCCGTATGCCCGAATAGCTACCTGCGATTGTCTTTGTTTTTCCCCTTCAGAATATGTTAGCCGCGCGCCGCTGCAACACTGAGGAGTCCAGATCTGAACCCGGTTTGGGCTCCTTATTTCAGTGTCTTTTCTCTGTAATCGGGAAGTTTTCCATGTCAATGTCATGGGATTTGCGACGCTTTGTGTGCAATTCAGTAAGAACCAACTTGGTGGATGGCTTGCAAGAAAATGCGTTAAAAAATACACCTCAATGTTTTTTCTCGGAATTGCCTACCTTATTCCTGAACACTGCATGAGCCTGCGACCAGTGATTGCAAATATATTACCTTAGGCAGAGCATGCCGGCCAGCGCGGGCTCCGGCACCTCAGTTGAGAATGTGCGATAGGTTGTGTAAGACTCGACGGCCTGCGGCCTGCGTCGCTCGTTATCAGCCGCGCTCACAAGCACCATGCTAGATTTACGTAGCCCATCAGTTGTCCAAGCATAGGTAGTGATCAGGTACTTTTCGAAGTGCTTGTATTAACTCTGCGTCGTTGCAAGGAAACGAATGGAGTGAAAGAAGCACCGCTCTCAGACGTTAGCGACGTCCTGCTGTTTGTTATGTGACCCGTCGGACCTGCTCTGTCGTGCTCCGTCTGACCTGTGTACGTTCTCAGGCCTGTTCTGCGCGACCCGCTCCGTCAGGCCTGTTGCGTGTGACCCGCTCCGTCAGACCTGTTACATGTGTCCCGCTCCGTCAGGCCTGTTGCGTGTGACCCGCCACGTCGGGCCCGTTGCGTGGGACCCGCTCCGTCAGACCTGTTACATGTGTCCCGCTCCGCCAGACCTGTTCCGTGTGACCCGCTCCGCCAGACCTGTTCCGTGTGTCCCGCTCCGCCAGACCTGTTCCGTATGACGTGCTCCGTCAGACCTGTTCCGTGTGACCCGCTCCGTCACACCTGTTACATGTGCCGCGCTCCGTCAGGCCTGTTCCGTGTGACCCGCCACGTCGGGCCCGTTGCGTGGGACCCGCTCCGCCAGACCTGTTCCGTGTGACCCGCTCCGTCAGACCTGTTCCGTGTGACCCGCTCCGTCAGACCTGTTCCGTGTGACCCGCTCCGTCAGACCTGTTACATGTGCCGCGCTCCGTCAGACCTGTTACACGTGACGTGCTTCGTCAGACCTGTTCCGTGTGACCCGCTCCGTCAGACCTGTTACAGGTGACCTGTTCCGTCAGGCCTGTTACATGTGACCCGCTCCGTCAGACCTGTTCCGTGTGTCCCGCTCCGCCAGACCTATTCCGTGTGACGCGCTCTGTCAGGCCTGTTGTGTGACCCGCCACGTCGGGCCCGTTGCGTGGTACCCGCTCCGCCAGACCTGCTCCATGTGTCCCGCTCCGCCGACCTGTTCCGTGACCCGCCCCGCCAGACATGTTCCGTGTGACCCGCTCCGTCAGACCTGTTCCGTGTGACCCGCTCCGTCAGACCTGTTCCGTGTGACCCGCTCCGTCAGACCTGTTACATGTGCCGCGCTCCGTCAGACCTGTTACACGTGACGTGCTTCGTCAGACCTGTTCCGTGTGACCCGCTCCGTCAGACCTGTTACAGGTGACCTGTTCCGTCAGGCCTGTTACATGTGACCCGCTCCGTCAGACCTGTTCCTTGTGACCCGCTCCGTCAGACCTGTTCCGTGTGACCCGCTCCGTCAGACCTGTTACACGTAAGCTGCTACGTTAGGCCTGTCTGACCTGGTCTGTGAAGCCTGTTACTTGTTGGTTTGAGCCGACCTCACGCCGTCCTCCACCACACGCAGGGCCCGCACATCACGGCCGCCGGCCCTCCGCGCCGCAAGGCCTCCACCAACACGTTCGGCCCGGCGGACGCGGCCGGCCGGGCACGCAAGACGTCCATGAGCGCCGTCGTGTCGCCGGCCGAGGCGACCGTGCGTCAGCTGCTGGACCAGATGGTGGACGCGGCGGTGGGCGGCGCCGCGTGCGCGCCGTCGGCCGAGCCGCTGCCGGAAGAGCACGAAGAGGAGGAGGAGGAGGAGGAAGCGGTAGACGGTTTCGCCAACCCGGCGTACGAGCCGAACGCCGACGATCCGGCCGACGCGGCCGTCCGGCTGCCGGACGCCACGCTGGACGCCACGGAGACGGACGAGGAGGGCGAGGGTGAGGGACCGGGAGCACCACCGCCGCCGCCGCCGTCGCCACCGCCACCACAGCCGCCGCCGCCGCCGCCGGCGGCGCCCAAACACCAGACGGCGGCCGTTGATAGTAAGGTAAGCCACGCCCCGCCGCCCGCATGCCCCGGCCGTCCCACCCACAGGGCTCAGCCAGGCTGGTGGCCGCTGACGCCCGTGCTGTGCGGCCCGCTTGTTCAGCTCTTGATCCCACGAGCCTCCCTGAGCAGGCTGGGCTGGAGCTGGGAGTCGGGCAGGAGACGTCGGCGTGCAACCTTCGTCAAGCGGCCGCGCCGGTTGTCCTGTTTCTCGCTGCTTGCAAATGGATGTCTGTGTCTCGCTTTTGCTGATGTGGGAAGATGGCTGCTGTTAACGCCTAGCATCGTGGGTTTATGTTTGGCTGCCATTTGACTCCGCCCGCTGGTGCTACTCCGTTGGTTGTTAGTTTGTTAAGGCGTTTTGCCGTCATGTATTGGCACGGCTGCTATGTTTGGTGTATAAGATGGTGCTGTCACGGTGCTTTACTGTCAGACCCCGCTGCTTTTCTTCCTGCACGGCGTTGGGGGATCGGCTGAGGTCTGGACGTCACAGATCAAGTACTTCTCCAAACTGGTGAGATCCGCATGCCAGATTGCTCTAAAAATAACACGTTCCTAATCACAAGTCATGACATCGCAGAATTTCAGGAACAAGTGACGATATTTTCTATCATGGTTTTCTAATATTCAGTTTTCCGGCGTTCGTGAATCCGGTCCACTGCTTTCTTCATCAAAGCTGTGTAGGCGACTTAGATGTGGCCTGGCTATTACCAAGAAAGAGACACGATTGTACATGGACGTGGTTCCATGCAACGCACATCTATGGAATGTGTTGAAGGCTGCCTCTAGCTGTTACCTTCACCAACACGGATCGAAGAGTGTCACGCCATGATGCAATACCCTGGCCTAGCCGTTCCCTTGCAGGGGTACGAGTGCGTGGTGCCATGGTGCTGTACCCGGCCCCCGACGGCGTGCCTCGCCGCCGGCAGGGGTGCGGTAGCTCCGCAGGAGCACCGGCCTCAGATGGGTTAGGGCAGTGGCGTCCCCTCGGGGCCCGGCTCAGGGAACGGGTGGACAGCACCAGCTGTTCATTTCAGGGCCTAGCGACCCTGCCGCTACGTGAGCTCCTGCTCGTTGTCCCGCTGGCCCTCTCCCAATCACCCGCATCCCCACATCGCCTTCTCTTGCCACTCGTCATTTTCGTTTTATCAGGGTCGCCGTACCCCCTCACTCGTGTCCCCGGGTTGATCGGATCTTGGTGGCCGAAGGGCACGTCTTGCGGGTCGGGCACGGCGCGTACCAACACTCCGCTTTGGCCAGGATATCTGAGGCGCTTTATGTTCTTGCTTGAGATCTCAAGTCGGTCATATTTTTTCATATCCGCCAGATACGGCGGAGCATGTATGAGCATCTTCGCCCCGTCATGGAGATGAATCTCGAGTTTGGTAAAGGATTTGCTTTCGCCGCAAAAGCCGTTTCCAGGAAGTTGTGCTTTGTGGGCTTCGATTGGGTCATACGTGCGCAACGCACTCGTTTTTCTTGATGCGCCAGGATATTCCGCAGTGTGACAGATGTGGGACTGGCTGGGAAAGACCATGATATCATCTTGGACCGACGCCATGAAGCGGAAAGGTGGTGGTGTTTTGTCGTCAGCGCCGCTCCGTCGGCTGATTGGTCGTGATCATCACGCCTGTTACGAAGTCGCAAATCTACTGGCATTTTTAGCACCCACTGACTTCAGCATTATTTATGCTCGACCCACACTGTACGTACACATGTGGAACCTTCTAGAGTGTCCCATATTGGAGGGCATATTTCAAAAACGTAGTCTAATGAAAGCTAGGACCAGTTACGTCTAATAATATCACTTGGTAGCCAAATGCAGCACTGTCAAGACAATAAGCATATTAATTTAATTCTTTTCGAGTCTAAATTCCGCTGCCAACGCTTTGTAACCGCACTAGGCTTCTTCCCTGCAGCTGTCGCGACCACCGTCGTCAGGGCAGCCGCCGTGGTACTTCTACTTGTGCGAATAAACAAAAAGTTTGTGATTGGCCCAGCGGGCCGCAAGGGCCTGCTACTGAGAAGTGCATTGGTTGAAGTTTGTTTGTTTGAACCAGTTTGAACCAGTTTGAACAAGTTTGAACCAGCGCGTCACTTTGGACCATGTGGTGCTCCCATTTCCAAAGCCAAAGTGCGATTCGAAAAGAGCTTTAGTGGTAAACACTTTGATTTCCATAGGGAGAAATCAAAGCCATAGAAAAACGTTTCATTGAGTCCATGGGATGATAGCTGCATGTTCGCATATATGTCTGTCTGAACAGAGCGTGTCAAGCTTTTGTAACATTTCTTACGCAAACATTTTGACAAATTACTGTGTTGCACACATTGCAGAACATGTGCGCTGGAAAAAGCAGGGCAAATTGAATATGTTACCTTCATAGTTATGAGCAAGGAGTCCAATGAGACTTCCCCCGTAAAAGCGACTACTTCAAATCGAATTTCTGTGCCATTCAGAAGGATTTCGAGAAAACTGGTATTATTGATCGAATCTTACGCCTCTGACTGAACAACAAGTGAAAAGCGCAAACGAGCTGGTACGCTCCCTTCAAAAGTAGCTGACCACCTGCATGGCCTGCATCTGCAGACATAGGTGGTTGTTTTGGAGTGGGTGTAAAATGACTTCGATGCCGACGTTCGTTTCCCAAGCGGTGACCACCACCGTACAGGGTGCTGACTCGTTCAGAGCTAGAGTGCAGGTATCAGGCCTGTGACTCAGCGCGTGATTCAGCTAAACGCGATCTGGACACAACACACTTCGACTGCACGCGCTTGCGACCAGGGTGTTCCGAAGCATCCCCATCGGCAGTGTTCTGGCCGAGGCAAACAAGCCGTCTTTGGCACCCGGACGCGCGATGTTCAGTTCGCGCTATTGCCTGAGGGCTGCTCATTGTCCGACACGCCCGGCAGCTTAGAGAATTATCCCCGGTGTCGGACCCAGCTGTTGACATCAGGCGGAGTCAGTGCTTCTTAGGCCATTTGTGTGCGAGCTGACGAAAGGTTTCAAGACGCGGGCATGAGGCCGGAGGATGTCACTGCACCCAGAGGACCAGCCTGCCCACCTTTGACATTGCGGCACCTGTCTGTGAGGTAGATCTGTGCGCGCCGGGGGAAAGATGCACGACTGCTGAGGAGTTCCGCCACGAGTTTTGTCGCGTGTGAATATTAAGCACCATACGTACGTACGTAGCATACACAGATGGTTACAAATGTGCAAAGGTCACAGGATTCGGTGTTGTCTGGCGACTGGACTATGTCTTAGGCTGTCCCAGCACCGCTCGATGGTCACGGCTGAGCTTTGTGCCGTAAGACAGGCGTTGGTGTATGCTGAGGAACACCGAGAGAATCACCCGCTGCTTGGTTCAGTGTTAACCCCGCGGCAGGGCGGACACTCACCAGTTGCTGTCAGGAGCCGTCGGGGGAAAGCCCACCGAAGGCAGGCTTGAACCATGGGCCTCCAACCTATGTTGGCACGCGCACTAACCAACCTCGCTACCGAAATGGTCAGACACCGCCTTGGCCGACCAAATCGTAGGGCAAGTGGTGTCACTTTGAAAGAGCGGAAGGCAAGTCGTGTTTGCATGTATTTGGGGCACACCGCGGGCTTGTCAGAAACGAGAGAGCCGACACTGCTTCTAAGGAGGGCGCAGCCGGTCTGGACGCCGCTCCGCTCGGGCACCATACTCTGATTTAGATGAGTTGCTGTCTGCTGGCGTTAAAGGGAATGTCCCACTTTTGGAGGTATTAATGCAAGCATTAGATAGGACGGAATAAACTCGCTGGCAGCACGATTTCTTTGTGTAGTAAGTATGCTCCTCAGTACGTCATTGTTTGATTACGTCATCGTTCCTTGCACAACATTGATTGAGAGTCAATTGACGTCTATTTTATGAGGACATTGTGCTCACCAACGCGAGATCTGAGCGACCCAATAGTTATCGACCTGGATCGCCGCATGGTCAATAGAATGACAGGATTTTAATGAACGCTATTATTACGTCATGGTATCCTGTGTGACCTTTAAACAGTCCGCTCGAAATGATCCGCACATCCGCGCCGCCCCCTTGCACCGGCGTGTAGCTTGCCAACTAGAGGGTTTTAGGTCTGAATAAGGGCAGGGCTGTGAACTGCACTGAATGAGCTTCAAGATAGGCATGTCAATCCATACAATTTTGGAACACTCCCATTAAGAACCGCTGGCAACATGCCTGGAACCAGCTCAGTATGGACGACGGCAGCAATGCCAGACACGATCAGTTCCATTAAAGGCAAGATAGGTGGCTGGCAATGTTCCCGTCTGGGCCACAGTAAGGAAGAAGCTAGTCTGTTGTCACCGTACAGGCCATCCGTATGAAACCCAGAGTTATGTTCTTTCTGGAGTTCAAGCACCCAAGTGTCCTCGCTGTGATCACAGACTGTCGGTCTTCCACATGCTCGAACAGTGTCGCTGTCTGGAAACTGAGTAAGTCGATAACTTGGCCCTAACATTCTACGGTGACTCTCTCTCTGCTGCTTCCTATCAGCGAGGATCCCATCTGTTATACTTATCATTACTCTCACTCGAGGTGGTTTTAAATTGCACGAAGCGTGTGAACGTAAATATTATATTCGCCCGCTTGACGCCCCCTCGCGTAGTAAGACACGAGCTCTTATGTGCATGATCCAGGGTGATGGTTTAGCGCGTCTATAGCGCGTAACGCCCGCCCCCACCGAACTCATGATGGATGCATTGCTCAGTAGTGGACGCCAAATGGCCCAGGTTTTCGACGTGAGGCGGTTATACCGCACGGCTGGTCTTGACAGAGCCGTACAATCAACAAGGGCTTGTTGGTCCACACACATTCCGAAGTTGCGAGCTCACTTCGGGATGCATGTATCATTTTGGGTTCGTGCACCGGACGTTTTCCGTCATCTTCGGGGATGACCCGAGGTTGATCAAGGATGGCTATATTTCCCATCTTTTGAAGACGCACGGTTGCATGCCATATATGTGACGCAACCCCGTCCCCTTGCTGCTGTCACTCATCCGTTTATTAAGAAGTAAGTTGTGGGCGCGATATGATCAAGACAACCAGTGCGCGTTCTAACAAAATGCATCATCATCAGTATCCGTAGTCAAAGCGTCCCAAAAATTCAAATATGGTGGTATGAGAACGTGGCGTCGTGGTGCCGCCCTCCCACCTCGCACTCCTCCGCTGCCCGGGGGTACGAGCGCGTGGCGTCATGTTGTCACCCTCCTACCCCGCACTCCTCCGCTGCCCGGGGGTACGAGAGCGTGGCGTCATGGTGTGACCCCTCTACCCCGCACCCCTCCGCTGCCCAGGGGTACGAGAGCGTGGCGTCATGGTGTGGCCCATCTACCCCGCACCCCTCCGTTGCCCAGGGGTACGAGAGCGTGGCGTCATGGTGTGACCCCTCTACCCCGCACCCCTCCGCTGCCCAGGGGTACGGGAGCTTGGCGTCATGGTGTGACTTATCTACCCCGCACCCCTCCCGAGAGCGTGGCGTCATGGTGTCACCATCCTACCCCGCACTCCTCCGCTGCCCAGGGGTACGAGAGCGTGGCGTCAGGGTGTCACCCTCCTACCCCACTCCTCCGCTGCCCAGGGGTACGAGAGCGTGGCGTCATGGTGTCACCCTCCTATCCCGCACTCCTCCGCTGCCCGGGGGTACGAGAGCGTGGCGTCAGGGTGTCACCCTCCTACCCCGCACTCCTCCGCTGCCCAGGGGTACGAGAGCGTGGCGTCATGGTGTCACCCTCCTACCTCACATTCCTCCGCTGCCCAGGGGTACGAGTGCGTGGCGCCGGACCTGCTCGGACACGGCTTCTCGTCGGCGCCCAGCTCGCCGCGTCACTACAGCTTCCAGTGGATGCTGGAGCACGTGCGCAGCGTCTTCAAGAAGTACGCCACGAGCCGGCGCCGTGTGGTGGTCATCGGACACTCCTACGGGTATGGCGGAGGCGGAGGCGGAGGTTACACGGCATAGAGAGCCGATAACATTAGAACAACATGCTTTGCACTCGAGCCCCGCGCCTTTTGTACCGTCCCTACGGTGACAGGCGGCGTGGAGTTGGACCGTGACAGATTTATGCGCTCATGTGCACCGCAGCAAGTACTTATGCTGCACTTGAGGTACTTAAGTGATTGCAGTTGTCGTAAACGCGAGGCAAACATTTGGTTGGGGTAAAAGGTCCAAGCAGATTATAACAACTCAAATGCTCAGAAATAATGGATCAGCACCATGGCAGCGCTCACGCTCGAAAATCCTCTCATATGTTAGACCAACGGATGGTGGCGGCGGGTCAGAGCCCATGACCGGCTAATCTCGATACGTGGCCTCCGGCCGGCGGTGATCACCACCGGTCGTGCCCCGGCCCGCCGGTGCTGACGCTCCCTGTGGTCGGCAGCTCGTCGTTCGCGTCAGTGCTGGCACGGGAGTATCTGAACGTGGTGCTGCTGGTGCTGGTGTCGAGCGGCGGCCCGACGCCACTGGCCGCGCCCACCGACGTCTTCTCGCTGCCCATCTGTCTGCTCACCTGTCTCAAGCCGCTGCTCATCTGCGGCTTCAAAACGTGAGCGCTTCGATCGGCGTGGCGGCCTGCCGAGCCGCGCGTGCCAGCGGGGATCTCGGGCCGCACCGACCTCGCCACTCTCTCCCTCCCTCCCGTTTCCCGGGCCCAGTCAAGGCGAGCTCGGAGGTCTCCTGTCGCCGTGTACTGCGCCGGCACGCCGCGGTCTCGCCGTCCTCCAGCCGCCAGCTGGCCGTGTTCGGCCGCGATCTCGCCAGACGTGCCTCGCCAGACGTTCTCTGTCTGACGTGCCCTGACTGACGTGCCCTGTCTGATGTGTTCAATCTGACGTGCCCGTCCGCTTCGCAGTCGGGAGATGTTCTACACGCCGCGTGGCAAGCTGATCGAGGTGGAGAAGGGGTTCGACGTGCCTTCGTACGTGCTGAGCCACACCATGCGCGGCCAGGTGAGTAGCTCGGGCCGGGGCGGTGGTCATGGTCCGTCAGTGGGCGGACGGTACCGGCCAGGTGAGTGGCTCAAGCCAGGGCGGTGGTCACGGTCCCGTCAGTGGGCGGACGGTACCGGCCAGGTGAGTGGCTCGGGCCGGGGCGGTGGTCGCGGTCCCGTCAGTGGGCGGACGGTACCGGCCTGACTTGGCGATCGGGATGGCCCAGAACAGATTGTGTTGCCTTAAACAGCGTAAACAGCAGTGCAATACTCTGCACACGTCCGACGGGCTGCGTGCCTGTATGAGTGCTGCTGTGGTGGACCACGGGGCTCAGAATGGCATGACCATGCAAATTTCAGACAAACGGTCGGAAGAGTGGTAGAGTGTACCTGGTGACCCGGGATGGTCAGCCCTAGAGACACTGTTTGCAAGGAATGTCCACACATGGGAAGCACGGGCATTGATTGGTATGACAGTCGTATCACCTAGGGGATAGTAATTTGAGATCACCCCTGACGACTCGTGCCACGCGTTAAGTCAACGACCCCGGGTCAGCTTTCAGAGCGCGTGGTAAACCAGTCGCCACTTCCGTCAACATAACACTGCCGAGCACTGGTTATCCTGCCGGGGAGGGCATGCACCGGAGGGCAGGCTACATCGGAAGGGTAGGCTGCATTGCTGTTGATGATGCTGTCGATGATGTGACCAGCGTGTGGCCGCGTGCGTGGCAGGTGTGGCCGGAGGGGGACCTCAGCTACCACAAACAGATCACGCTGCCCACGCTGCTCGTCCATGGCATGAAAGACAAGTTCGTCTCGCTGGTGGAGATGTGCGACATGGAAAAGGTGAGAGCCGGACTCAAGGTTCTGGTTGTGACATTTGGATAATAAGGACTTAGGTGTATTGTAGAGATAGCCTTAAAAATAATCACGTTTGGTAGACCGGAAGACCTGGTGATGGTGGATGCTTCGCAGAGTAATTTTTATTTTAACTGTTGTCCTCTTCTACCCGAGCACGGGCTTCTTTTTGTAAGCATTGCTTGCATTGTCTTCAAAGTCAGGAAACGCGCTATTTCTGCCCGACATTGGCCTACTTAGGGTTGGGTATGGCCTGGTTCCGACCGTGATTAGAATCTGTGAGATTAAAGGAAATAAGTGTGTCTTGGGGCGACACTGCGGTCATCTGCAAGATCTGTTCTGTCGAGCTTTGCCCCTCGAACCTCGTCCTCCTCGAACCTATCCTCGTGGTTGGCGAACATGCACAGGTGGTGCTCTCGTAAGGTCAGCCTCGAGACCGACTCATGGCTGGCGGCGATATTCAATTGCAAGGATTCAGGATGAAGTGGTAAGTGAGAAAAAGCATCTGTTTTTGATTTCATGGGATTTTTGCCAGCCATTGCAGTCCGCCCAGCCCATTTTGTGCCTCATGGCTCCGACTTCTGTTCCCCCTCCCCGCTTCCATTGCGGCGGCTCAGCTACACCGATACTAAACGGAGTAATCGTTTGCAGGCCATCCCACGAGCATTTCTAGAGACCATTCCGAACGCCGGCCACATGGTCATGCTGGAGGCGCCTGACGAGACCAACCGCGTGATCGGCCAGTTCCTGCGCCGGTGGCTCCATCAAACGCAGCGCCCGGCAACCTAGAGTCGGAATTTTTGTACGCAGGTGGCGTAGCTGCGGGGTCTTCTGGCCCTGGCTGTTGAATGGCATGGGCTTCCAAACAAAAAACCTCTTGTTGTTTACGCCTACAACGACCGACTGACTGTGATCTATTTGACTTGGTCATTCCACTGTTTCGTCACGCGGCGGGACTGCTACTACCGCCTTTTGAGCGTCGCCCCACGCATGAACGCTGTGATCGCCGGTCAACTGTTGTTGGTGGCCTTGTTGAGACGTGCGTTATTCGATCTAGGATAGGTTTGTTGAAGTGATCTGAACGGATCGATCTGGTTATGCGTGCCTTGATGTACGGAGCGTAATTTTACACTCAGTGTGACACAATTTTCACCCGTTGTTTTGGTGTAATGTAGCGTCCTTCTCGAAATACTGAGACCGGTTGTCGTGGTTAACCACGTATTATTTTTGTGTGGTCTGGTCTGGTTTTATATATGTATACCATTTTTTAAGAAATTGTTCCCATTCATACCCTGCGTGCGTCATTCTAACTCTTGTTCTCTTCATCAGCATTGTCTGTCAACTCGCATGTACCATAGCGGTGCGATGCGAGTCACTTCTGCACGTCGGTGTCAAGTTCATCTCCTGTTCATTTCATTATCGCACTGCGTTTTTCATCAACAGTTCAACAGTTCACTGACTGTGCCTTAAATCGGCACAACGTTGTTCACTGCCCCGGCTGGGTCTCCCCGCGTCAAAGCTCACTGGGTGGGGGTGGGGGCGGGGGCGGGGGGAGGGGGAGACTGACCAGACTTCCGAGAGGCCGAACCCATGGCTGTGGTTGTGAGAGCCCTGCCAGCCGCTGTCCTGTGACAGCTCTCCGTCCCGGTGTTGGCGGGGTTTGCCTGTGGTGAAGGATGTTCGGGGACGTTTAGCCCGTGTGGACGGGGGATGAGTGAATGAAATGGAACAACGAACCAAATATACCCGAGGCAATACAGGCGACGCAAGTTTTGGAGCGCTCGCTGTGTTGTCAGGTGGTGCCGCCGGCATCGCTTGTTTTGGAAAGTTGTGAGAGCGAGATAAGCATTTGTAAGGACTACGTGGACGCCACGTGATGTGGCCCGCAATGCATTCTATTATGTTGAATATACCTTGTGCGGTGGCCTCTGTGTCATGCGGTGTAAAGCACGTTATTCTGTGTATTCCTGTATGCTTGATGTTCTTGCAATGTCGTACACTCATCTGCGTACTCCACTTTTTTCGCTTCGTGCTCGGTTGTGCCGTGTATTTTCTGATTTTGCTATATTGTGTTGCGTTTGATTCCTCAACGTTTTATGTATTTCCTCAGCTAAATGCGTATGTCGGCGTAGTACAAATTTATAGGCAAAGTGGATTTACTTCAAATCAGACACTTGTTGCGGTTTCTGTTCCGGAAAATGTGCGTACTTCATTTATTAAGTATGTAGGAGTGTTCAAACCTGAGGAACAGATTTTGTGATGGCGCTTCATCGGCACAAAAATGGTGCAAGATGATTGCTCTTGCCCACCGTCACGGAAACAATTCAGTTTCTAACAGATTTAAATAGCTACACACTCAAAAGGTTGGTTATGCCCTTGCCTTGGTCTACCGCACTCGGTGATGCCAATAAATGGTTGTTTGCATGCTCCAGTGATGACAAACGAAAAGTAGCCTACTCCGTCCCAATACAAATATACCTTTACAACCACAAAGCCTGTATGTTTAACTACCGAGGTATGCCCCAGCAGGGGGACCCCACGTTGTCCTGCAGAAGAGCTGAGACACGCCCTTGCAGGGGACTACTCATGTTGTCCCGCAGAAGAGCTTAAGTACGCCCCAGCAGGGGACTACCCATGTTGTCCCGCAGAAGAGTTGAAGTACGCCCCAGCAGGGGAACCTCACGTTGTCCTACTTGAGACCTGGGGCACGTCTCGGAGGGCCCCACGTTTTCAGCGCAGAAGAGCTGAGGTTCGCCCCAGTAGCAGAACCCCACGTTTTCCTGCAGAAGAGAGCCGTTACACAGTGCCACGGCACACGTCATGCTGGACATTTTTTAACGCGATTGCAACAACGCTGGCCAGAGCCTGAATGGGCCTGAGCGTGATCAGTCAACACATGCCATGTATTGTGAGGCTTGTATGGAGTGACAATGGGAGCAGGACACTGCACCAGCGCTCGCCTCGGTCCAAACCGCCAGAGCCGGCTGCCGACCGGCCGGTCGGCGGCGGCTGGCGCGTCGCCCTCCCTCCCCCCCCCCCCCCCCCCCCGTTCACGGCTTTGTCTTGGCGGCAACCCGCTGGACACCTGGCCGTCTCATTACCACCGGCCCACCTGGACAGCGGGCACGTGCCGGGAGCCGGTCCTGGCGCGGGCTGCTGCTCCGCGCGCCCCCTCCCCGGAACACGGCGTCCCGCGTCACCAGCGTGCACGTCAGTTCTGGTGTTGGCCACAGCTCTGAGATTCAGGATGTGCGCGGGCGTATACTTATAGCAAGATGAGGCACGCGCATCTAGCGCGTGCCTAATCCGAAGTTCGACGTTCCTGTACGTTCCTGTATGTTCCTGTACGACGGCCGCTTCTCCACGCTACCCCTCCCCGGACCACGGTGTCCCGCGTCACCAGTGTGCCCGTCAGCTCCAGCGTTGGCCATAGCTTCGGCTTCAGGATATGCACAGGCGCACATTTTACAGCAAGATGAAGCACGTGCATATAGCGCGTGCTTGATCCGGTGCTCGACGTTCCTACTCTCCTTTGTGTCTCCGTCCATGCTTGGTTCGCTGGTCCCTGCCTATGTATGATGCATGAGCTGTCACTAGTGGCGCGAGCGTCCGACGCGTGCCCGGAATGCTAAGCTCGCCGCTGCGCGTGCAGAGGCCGCGTGGCGTCGGCGGCGCGTCCGCTGCCGGGTGGGGCGGCCGGCGCGGGAGGACTCGCCTGCCGCTGCCGGCGGCCGACACATCTGCCTCGTCACGACCCCGCCCAGGGCAGCCAGCCGGGGCGCCAACGGTCGGCGCCAGCTGCGCAGCACGCACCGGCAGACAGCCGCTGGTGCCCACCGAGCCTGCTGACGCGACAGTGGCCGGTAAAGACCGCCGGCACGGCAGCAGCTGATGTCTACCGAGGCCGCCGGCGCGGCAGCCGCTGATGTCCGCCGAGCCCGCTGACGCGACAGCAGCCGGCAACGGCCGCCGGTACGGCAGCCGCTGATGTCTACCGAGGCCGCCGGCACGGCAGCAGCTGATGTCTGCCGAGGCCGCCGGCAACGACAGCCGCTGATGTCCGCCGAGCCCGCTGACGCGACAGCGGCCGGTAACAGCCGCCGGTACGGCAGCCGCTGATGTCTACCGAGGCCGACGGCACGGCAGCAGCTGATGTCTGCCGAGGCCGCCGGCAACGGCAGCCGCTGATGTCCGCCGAGCCCGCTGACGCGACAGCAGCCGGCAACGGCCGCCGGCGCGGCAGCAGCTGATGCCCGCCGAGCCCGCTGACCCGACAGCAGCCGGCAACGGCCGCCGACGCGGCAGCAGCTGATGTCCGCTGAGCCTGCTGACCCGACAGCAGCCGGCAACGGCCGCCGGCGCGGCAGCAGTCCAAGCAGGTGGCGCTGAGGCAGCTATGGCAGCCGACATAGACCGCGCCTCAGCCACAGCCAAGGCAGACACCAGTCACGGCAACGGTCGACACATACCTCAGCCACGGCAACGGTCGACCCTCGCCTCAGCCATAGTACCAGTAGAAACAGACTTCAGCTACGGTAGGAGACCACACAGGCTTCAGCCACGGCAACGGTCGACACAGACCTAAGCCACGGCAACAGGGAATACAAGTCGCAACCGTTACAACCGACACAAAGCACTGAAGCAGCGGAGATCGATGCATGATGCAGACCACAACAGGCATCCAAAGAAATCGGTATGCATTGCAGGTCGATTTTTGCCTGTATGAGAACTCCATGCAACACTTCGCTCATAACAAATGAGGCACTACGGGCACATTGGCGTCCCTCTGGCCTCCCATGAGCTAAAAAGACCGCCGGCCCAGTTATGTCATACGAGCCCTCCATCGCACAGGCCGATCTTGATTACTGAGGTCGCGGGCACTCAGAATGCAGCCGAACAAAAACATCGGCTACCCAAGAGTCCGCACAAAAACGCTTGTGGGTCACACGACCCATTGCACGGCTGGTTCCGATACCCTTAACGAGCTGGCTGCGCGGCTTTGATTGGGCTCGCCGGCCGAGAGGCACGTCTGGCGGCTCGGGGTCGGGCTACGGCGCGCGCGGCCGGCGCCGCTCGGCGCGGCGTATGACCTCGGCCGGCGGCCTAGCCGGTGCAGCCGGCGAGACGACACCGGTCCTGCAGCGGCCAGCTATGCAGCGGCGGCAGAGGCGGCGCCCGCCGGTCAGTGGCCGGCCGGCGGCGGCGGCGCGGCCGCCACGTCAGGCCGGCGGTCGGACCGGTGCCGGCGCCGCCCGCAGCCCGCCGGCCTCCGCTGGCGCTGGTGTCGGGCACGCGGCACCCTCCGTGCTGGTGAACGCCAGCATGGCATTTTCCTTCGTTCGTATGTGGGTCTGGTGCAATGCGTCCGGCTCGGCGAAGAAAGCACGCTCGGTCGCTGGGAGCGGCCGGCGCCATGCCGGTCTTGGCTCCGAGGCCTCACCTTAGCTTTCCGTACGGGCGGGGATGAGCGCTGGCATTCCAGCGGTTGCCAGCCACCTGCCCAGATCCGACCTATATCGCGTTAAACACCATCTGGCGACAGTGAACACTGGAAAGCGTTGGCCTATGCAACGATGCAGAATACCCACGTGGATGCAGCATGCGTTCTGGCGGGTGCAGCTGCGACTACGCCAGCTGTTATGAGCAGTGTTCTAATCTCGTCATTTTGTTCCCCTGAAAGATGTTCTTCCCAGAACCATCTCCACATCAGCTTTCCTCATCCCTGTGGCGAAGTGAAGGCCTATAGGTGGCCAACGTATAGATGTGTGGCGTGACACGTGTTTATTTGACGGAAGTTCAAAGCTTGGCGTATGTACATCCACGGCAAGGCAGGCAGCAAATAGCACTCGCATGTTGTTGCAATCAAGACATGAATCTTGATGATGCACTGATGTCTGCTGCGAGAAAAGTGACCAAAAGCAGCCATTGCACGCGTCACCCATTTGCAACAGAGCCCCTGCTCTGCAACCCGTGTCGAGAAGGGACGCCTTTTGCAACACGTACTGAGACGGGACGGCTACTTTGCAGCACGTGCCAAAACGGGACGGTTGCTGTACAGCACGTACCAAGAGGGTATGGTCGCTGTGCAGCAGGCGCAAGAACAGAGGGAAGTATGATATTCAGTGCGCCGAGACGGGACGGTTGCTTTGCAGCATGTGCCAACATGAAACGCTTGAAATGCAGTACGGGCCGAAACGGGACCGTTGCGCTGCAACACGTGCCGAGACGGCAATACTCTGGGGACACGCCGAAACGGCAACACTCTAGACACCCCGAGACGGCAATACTCGGGGGACACGCCGAGACGGCAATAGTTTGGCGACACGCCGAGACGGCAATACTTTGGAGACACGCCGAGACGGCAGTAGTCTGGCGACACGCCGAGACGGCAATAGTCTGGGGACACTCGAGATGGCAGTACTTTAAGGACGCACTGAGGCGGACAAATCATTCCACAGCACAACACACTAGGACGGGACGTCTAAAGTGCTGCGACGCACCGATACGGAACCGTTTGATAGTCTGCTACGGAATGGTCCATGGTCGAGCCGGTTACTCTGCGCACGCGCCCAGCCAGCCGCTGCCACTCCCCAAAGCAAGAGTTGGAGACGGTCGGCCCTCCCTCGGCTAGTTCTCGCCAATGGTCGGCTTGGGACCGGGTAGGCGACCACTGGGACACAGCGGCAGACAAACGCTACACCAACGGAGTAAGGTCTTTGGTACCCAGCGCTATGTCCATCGGGGGGGGGGGGGGAGGGGAGGGGGTGACGAGTACAGAAATTCGAGAGATTCGGCTTTGCTATCCTCGGCTCGTTTAAAAAATTCATTGAATCTTATGCTGGGTACCGATGCTAAAATGAGGGAAGGGGCGGAACGCCTAAGAGCACAAAAGCTCCACACGGGTTAGATGTGCTGTGCCTGACCTCCTGCTGCTGCCGCGGTCCGGGCCCGACCTGCTGCTGCTGCTGCTGTGGCACGGGTCTGACCTTCTGTTACCGTGGTCCGGGCCCAACCTGCTGTTGCCGTGGTCCGGGCCCGACCCGCTGCTGCTGCCGTGGTCTCGGCCTGACCTGCAACTGCTGTCGTGGTCCAGGCCTGACCTGCTGCTGCCGTGGCCCGGGCCTGACCTTCTGCTGCTGCTGTGGTCCAGGCCCGACCAGCTGTTACTGCCGTGGCCCGGGCCTGACCTGCAGCCGCTGCCGCGGTCCAGGCCTAACCTGCTGTTGCTGCCGTGGCGCCCTAACCTGCTGTTGCTGCCGTGGCGCAGGCCTGACCTGCTGCTGCCGTGGTCCGGGCCTGACCTGCTGCTGCCGTGGTCCGGGCCTGACCTGCTGCCGCCGTGGTCCAGGCCTGACCTGCTGCTGCCGTGGTCCGGGCCTGATCTGCAGCCGCTGCCGTGGTCCAGGCCTGACCAGACCACCGTCCCGGCGGCGGACCGCGGACAGGCGACGCCCATGTCCGGCGTTGACATGGCCCTGACATCTGGAGGACGGTGAGCTTGGCTCGAGGCCAGTTGCCTCACAGACGTCAATCAGTCGCAGACTAATCGCTGGCGTGGGAATGGGTTCACACGCCTCGCGTTTCAAACAACCTCGGCGGTCGAAGACATTACGTCCTCAATCGGTCCGTAACTGACTGTGAATGGAAAATCTGGGCTCGATGACATTGCCATGGGTCTTGTTTGGTAGTATAGAGGTCTGCCAACCAGCGATTATCCGCGAGAGGCCGTGCCCTCGACGGGTCTGCGGAAGGCATGGGAGGGTGCGGTGCGTAATACGCATCGCATGCGCGTTGACTTCGCGTACGGTGCGCATGGCCTGTACCAGGTAGTGATGGGCTACCCTCGGTCTGAACGGACGGTCGCAGCGGTGCGCATGGCCTGTACCAGGTAGTGATGGGCTACCCTCAGTCTGCACGACGGTGGAGCGGTGCATGTGGCCTGTACCAGGTAGTGATGGGCTACCCTCAGTCTGCACGGACGGTCGCAGCGGTGCGCACGGCCTGTACCAGGTAGTGATGGGCTACCCTCAGTCTGCACGGACGGTCGCAGCGGTGCGCACGGCCTGTACCAGGTAGTGATGGGCTACCCTCAGTCTGCACGGACGGTCGCAGCGGTGCATGTGGCCTGTACCAGGTAGTGATGGGCTACCCTCAGTCTGCACGGACGGTCGCAGCGGTGCGCACGGCCTGTACCAGGTAGTGATGGGCTACCCTCAGGGCCCGTACCAGGTAGTGATGGGCTACCCTCAGTCTGCACGAACGGTCGCAGCAGTGCGCACGGCCTGTACCAGGTAGTGATGGGCTACCCTCAGTCTGCACGGACGGTTTCAGCGGTGCGCACAGCCTGTACCAGGTAGTGGTAGGCTACCCTCAGTCCGCCCGGACGGTCGCAGCGGAGAGGTATGCCCGCCAGCAGTATAGTAACTCATATCGGCTAATCCGTATCCGTGGCCTTGAGTCATCCTCAGAAACAGCATGCATATGACCACTGACGTATGCATGCTGGTGACGCAACCGCCGACAGGCCCCTGAGGGCCCCTCCCTCCGGCGCCAACCGTTACAGAAGGCTGCAAGAATTCAGTGATGCAAGCCTGTGATATTTGGCCAAACAAACCACTTTTGGGAAGATAAAATGCACACAAATCAACTTGTGTATGATTACCGCGGGCGGGGTAAGAGGCTCCGGATAGGCAGGCTTCTTAAAACCCTGTGACTTGTTATTTGTTAGCATTTGTTAGCATTTCTTGAGATTACTTTTGATAAGGTTCAGCATCTAAAGCCGCTAGTGGGTGCCACGAGCCGCAGTTCCTTAGAGTTAGACCAATCCCTGACCAGTGAGGGTCCCGTCGGTGGTAATCCCCCGCTCCATGCGCTGACCACGCCTCTGACCAGCACAGCGTGTCACTCTCCTTCCCGCCACACGTGCCGACCATGCCTCTCACCGGCAGTACTTGGCATGTCACCTTACCATGTCTTTGACCGGAAGTGCTCACAGCGTGTCCTGACCGGCCGCATTCAGTGTGTCACTCTCCTCCCCCACCACACGCGCTGACCATGCCTCTGACCGGTAATACTCAGCGTGTCACTCTCCTCCCCACCACACGCGCTGACCACGCCTCTGACCGGTAATACTCAGCGTGTCACTCTCCTCCCCACCACACGCGCTGACCACGCCCCTGACCGGCAGAACTCAGCGCGTCACTCTCCTCCCCACCACACGCGCTGATCACGCCTCTGACCGGCAGTACTCAGCGTGTCACTCTCCTCCCCACCACACGCGCTGACCACGCCCCTGACCGACAGAACTCAGCGCGTCACTCTCCTCCCACCACACGCGCTGATCACGCCTCTGACCGGCAGTACTCAGCGTGTCACTCTCCTCCCCACCATACGCGCTGACCATGCCTCTGACCAGCACAACGTGTCACTCTCCTCCCCACCACACGCGCTGACCATGCCTCTGACGGGCATTACTCAGCGTGTCACTCTCCTCCCCACCACACGCGCTGACCATGCCTCTGACGGGCAGTACTCAGCGTGTCACTCTCCTCCCCACCACACGCGCTGACCACGCCTCTGACCGGCAGTACTCAGCGTGTCACTCTCCTCCCCACCACACGCGCTGACCATGCCTCTGACCGGTAGTACTCAGCGGGCGCCGCGGGCGGTGTGCACTGTGCAGCACGGCCGATTAATTGGCCGTGCTGGTTGCAGTGCGGCGCGCGGACAGGTTGGGGAGCCCGCCGGCCGGGTTCGGGTCGTTCCTCCCGCACGGCGCGCCATGCGAGCCGGGTTGCAGCGCGGCCGGCGTGCCGACCGGCCGACCGACCGGCCGGCCGCGGCGGCGGAGCGCCCTCACCTCGCGTCGTCTTCGCCGCCGGCGACCGCCCTCTGGGAGCCGCTGCTCTGCGGCCGCTCATCGTCTACGGCGGGTGATGATCGGAACGGAGACACAGACATTGTACATCCAAATGCATGTTTGAACGTATGGCTTCTTCTCACGTTGCGACAGTTGTACAGAGAAGGCAATACACGCACACTACACGGAACAGCTGGCAGCGCGCGCGGCGCGGCCTCGGCAGTACACAGGGACTAGAATGCCTCTCGGCGCCGCCGTCTCCCAGCGGAGTCGGCTGTGCATAATATCCAGCAAGGGCCGCGAGTCGACGCACCGCCTCGTCGGACGCCGCGACAGGTTCGATCACACTGCGCCTCCCGGGGCGCGTTCGTCACCGTGGCCACGTGGCTCAGGACCGTTCGGCCGCCCGGCCACGACGGCCGACACTCGGGGACGGGCGGGACTTTGAACTCTTGTCTCTGCCGAGCAGCGGTCTCGCCACACTCCCGTCCGATCGCGGCGGGGTCCGCCTCCGAAGGCGGCGGCCGCGGAGGGCGGCGTCACACCAGCGTCGACAGCTCGTGGATGTTGGAGATGTTGGCCAGCTGGCGGCTGAGGTCGAGCGTGGCGGACGGCATGCCCGGCGAGCCGGGGTCGCGCGCGCCGTACGCCGGCTCCCGGCCATGCTGCGGCGTTGACGCTTTCAGGTGGACGGCGCGCTGCCGGGCCAGCCGGTTGTGCTTCACCTGGCGGGCGCCGGAGGCGGGTCAGAGCGCGCGCGCGCTGCACGGCCGCACCGTTAGCCGCCATCCCGTCGACCCGTCATTCAATGCGGCCGCCGGCCGACGCCGGCCGCAACGGTACACGGCCGCCCGGTTCGCGGAACGCTCGGCGGACCCGCGGCCGCTGGCGATCGACGAATGACGCCCGTCGGCCGCGCGCTGCCGTCCCAGACGGATGGGATCCGGGCTCGGTCGCCCGAGGACGCCGGGCAAAACGTGGGAAGCCGGCTCAAAGCTCAACTACATGCTTCACAAAGTGCAACAGAGATCTGTCTAAAGAAAATAAGGCGGCGGTTAGTTGGAGAGGCCGGCAATCTGACAGATGAACAGGGCATGCCAGCTGAAGACATCTTTAAGCATGCCTTATCCCGAAGCATCGTAGTCTATGTTCGAACGAAGCGCGTGAAAAGGAGCGCAGCCATTCGGGATGCCATTCGAAATGTTTCGGATTTACATAATGCACGAGACACAAGATAACGCACAGGATGAAGGGAACGATGATCGATGACATGACGGTTGGGTAAAGACCCATCTTTTTGTCGTTTGTGTGAACGATAAGACCGAGGGTATATTGACGTGCTCCGACGTCAAACGGACCACGCGCCAAGACAGCATCTCTCTCCTGAAAATACTCGTGCACCGATCACGACCCTCCCCTGCACGCCCCTCACAGAATACCGACGATTTCACGGCCCATTGGCGCGGCGTTCCTGCCAGCCGGCCACCCCTGCCCTGCGTGGCTGGCAAGGAGTTCGGCCGAGCGGCGCTCACGGCGACTGAGCCCCGCCCGCCCCGAACGGCCGGCGGCGGCACACCGCGTTCCGGCGGTAGGGGCGGGGCGCGCTGCCGCTCAAGCCCAGACGAGGCAGAATCCCAGCCGACATGCACGTCAAGACACGGGAAAACGACGCCCGGATTACACGCGGCCGCGAGCAGCCGCTACTTCAGAAAAAAACTTAAAAGGGCCGTCAGACTCGTTCCGCGGCCACGCGCGTGCAGACCGCAGGCTCTCCTGCGGCTAATTGCGGCGCGGCTGACTCAACTCATCTGCAGCGCGGCGGCAGCCGAGCGGGCCGGCCGCGGCCGCCAGGCGGAGGGCGGGCGTGCACGAGCGCTCACCCGGTGCCAGACGGCGACGTTGTGGGCGGTGGCGCCGCCGCAGAACAGAATGCCCAGCCCGAGGAACACGCTGGTGGTGATGGCCGACGTCGAGTGAAAGTGAAGAAACGTGTACAAAACAACGCCTGCAACAGACACAAACAGCCGGTCACCGTCTCTCGTCCACGCCTGGCGCG